>NC_088610.1:9503529-9807500 GCF_036013475.1 Columba livia | reverse complement strand
TGAAGAAGAATGTCACCAGTCCTGAATGTTATCACTTCCCAACTCTGCAACTGAGATGCGGAGGGAAGGGAAAAGGAACACCACACTGTTAATATAATATTTGCTGCTGCACTGATTTTGCATTAACTCCCACTGAGCAAAGCATTGAGTAGCATTAGTGTTGCCTTGTCTGCTCATCACTGTGCTGAGAGGAGAATTCCTCAACAGCAGACTACGCTGCGTATGTCAGGAAGTTAAAAATATGCCATGGTTCTAAACCGCTATTTCAGATTATGTTTTACTGTAACCAGCCAGGATCAGACTCTGCATCAAATGGCACTTAGAAATTTCACTCACAGCAATTCTACTGAAAGCCTTCTCAAACGTGCATTTTCTTGGGATGGAAAAATACACACTAGTGTGCAGCATGGAAAGGTGTTTGCTTTTGTTTCTGCAGTTCATTAAGAGAACTGGTGGCTTATCTGTATTATGGCAACACAGAGATTGCAGATAATGTTTACAGATGTCTCACAATGATCTGGCCGAATACCAGAGCGCAAAATGGGGGTTGGGCAAATGAACAAACCGTGATTTGTAAAATGTTATTCAGGACTAATAAGTATTGAAATTTCTAGATTACATTATCAAAACAGTGCTATTATCTGCCGTATTATTATTATTATTTTCAGTTGCAATTAATTTGGAAACTATAAATGCATTTTTTACTTTGACATGTTTGATAATATTATAATGATTTAGAATGCAACTCCACACTATATTTGGAGCTAAGTGAAAAGGCAGCATTATTAGATGCCATAAACTAAAATACCTTGTAGAGATATAATTGCATGCAGCCCGTGGAGCATAAAATAAGACTAGTGACTGTGCTTGGAATGAGATACAGTGAGCTGATAGGAACACAATTTTAAGTACAGACCTGCAAAATTAGTGCATTGCAATAATGCATGGCATTGACAAATTGAAAAAAAATCTATGAAAAAGATCTTGTGTCAAAAGGAGCGTGTCTGCACCAGCTCTGGTCTGCTGTGGGACATGACTTGTCACTGAAAAAAGTAACTCTAGTTTTTCAGTCTCTAGTTTAGTGTCTCATTCTATCATTGGCTTCATTTATTAGTAATGATTCACACTATTTGCGTGGTTCTCTCTGTTGCTGGAAATGCAATACAATTTGTACTGAATGAATTCCTGTCCTTCTGAGAAAGAGGATGAAAGAGTCCATTGGTAAAACAATGTTTGGTGAGTGGAATCTAAAACATTAACAGCGAAAGTAGAGCACCTCCAAAACTGTCTTTTGAAATGTTTTATGTGTTCCTCCATGGTTATTCATCTTTATTTAGGGATTATGATAATTACTATTATTTTTACTTTAAAATTATGCAAGTTACCTTCTTCTCTGGAAAAGGGTTTCCCCATGATGTGCTTAATGGTATGAGATGACGGTGGTTATTCCATTTACTAGTGAGTTTGAACACCAGATAGCCTCGCTGTCAGTCTTTTCATGAGGGGGGAAACCTGAAAAGTAGCAGAGGTTATAAGCTCTTGTACTTTCAGAGGTGAAATTTTGAGTCCTTTGAGCGGTGCAGGCTCATGCAATATTTAGTACTCCAAAACAGAGACAAGCAGCCAATTTTTCTTCAGCATCACTTCAACCACTGGTCTGTATCTCTATTAACATTGCAGTGAGCCGGCAGAAAAGAGAATTTTCCTCCTTCATCTCATGGAATCACAGACTTCATTAAAGGAAGGCAAACAGATGACAAAATGTGTACCCATATGTATTTATGTTTAATGCACATAAAATTAATTACAAAGCTAATATGCTCTTGTGTATGCAAGACTGCCAAAATCCATGGAATTTGGCACTCTCCAGATAGAAACCTGGGTGCAACAGGAGTTAATGTCTCCCATAGCTGGCTTTGAAAAGAAAAAAAATGTGTTGTGTGAAAGCATTACGCTTGAATCTTTGCTGAAAATTAGTAGAAGCCACTGGAATTTTTTAGGGTAATGCCAACAGGGCTACAGATAGGTACAGTACGATATACCTAAATTGTTTTTTAGGAGTCTCTCCAGATTTCTAGACCATCTTGTATATTTAGAAGAGATAATATATATTTAGAAGAGAGAATATGATTGAAATGTATATATCCTTCTGGTTAAGTTTCTAAGAGCGTTCACTGTGCATATAAAAACAGGTATGAAATTCTGCTTTATGATTTTATTTTTTAAATCCAAAGTGCCACTCATGATTAGTTTGTGTCTTCAAACTGCTTAGAGCAGTTTTGAAAACAAAGCAAAGCGGCAAGCCAAAATTATCCTTGTGTAAAAGTGACATTACAAATACATTATAAAAGGAAAATAAAAAGGAAGACAGGAACACAGTGTTACTATATGGTCAGAGGCAGTATTTTGTTGTTGTCTTTAATGATGAACTTGGGTATATTCAGAAGCTTCCATTCTTTCTATATATATTTTTAGTGTAAATTTCCTGAGTTTCTATTGTGAACATTTTCTTGTAACACTATTTTACTTCAAGGTACTAAACCTTAATGATGAATTTTGTGTAAGACTATAGGATGAAGTGCTGGTTGTTTATTACCAGTTGGAGTATTTTAAACAAAATGAACCTCCACCGAAGGGTGTTAGAAATACAATTCATATTGAGGTCTAATGGAGACTTTTGATCTTAAGTACCTTAATGCTTCCCTATAACCACCAGTGATTCCCCTGTAATCTTTTTCTTTTGTCGGTAATCCCCATAACTTACATGTCCCATTTGTGTATGCACAGCACACACAATTCTTCGTGGCATTTTTTTACATACTGGATTCCAGAATGTATTGCGGTTAAATACAACAGGATGGAGAATTATGCATAATGGTCAGCAAAGCACTCTTCTCAGTGACAGAGCTAAGAGACTTATTAGGAAAGAGAATAATTATTTTCACAGAAGATTGGTAATTATGGAGTCAGTGGAGCAGAGGTATAACACAAGCAGGTAGTTTGGAAAGGAAAAAGGTGCAGACAAGGCTTCTGAGTCATAGAGGGAAAAATTCCTGAAGATTCTGTCAAAGTGGAAGGAACAATTTGGGATCAGCTGATTATGTCGGTGGAGGGGAAAAAAAGTAAATTAAGAGCTTTGAAAATGAGAGGCAACTTTTATCTAAGGTTTGAAATAACTAGAAAGGCTTATGTTTTTGTGAGCAACATGAAACCCAATCCTTGTCTTCATTTAAAATAGATGTTTAACCCAAGCTTTTAGAATAGAAGATGAAGTTTTCCCCCATGCCCTGAAACAGGGAGATTCCCTAAGCAGTGAGTGTGCAATGGTTTAAAACATCCAAAACCTCAACTTGCTTCTCATTGTATATTTTGACTGCAGAAGCTCCTTTGCAATAATGAAGTTTTCAGGATTTTAGGTGTGTTGGGGATGGCTTCACTGATGTTCCTCAGACAACCTTAAACATCCCTGCTTTAAAGCTTCAGTAACGTCACAGCTAGAGAACATTTTGCCTACTGCTTAAGTTGTGGCCTGAGTAAATACAAAGCAACAGCATGTTACCTGCACTGATCTGCAGCTTAAGTACCTGTTTTCCTCTCTTCCCACCCCAGAAATGCAGAAATACTGCCTGAATGGGGCATGTATGAGGTGAGGATATCAGTTCCACAGTAACTATGCTCTATGGAAAAAGCTCTGCAGATGTTCTTACGATAGTGAACCTGGTGATTTAGGGAAACCTTGTATGTTAAGCAGAAATGTGGGCCAGATTCCCTGCTCAGGCAGCATGCTGACAGTAATGGTTAGGTGTTGCCCAGAGGTGGGTTTGGCTCATGGCTCTTCAAACTTCCTGCATGATCTGCACAGCCAGTGGAAGTTCTACATGAGTTTTGCAATAAAGGATTCAAAACTAAATTAACCCTGAAAAAAGTCTTGTGAGGAAGTTCTCACTTTTTGTTTACAGGGATGTTTTTCATTATTAGTAGTTTTTGAAGGCTCAGGAAAGTAAAGCTGCTTTGTGGTGGAGGACAACAACTGACTTGTGATGAATGCGAAGTGGTGGCTCATGCAAGAACTTGATTTAGCCAGGTAGAACCTTATTAATTTTTAAAATGTGTTGCAATAAGTTATCAGAGATGCACTTGATTTGAATCTGAACCTTAATAAAACTTTGCTTGAGATAGTGATAATTGTTGTTGAAACATTCATTTTGAGGCACAGATACATATATATGTATCTCTGAAGCTAAGAGTGAAAACTACTGGGCTTGAAATACAATAATGAGTTATTCTTTTTAGAGGTACTAGGCAACAGTTAAATAACAATTCTTAGTTTATTTTTTATATATTAGAATCATAGAATCATTTAGGCTGTAAAAGACCTTTAAGAGACAATACACTTTATCTCTAAAATGTCTATATCAATAAAAGCCCTACAAAAATTCTGAGCTTCTCCAGTCACTGTTGATATATTTGCATTCTTTTTCCCCTAGAAAAGATAAAGGCCAATAATTGTCCTTTTTATATTTAATCCCTGCCAAAGATCCTCACTTCTTTCATTTGGATTAATTATTTACAATATCCTATTCTGCAATGTTATATAACAGCTCTATGAGACACTTCCTTGTTTTTCCAGAGACTGCTCTCCAGCACTGCTCTTATATAAGAAGTTGAGGAATTACAGAATAAGAATTAATGCACTAGCACTCTCAACCTGCAATTTCTTTTTCTGTCGTGTAAGTGTATAAGTATGTATGAACAATCACATTGCATCTTGATGTTGTTTCTTTTCATGTGTAAGCCCAGTAGCAAGGCATCTGCTATATTTTAACCAGAAGCACTGACCACTTGATGGAATTCTGCAGACTTTGTAATGCAGGAGATCATACTAGATGATCATAACAGGTTTCTTCTGGTCTTAAATCTTATGAATGAAATTTTAATCTCACGGGGGAAGGATCTCTATAAAAATGCCTTGTTTATGCACGCTTGGAATTTTGATAGTATTGGGGTTTTTTGTTTTAGAAAGAGAATGACTAAAGAGACTGTGGCTTTATAGAAGTATCAGCTTATACAGATCCCGTCAACTTTCTACTGAGTTAAGCTTTCCAATGTTACTGGTTTTACTATTGCCTAAGGGCATATAGCCCTTAATCGGAGATTTTTAGATGAGGTCCATGTTATCTGGTGTCATCCGGATGTGCAGTCTTAGCACCATCAGGCTTCTGGATTTTGGGAGTTAGTAATTTTTAAGATGAAGTTCAAACAACAAACAGTGATTCAAAGAGCCACTATGCAAAATTCTGAATGTATACCTATTAATTACTTTTGTCACCTTAAACGATTATTTCATACCATGCTTTTACCTTACTTTAATGAAGTGGACTATCAATTAGCTACATTGGAAGAGTGAGGCAAATACTGTACCAGCCTCAGCCCCTCCAGCTCCAGTAAAAGAAATTACTTTTATTAAACTGCTTTCTCATTTGTAACCCTCAGCAATTCTGGAAGTAGATTCTCTTAACAAAAGAAATCATGGCAGTAGGGTATGTGGGGTCAGTAGAGCTAAGCTATAGTGCAGGTTATTGCTGGGTTTTGTTTGTTTTTCTTCTCAGACCAGTACCCTTTTTTTCTTTTTTTTTCATTTTCCATTCAGCCTTCTAAGCTGAGGGTATTACCAGAAAGCTTTTTAGGGGAGCCATTAGCTATGAAAAAGAAGATAAACTCAGTTACTAATGTGTGTGCTGGGTACTCTCAGAGTGATGTTCAGTTCTTTGCTCTAGTGCAGAATTTGTATATGACCTTGAACAACTCACTCAGGTGGAGCTTTCATTCCATTTCAGTCAGCGAGAGTCATGCCACTGTTTTTCATGGAGCTGTGATCTCTCTTTTTTTTCACAGATTCTCTGCATGAAACAATGAGAGAAATAGGAAAGTAGTAGTTTGCTCAGAATGCTGTGAATATAATACTGTGAAGGACACACATAAGATGGTAGGGTTGCCCAAAAGAATTCAGGACTTAGGTGCAGTATACAACAGTAATTGAATAACATAAATCTGATCCAGGAATTTTTGTGCAAATGCATCACCAGCAAATTAAAAGACAACTGCTTTCCTGTATCATTCCTTTATTCTTTAAACACGTCTTTTCATCTGGAATTAGTTCTCTTTAAAATATGTCTATATTAACACTCCATTCTGTTAGCAGTGTTCATGTGTAGTTCTGTAGTTTGTAGTCACAGCTTAATTCACTGTCCTGCTTCTAAATGCATTTCTTGACAATGGCTTTGAACACATTTCTTTTATATTAGTCCAGATTCTCCTGTACTGTCATCACTGAACTGAAAAATATTTTCTTATATTAGACCCATTGTCTTTCTACTCTGAATTGTGCTTTTAGGCCTTTTTATGCTATCTCTAACTGTGAGTTTGTATGCTGCCTAACATGAGTCCTGATCTCAGAGAAAATTCAGGGGCCACTGTAGTACGAGCGGTGATAAAAATATATGTTTATAAAAGCCTTAGTGTTACTGTCTGAGCATTTCTGAAATAAAACCTGTTAGTTGGTTTTATCTAATGGTGTTCTGGATATTCTCTGTGTGAATAAGTTGCTTGCATGCTGAAGCACTGTTTGTTGATTATTACTGAAAATTCTCAGAAATTAAGATTTCTGTTATTGTTTTGCCAAGGTAGTTTATTAAGGGCATAATCATTGAAGTACCTGGTGTGTTTGCCTGAAAAATATCACAATAATGGTAGCAGTTTTTTCAAGTGATGTTGTTCCCTTTGGGTGTTCTTCTTAATGTACAGCAGAAGTTAATTAGTCAAGTGGAAAACAAAATTGATCAAAGGGAGAGAGCCAGATGCTATTTCTATTATTTCTGATTGTTCTTAAGTAAACGCAATTGTCTAACAGGAGACTTATCTCTGAGAAAATTAACAGTGTAATTATTACTGAAGCTATAGTTAAGAGACAAAAGTGCTGTTGCGTAGCTGTCACTAAGGATCGTTACTCACTGTTCTGCCTTCCTGCTGTTTGCAGTGATATAAAGCAAAAATGGTCTTGTGTGATTTTTCCTTATATTTTGTTTTCAATTTGATTTTTTATTGCATCCATTATGAGTGAGTTGCAGGAGTTTTCATGAGACCTAGGTCAACCGAAAACTGTTTATTCTGAGCTTGGATGCAACTGTGATGCATTCTGCACTTAACAGCTCAGAAGACCCATGAAGAAAGATTTTAAATGGCTACAGAGTAGGTTTGCTTGTTTCTTTATTTTATTGTATACATTTAAAAAGAAGGTTTGTACTTTGTGTTGAATGCTTAGCTTGGGCTGCGTACCAAAAGAGGGCTGCTTGGTGACTCCCTTACTTTAGGCTAGTAGCACTGTTGTAGCTGTGGTCAGCCATCAATAATAGTGAAGCAAATTTTTCCTAGAAAGTAGTGATATATTTTATTGGATGAATTCAAAAAAATAGAGATGCCTTGATGCATGCTTTAGGCAAAGGCTTTTGGGCCCCAAACCACATCTTTTGCTCCCGATCATAACAGGTAGTCTACTAAAAGATATTATCTCTTCCTGTGTATTTTACATCTTGACCTAGAAATATATTTCCTTCTCAATATATTTATGATATAACGTGTAATGTTGCTTGTTAATCACTTTCCTGTTGCTGCTTTTATTTAGCTGCTAACATATGGAAAATATCCTCTGGACATTTTGAAGTTTAAATGAGCCAGTTTCACTGTTTTGTTAGGGAATGCTTGAAACTCGCAGTATTCCTCCTCTGTTTTGGGCCACGTTTTTTCACACTGAGGTCCTTAGCACTCTCATGGCCCTTGCATTTATGAAGACTCTAAGGCTCCTGCTAATGGATTTAAGGAACTCTAATGCAAACCAGCCAATGAAAAGCCAATTATTTCTGCTTTGTGACTAACAATTTGGAATTCTAATTACCCAGAGCATACCTTGCTATAGTTTTTTGAAAGTATGATGTTGTCATTCTAATTATCATCTATTGATACTGTCATTATAATCATCATTCATTAACAGCAGGAATATCAACTGTATTGTGTGTTTCTGTCACCAGAACTGTAAAGAGAATATATTTAGTTTTGGACTGTTTATGGTAACTTACAGAGTTACTTTCAGAAGTACATAGTGAGAGTGTGGAAAATGCTAGTAGCTTAATCTTTCATTTCATACTGTAAGAATCTCTGATATATAGCACGGTCAAATGGGATCTTGTATCTTCTGATGTTTTCTAATGTAATAAAGTGTTGACTTGAATATGGATGGTCGTAACACCTCAGTGGGCCAACTTCACTGCTTTTCTATTCAGAAGTGATTTGTTAAGTCTTCAGCCAATAGAAATTACCAGTTTAGAGAGGATGGTGGTTTATTTTCTCTTTGCAGCAATAGCTTAAGTCCCTCTTTTAATAACATCTTGTTATACAAGACTGTTCAGCCAATGTGTGACTTTGTTGCTGTTTTAAAAATATACACAAGTGTTCCTACATGTATCTTGGAGCCACTCATATTTCTCTTACAGTGTGTACCTCGTGACACTGCACCTCTGATTGCTGTTTCCCAACTGCCATATGTGGACTGACAGCAAATACAATCAACTGCTTTCTTTTCCTTTAGACTTTCAGATTTAGTGGGTATTTTCTCCCCTCTCTGCTTGGATTTCTTTCCAGTGGTTCCCCTCCCCCTCTTCTTTAGTTTACAGACTTGTCCAATGCTTTTTTTCTGTGCTGATTGCAGGAACACCCACCTTTCTGTGGCTTTAGTAGAGCCTTTCATGCTCTTTTCTCTGTACCATCCCTCTAACCAGATATTTAGGCCAATTATTCTGTTCAGTTTCATTATTCTGCTCCCACAACTACAGTAATAGCCCACTTGAAAGATCACTTGGCTTCTTTTGCTGTTGAGACTGCTTGCTAGTTCCCAGAATGGCATCTTCACATCCCGTGATCTTCTGTTTCTTTTTTTTTTCTTTTTTTTCCTCCAGAGTTTTATTTAAACTAAAAAGGAGTGGGGGTTAAAAGGAAAAACCTCACACATATAAATGAGCAGGGGAAGAAAAAAAAAAAAGAAGCCCAGATATCAAATACATGCTTTCAGGAAGGGAAATTCCAACACTGACTGTTTGCAGGAGATACAGAATATCAAATACCATTATTCACGACATTTTCCACAACATGACTATGAATAAAAATCCCATTGATATTCCTAAAGCAAATATTGCCTGCTCTTTGTTTTGCAGTCACACATGGGTATGAATTGCACTTACAATTACACAAATGGCACCTAGAAAACTTTTACTTGTGTTTTGTCAATGCACTTTCAAATTTGAAGCCTTCACTTCAAAAATGTTTGCTACATAAATATTTTAATAATGTGTTTAGACACTTCACATGATAAATTTCATGTCATAGTGTTAATGTGTCTCAGATTATAGACATAATTTGAATTTAACCTTGGGTTTTAAAAAGTCCAACTTTTCTGCCTACTTCCCTCTTCTTTTTTTTTGCTTTCATCTTCTATTTTCATCACTAATGTATGAAAATATTTGGCCTCTTCAGCTTTATGTCTTCTGAATTAAAAGATTGAAGGTACGTGGAAATATTTAATGCTTATTCTTTGTGTGACAGTTAACATCAGATGGGAATTTTAAGACTGGATCTCACTCATGTCTTGTTAAACATCCCTTTACAGTAGATGTAGATTCTGTTATTCTTAATACTGAATTGGTTATCTGAGATGAAAATTGTGCATTGTTGTTGAACAACAGAGTAATCAGTTCAACAAATGTGCATGTAACTTGTGCATATCTGTTCTAGCTCTTTTTTTTTTCTCCTTCTGTAATTAATATTTTTTCAATTGTGCAGCAAAATACACATGACTTGGGGTAGGGATTTTTTCCCAAAATTTTGTATCAGACATCGAAAGAATACCATATACTTCTAAAGAGGATAACAAAACCAAATGTCCCATACTTTTTTCAGTCTTGTAAATAGCAAAAACAGGCACTTGTGAAGAACTTCATAGCTCATTGCCTCTTATGCAGCATTAACAGCATCAACATATAAAGTGCTTAAATGATCAGGTATTTCTTCCTTAATTACCTTAACTTTTAGAGGAATGTTTGAATTTCTGTCCTTTTAACTTAAGAGAATGTGAGCCTGGGACTGTATAAAAGTATCTTACTGACAATACTGGTGTTACTTGTAGAGGGGAGGATCAACCACATGCAGAAGCGTTCTTTGTACGTGTGCTCTGTGCTGGGATGAGCTGATGCTCTTTCTCAGTCTACTCCCTAATGAACAGGTGCCTTGTGCCACTATGGTTGCCTTTCTCGTTAGCAGTTTCAGTGGAGAGGCTAATGATTAAACAGGCGCTTCTCAAGGTCAGGGATAAATTACATACCCAGGAGAGTGTGAATGAAAATTGCATTGCTATTCTCTATAGTGTATCAATTCAGAAGAAAGAGGACTTCACTTATCAGAGCTGTCAGTTCAGCACCTCTCACAGTAAGTCAGCTCATTTGAAGACAATACTGAGGATTCTGAATTTCTTTAATTGTTCTTATACACATAATCATATGGTGAAAATGTTCTCTATAATGAGGGGGCTGTTATAAATCACATATGACAAAATGCTTCTAGATTCAGAAGAAAGAACTTTTGCTCATTTATTTTTACTGATATGGTGAATTAGAAAATAGGATGCAGGCCATATTTGTACTTTCATATAAGTATCAAAATTAACAATTTTGTTTCTAGAAATATATTCTGTTAAAAGATTAATTCCTCTATTTCTCTGTATTCCAGAACCTTAAACTCCTGATCCACAATGCTGTTTTCAAATCACAGATATGAGGACTGAGGGGTTATGTTCTTAAAGTAATTCTGTGGATCTGCATATGCCTTCTCTGAGGCAAGAAATGATTTAAGGAGAGAAGTGAGAACAGGACCCAGGCCTAGAACCACTCTGTGTTTAGTGGAGCATGCTGACTGAGTATATCTGAATTTTCTTAAATTTTATGATTAAAAACAATTTATATGAGTTCCTAAAACTTACCACATTTCCAACAAACAGATTTTAAAAATATTTTTCCAATTTAATCCGGTTTACTTGGTAAATTTCCAAATTACAGGGCCTAAGCTTTTAGCTGTATAAAGAAGTGCATGCTTGAGGTTATGTTTTTGCACAGATAAAAAAATATTTGCTGAGACCATTTACTATGTAAGGTATATAATCCCAGTTGTTATTTATTTTTCTTAAAATATAATTAATTGCCCCAGCTGTGTTTGTATGTTACAGGGAGCCATGCTGGAGTAGGGAAGTACACTTTCCTGATTTGTCCTCATTTGTCAGAAGTGGTCCTGCTGTTTTTTCTGATCTGTCTTGGCTTATAGCACTGAACCATTCAGGGATCTTTTTCTCAAAGTGACACTATGTACGTCAGTTTCACATGAGAAAGCCAAGTTCTGTTTCAGTGTTCCTTATGAAAGAATCTCAAGTGAATCCAAACATAGTGAGCAAAAAGTGCCTTCTGTTCCCTAACTGATTTTCAGAATGGGAGCACATAATCTCTAGGCAGCATCCCAAGCCATTGGGATTGCTTGTTACTACAACTTGGACTTTTCAGGCTTTCATAAGACTATACATCCTTATTCTGTGTTTCTAGGCTTACGTGCAAAAGACAAATGCCCTGGCACACTGTCTTTGTATTCTTCCATGTTGTTATTTTGTGGGATTTACTTCAGACCAAGGTCTGTATGTTGTGAAATCCTGTCTCAGTGTAGTGGAGAGGGTTTACCCTGAAGAACCGCAGCCCACGGAGAACGTGTCAGGAGCCCATGGGAAGGACCCATGTTGGGACAGGGGAAGAGTGTGAAGAGCAGCAGGGGAACCGTCACAAACTGACCCTTCAACAGCCCCTCCTTCCACACTGAGCATGCAAGGGATTCAAAGTGCTCTTGGCAACACCGACTTAACACATTTGCTAAATGCAATTTTACCTGAACATTTTTGTGGCCAAGACACCTTCTTTTGCAGCATTAGAAATAACTGCAGGTCTCCACATAGAAAATAGCAAAAACTTTTGAATTCAATGTCCCATTGAAACTGTCCAATGGTACAGACTGATAGTGCCTGAGAGCAGTTTTTTAGGTATCCAGGTCAGAGGTGCAGATATCTGATCCAGCACCGTCTCTCCACAGGGACAGCCCACTCCACCACAGTCTGCCCACGGGCTGCAGAGTCCCCGCTTTGGCGCCTGCAGCACCTCCTCCCGCTCCTTTCATCTGAACTGGGTGTTTGTTGGGCTGCTCCTCAAACTTATTTTCCTCAGCCCTGTGAGAAAAACACAGCCAGGCAGCATTTTGCCCTTTCTTCAGTATGGTTTCCCAGAGGTGCCACCAGTGCAGCCGGGGCGCTGAGCCCCGTGCTGTGGCAGGGCTGCTGTGGTGCTGACTGGAACTGGCGGGAACTGGCTGAAGCTGAACCGAGTCTCCTCATGGAGGCACCCGCAGCCCCCGCTGCCAACACCTCAGCACAACACCCGGCACAGGTGGCCCTGACTTGTGGTCTCCTAAAGTCAAAAGGGAGTGTTTTCCCAAGATAACATTTATTTTGAAAGCCTGGGTATAAAGGAAGGTGAGCAAGCCTCTGAAATATGGTTTCACACTGACTGAGGGTGATACTGTTGGAAGAACAGGAAAAATTAATTCCTGCTATCTTTGCAAGACCTGTTTTCTCTGTGCTGTAGACAGAAACACTTTGTCTTTAATTACAGCTATGCATGCACCTTCCAAACCCCTTTGTAAAAGTTTTATTAGAAGTGCTTGACAAATTTTAAAGTTGTGTGTAAGGTCACCGGATCAAACATTTCTTTGCTTGTTCTTGACCCTTGAATTCTTCTTGCAAGGAAAATACCTTTGTGTCTCTTTAATGATATAGGAGTCTACTAGAGATCAAAAGCTTACTCATAAAGAAGTAATAACAGAAGTGTCTGAAGCTTTATAGCTCGTGGGATAAGAATAGATGTTACCTCAGGTGCCCAGAGAATGTAAAACATAGTGTGGTAAATAAAGAAGCTGTTTACATTCATTATTTTGACATCAAATTGCTCTTCCTGACACCACTTTAAAAATAGCAAAATCCTTTGAATTCATTAATTTGATGTTAGTTTTCTAAGATACATTAACACAGTCTTTATGGAGAAATTAGACCTGAATGACAGTGACTGAAGCTCTGCTATAAATACAGCCATCCCAATATGTGTCATTTCTTTGCTGTGAGAGTGTTTAGAAGACACTCAAGATTCAGAGGATTACTAAGGATTCTGTTCTGTTATAAACTTACGATTTGCTCCAGAAAAAATAGTAATATTAAAAAATATGATCAAGAAAAGAAAAGAGAGTTCTTCTCTAGTCATGCAATTTCCTTTTCAGACTCTATTGCCAAACTTTGACTGGGAGTTTCATGCAGAGAACATGGGAAAAGATCAGTGCCAGTGGGGTAAAATAAAAACTTTTTCACATATGGTGTATTTCAAGACTGGAACTTGGGCCTACAACTGATGCAGTGCACTACTATCATTAATCCAGCATTGTTATCCCTGAAACACACAGAAGTGCTGGGTGGGGGAGCAGTGAAAAGCACAGGTGGGAACCTCCTGCCCTCAGTCATAGGTGTTGCCAGCTGTAATCAGCTAATTGAGCTCAGCCCCACCTGTGCTGCTAAAGCAAAAGCTCAACCTTGTCTTGCAGGCTCCAGAGTAGAGCTGGAAGGGA
The DNA here is from genome assembly GCF_036013475.1 of Columba livia. Taxonomy (NCBI): domain Eukaryota; kingdom Metazoa; phylum Chordata; class Aves; order Columbiformes; family Columbidae; genus Columba; species Columba livia. The sequence goes on along the minus strand of NC_088610.1, from coordinate 9,793,700 downwards.
TGCTGGCTCTTCAAATGGAATTAATGAGTGAGATTTTTTTTTTTCCTTAATGTGTTGCTATATGTATGTTCTTAAATGTTTGAATATGTTGGGGTTTTGTGTTTTTGTATAGCTAATTTAGATTGGTTTATGTATGTGTATGAAAGTGTTCTGTGCCTTAACCTGTATTTCCTCCAATATTCTTTTTGGGGAGTCTTAGTGTGTAAAGTAAGTTTCCTTTGATATTAATGGCCATAGAATAATTTGGATGCATCCAATTTTCAGAGTTTAATACATACAAAATTTAATTACCTATTTCAAAAAGAGGCCTACTGTAATACTCTCTTTTGAGAGGATTCAGTCTTCATGTATTTGGGTTTTGGTGTTATGGGTTGGTTTGTTTGTTTTTCTCTCGTGTTGTTTTGGTATGGTTTTTGTTTGGGTAGGTTTTTTTGATTGTTTTTTGTGTGTGTGTGGTTGTTTTCTTTCTGATAAGGGTTTTGTTTGCAGGTCTAATCTAAGAACTTTCCAGAGGGTTTGCAAACAATTAAACCTACATTTGCAGAATGCTTTTTAAGTGCTGTTCTCAATGGGCTTCTCAAGCAAGATACTTTTTTGCTATTTTTTTTTTTTTTTTTTAAACTAGGCATTCATGTTTATAGCTATCCTCTGTAATGTTAGCCACTCTGTACAGACAAAAAACACCCTACACCTAAACAGAGGTGTTAGGAATGCTTGTAAATTACCTCACTCCAACCCACAGCTGAAACTGTTCCCTTAAGACTGAAAACTTGGTGTCTATTATTATATATCCACCTAACTTTATCAGAAGGTTTGTACAATATTGCAGCTCATGCTATGCTAATTTATCTATTTTGTTTAAAATATTTGACTGTTATCTTGGTTCTTTGTTTACAAAGCTGCTGTTTTTATTCTGACTTTTTGAGACCTTTCTTGATCCTCTCTTTTTTTGCTTTTCTTAGTCTTTTAACCACCTGATATGTAGTTTGAATGCTTTGCTTGGTCAAGTGGTCCTCATTACCAATTGTGGTGAAAATGGCTTATTAATATTGTATTCTTTGGATTGTTACAGCCAAATTAGAACAGAAATAACACACTTCTTGGCTACCACATGAAGGAAAAAGTGTAGTTTGTTCTCCAGTGTCTGCACAGCTGACTTTTTCATTGCTTAATGGCCATGTGTTGAGAGACCCCCTACCTTGGTACTTCAGCCCTTGTTTTCAGTGGTTTGTAGGTTTGAAATGATCATATTTAAAAACTTTCTCGGTTTTTGCGAGTTGTGGAGACTTAATGTGGATTAAATAGTTCATGATGACGTACATTGTCATAGAGGAACTGTCAGTGAAATGCTTGTCTTTTTACTATCTCTTGTTTCATGAAAGACGCTTATTTAGTCACAGCAGGACTGGATGAAGCCTATTTTTAGTCACTGCTACCAGAAATAACTTTGCTCTTTCTTACCTTAGCTCAATTTATCTCTTTGGTTCTCATTTCAAACAAAATCTTGTTCCCATTAAAGGTCCAGGAGAGTAGTCATTCATTTAAATGAACTCAAATTCTCACATATTTTTTTTTTTCCCCCAGTGGAGGTGCTTGTTTAATGTTTTTATACCTGTGTGAGATTTTCTTTTTTGTATCCTGTTCTGAAGGACATTCAAAGACATTAATTCTATTCATTTTGACAAGTAAGGCATATGAATAGTCTTATCAGTTCAATAATATAAGTGCTGCTCTTTGAAATCAGCTTGGTGAGTGCTATTTCCTATTTCTGGTTTAAGTTATCTGCTCAAGCTCCTTTTGAACAACAGTCTGGGAAAGGAGGGGTATCAAAGCTGCTTCCAAATACCAGTGAGCATTACATGTGACTGACAAGGAGCTTCTGATCTCCTGATTCTGGGAGCAGTGGCCAAATCCCATGTGCTGACAAGACCAGAGCTTGTAATGGTGAAAGGTTCTGTGGGTTTCCTTTCTAGGGAAAATAGTCAGTGATCAGTCAATCCCATATTTTTGATGTCATAGCTCCATTTCACTTTGATATTTTTCAGCAAAAATAAATTTTCCTGCATCTACAAAACAAGATGTCAGTGAGGGAAATTGCACTGATACAACTTGATGAACTGGACTGATTTTTCCAGTCTTGATTTTATTTTGTTTATCATGCAGGTACACATACAAAGTTCTCTGGGTGCTTTCTACTTCTCTAGTTTTGCTTTCAATGCATGTATATAATTAGGTGCTCGTGTTGTCATGGTAATTGAAACTGGAGTTGTCAGAATGTGAAAGTCACTTGTGTAAGGCTGGAACACAAAGTTCAGTTAAAGAACACCATGATACTATACTATTGGTTTCAGGATAACATGACCAGAGGTTATACTGAGAAAGATGTTTGTTTCATTTGTTTAGTTAGCATTAAGAAGCTTTCCAAGTATTAATATTACTGAGCATTTTATCTTCATGTGTTGGAATATCCACTTCAGACTATTTACACAGTTTTTTGTAATGCAGTGGGTTTTTTGGACTTGTTGCTGTAGTCCTATATGTGAGCAGATTCATTCTCATTTCATAAGTTCGGAGATGTTTGCAAAGAAGTTTCATGTTTGGTTGATGCACCTGAAGGTTCAGGAAGGAAAGGTAAAGAGGAAGCCTTCAGAAGAAAGGTATATTAATACAGTTGTTACTAGCCCTTTGAGGATAGGGGATCCTGTAAGGAGGGTAAAATGGGTCAGGGCCATAACTGATTCTGTTTGGCTGAGAGAGTGTTCTGACTTCATGAAGTTTGAGAAAAAGCTACATTAAATCTTGATATATGCAGGAGTTCTAACAGAGTTTAATGAAATTATATTTTCAGCTACTTTTGTGTGTTATGATTATTTTAGAGATAAAAGAATAAGGGGGAGGGGTGGGAAGTCTGAAAAAAATCTTAACAAATTGACTTAAACACAGAATCTGCTCTAACTAAACCATTCCTGGCAGACATTTTTTCTAACTAGTTCCAGAAGCTATCCAGGGATTGTCTGTTTTCTTTGCACATCTGTCTTCACCTCTGCAGAGCTTTTTTGTCCATCTCCAATCTCCATTGCTGAAATATAACTGAATATTTCTGTTGTGTTAAAGTGCTAGTTTTTTAAAGTCTATTCTAGAATAAAGTCCAATATTTCAGTCTTTTCTTGTAGATTGTTTTCCAGACTGCTGCTTTATCAAATTTACTATGTCTTATTTTTAACCTGCAAGCAGTGTCCGCAACTGAAGAGTAATCCATTTAAGGTGCTATCAAAAGCAGGTAAAGCAAAATGATCACTTCAGGGGATGCTTTATTCTACCTCTAAGGCTTCCAGTATGACACTTGCTTTTATTTGCAATATCTTTGTAGATTGAGGTTTAGCTTCTGATCCAGATTTAGTGCAGAACTCCTATGCTGTTTCTCAACCTACATTTCTGCAGTTGGTTATTTCTGAGAGTAAGAAATAATGTACCTATCCTTGGACAGCAGTTAATCTTTTTCAAACCATTTATCCCGAAATCTTTTTGGATTCCAATGGTGTCCCCTGATGTGCCTGCAGGCCTTCCTAGCATAGACCAACCTTCAAATGTTATGGAAGCAGTCTCCCCTCTGACTTCGGGATTAATGATGGAAGTCAAGAACAGTGCTGGATTCAGTGCTGACCAAGAACTCTGTTTGATGCCTGATAGCTATAGTATCTTTTTTTTTCTATCGCTATTTACCCTGTAGTAATACTATTTAGATGATGTTTCTTGGTTAGATGAGGAGACAGTCCTGCATGATGTTGCCAAAAATCTTCCTAAAATCATGAAATGTGACATCAGTTATTTCCCATGTTATGGGTCTTGTTACATTTTTATGCCCTGTTCTTGATGAACATATGCTCAGTTACTCATTTCCCATTTTTCGTTTAGGTGACATACAAACTAGGAAAGAAAATAAAATAAAAGTAACCAGATTATTAGTTTTTCCTTCTCCTTTTAAGGAAGGCATTATCTTTTCTCTTTTAAAGGCTTTTGTACCCATATCCATCTGTCTTATGCTTTCAGAAATCATTCTACTAATAACACCTTCAAAACAGTAACAGCTCTGATATTAATACACTTCTGTAGGATTTGGGGCAAATTTAGTATGGCATAGCCAGTTTTGAATGATTTGACCTACATATTTTTTGTAATAATTTCTTTCCCTGTTCTGTCCCAACTTTATCCTGCCTTTTTTTTTTTTTTGGTAGCTTTTAATTGAGGAAGCCAGTTGCTTACAATTGAGCTTTTTAGTAACAACTGTCAATAAAGCAGTGAACACTTCAGACTTCTGGGCACAATACGTCAACAGCTTGTTTTCCCTTTCAAGCTCCTGACCAACCAGAAGTTTCTCTTGATCCTCCTTTTACTCTGAAGTGTATTTGTAGAATTTCTTTTTGCCCTTTGTCCCTTGCTAATTGTGCCTCGCTTGACTTGCTCTCTTTTCTAGTGCTGCCTTTGCCTGCTCATATGCTATTCTTTTATACTTATATTTGACAGCTTGCACTTTCAGAAGTTTATATCTTATGCTTGAAGTCAATGAAGAAATTGACTTTTAGCCAAGATGAAACTGAAAATGTTTATATCTTTATTTATATCCTTTATTTGTATTGGGACATTCAGCATCACCTTTTTTTTTCCTTTTTGGTTTTGTGGTTTGGTTTTGGGTTTTTTAAGCTGCCTTTTTCCCTTCCCCCCCATATATTTGTCTTGGGCAACCTTGTCTGTCAGTTCTCTGGGTTTATTAGACTGTTATTTCTTAATGTGCATCATTTTTATTTGTTGTTGTCTTATATTATTTCCTTTTTGTGGTTACCTGTAAGTTAAGTACTAATCTAGTGAGTTGTTCAGGTTGCAACTTGGATAATTTCATCAGCTCAACCTGTGGTTCTACTCATTTATACTGTATTTTCTGAGTTTTAAAGCCACCTCATTTTATATACAGTGATGCATCAACGAAAAAATGTAATAAAGTTATGGATTTTCTTAATGGTCTATCAAGTAGTATTTGCATATATGACTTCATTTATACCTACCAAAATAAAAGCACCTCTAAATTCCTGAAACTGAATCAAACATAAAAGTCCCTTGTCCTAAACTGCCTAGTATCCCTGTCCCCACCTGAGAAAAAACAAATTGGGTTCTGAATACTAATTTCAGTACCTTATGGGTTGTTACTGACACAACATATTCTCCAAGTGACGTAAATGTTTTTTTCAGCCAAATGTGTGACTCACCTTTTTGTATTTTGATTTTTTTTTTTTTAATAGATACTTTAATTTCCAATTATTGAATACCCAGATTGGGTAGAGTGTGTTTTCTAATCTTTGACATAAGGAACTAAAACCTCCTTTTTAGAATGGAGTAGTTTTTAGGAAGGATCTGCATCAGGTGTTCCATATATTCCCTGAGCCATATCATCTCTATTTACAAGAATTTAGTTAAGAAAGTGGAAGTAATACAGTGGAATATAAGAAAGAGAAAAGAGCTGGAAATAAGACAAGGAAACTTGAAAAGGAACAAAGAGCTATGTCAAGGGTGAGTGTGGAGGAGGACCCTTTTCCTAAATAGAGTTTCATGGCTAAAATAATCCATACTTGCACTTCTTGACTTATGCTGCCTTCCTTTAGGTGGCCAGTGAAATTCAGAATGATAACTTTACAATCCTGAGTGCTCTAGGAATGAGTACCCAGTGAGACATTCTGTGTGCCATGGTGCAGCAATCAAAATGAACCAAATCCCTTAAACAGAACTTATATTGTATAAAGACTGAGTTACTGGCAGAGCACTTTTGGGTTGTCTTATGTCATGCACAGATCTGCTTTATCTGAAATTATTTAGCAGACAATTATAATTTTGTGGTAAGAAGCCACAAAACAAGCAAGCTTATATTTTCATTTTCTCTGACCGGTAGCATTGCTTCCTCAAAGGCTCTCAATGCTGCTTGGGTTTAGCAGCCACAGTGATTTAAAATGTTAATATGTGACAGACTCTTTACGCATATTAGCTCTTTTCCTGCCTAGTACAATTAAAACTGATAATGAACCTTCTATGGCCCTGAAGTAGAGAAACTAGAAAATTCTGGGTTTTTTAAAAAAAGAATTCTATTCCAATGTGTCCAAAAAGTATTTGAAAGAGAGATATAGGCAGGTAGCATCACCGATCTAGTTACTGCAAAATAACTTGCAGAAACATGAGGGATAGCTTTACTGCGTATGCTCATGCACCACTCTGCTTATAAACTGGGGTAGGAATTATTGGTGTTACTGTCTTCCTTCGCTCTAAAAAGTGTCTTTTAAATCTGTGTTCCTCTTTTGGTAGGCAAAAAAAAAACAAACCAGTGTTTTTGTGTTGAGTGCTTTTTGGTTTGTTTTGTTTGGTTTTTGTTTTTCTTCATTGATAAGAATGCATCCTGCATTTTAATGGAGAACAATTTAGATTATGCAAATATGCATTTTTTGATGTTACTTGTGTAGGTCCCACTTCAGAGAAGCATGTAAATGTGTCAGAAGACATTTCATTTGACTAGTATGGGTGATCACAAGGCAACATGTTATGATGTCTGCTGTACTGCTTTACAGTGCTCTGTAAGAATTATTTACAAAGATTACTCAGAAAATACATTAAAAAAGAAATTTGGGGAAAAAAATTGATATGTGCTTTCAAAAACAACATTTTTTTTTTTTAAGTCAAATTATTCCACCAAGAACTAATGGAGCAGGGACAAGCAGTCAGCTATTACAGTGTTCAATGTGCCTGTGCCAGATAGGGGAGTTGATGGACATTGGGGTAACAGACCTCTTTTATTCTGAAGGTGTCTTCCACTCAGATTATGAGTTACGGGGAAAAGTGAGAATGAAAGCAAACCAAACACATCTCAGATAAGTCATCAAAACCCAATGGAAACACTTTTGTGGTTTTTTTCTACGAGGGAAGATATTCTTGAGGATTTGGTTGACTTGACCCACTATGTGGACACACGTTTTATACTTACACTGCCCAGATGGACATTTCTTTTTCAGAGTGCACTTTCTAAATTATTTTCATTAGCTTTGGCAGTGCTTCTGCCCTGAAATCAGTGTGTCCAGACAGTATGAGTGCTTACAGGGGCACAGAATGCAGAAGTTAGGCTTGGAAAGAGCTTTGTTCATTTACCTGAGAAATTTAATTTAAATTAACATATGTTATCATGCAAAAGTGAACTAGCTATTCACAAATTCTCATTGAAACTGCTTTAGGGGATATTAATTCTGGTAATTACTTGGGCTCACTCTTTGACAATTGTCAAAAATTAAGCCAGCCTTTGTATCAACAATGTTTTGGAGTCTAAAAATAATCTCAAATATTATTAATGCTGTTGTCTTATGTCAGCTGCTACCCAGAAGCAGGTGTTCAGCAGGATCCAAACTTTTAATACAGAAATAGCCCTTTGGTTTAAAGAGTAACTGCTTGGACAACAATGCTTTATCATTATGGAGAAGTCCAGAGTGGAAAATACAGGATGTATTTTTTAGATAAATAGTGCTGTTTGAGCAACAGGACAGGATTTGGCATTGGGTTCTTTCCCGCTTCCAAGCGCAGCATGAGCAGCAGTAGAGCGGCCAAATGCAGTGACGCAGCTTCATAGGCAGGTTTGCGAGGGTAGGAAGGGAAATGCAAAGGTGTGGACATTTACCATTAAGGTTTGCCACAATGTTATAATGTGGGGGTGTGAGTGGCATACTGTTTAAATAAAAAAAGCATAACAGAAAAAAAATCCTCGCCATTGGCTTTTGATTAATTCTCCAGAGTGCGTTACAAGATTACTGATTCCATGTGTCCTGTAAGATGTGTTCTGTAGGTCAAGTCCATCAATGTCTTCATGGCACTCAGTGATTGCTTAATAATTTCTTCTATATTTTGTGGTTGCCTCTGTCTTTTTTGGTATGTTGCCTTGCTTCTGACTTGTAATACGGGGTACTCAAACTATATCGATGCTGTAACAAAATGTATTTTCTCCTTGGGCAATATTTTTTTCAAATAGCTCTTAGTATTCAGTTTGCCTTTGTCACTGCTACTGAACACAAAGCTGATACTTTCAAATGATTACAAGAGCTCTTTCTTCTGTAACTACTTAGAGCACCTCATAGAGGATGTAAAGTTGGGATTAATTGCTAATCATTTAGTAATCATCAGTGCATCTCTGGAATAATGGAAAGATACCATTACTACTAGGGCTTCTACTAATTTCAAACAAGATGTCATGTATTTGAGCTTCTTGCAGGTATGTGGTCTGGCAGTGATTCTCATTTTTTTCTGTTGGCAGCCAAAGCTTAACACATAGTGCTGTTGCTTTGCCTGTCTTCACCTTGTCTTTTCTTCCAGAAATTGTTTCCAATGAGTCACTTATCTTTTTTCTCTAATAATGAATGTGCATTTGTTTCCAGTAGGATTTGTCTTAGTTAGGCAAATGTCATGGGAGGAGATACGAACATTTTAACATCTTGTAGGAGGTTTCAACAGGGTTAAGATGCATCAGAAACCGTAGTTCTCTGTATAAAAGTGTTCTGGATAACTGAGTTTCTATCTGTACAGTAAGGGGAGGAAATTCTGATCCTGACAGAAATCGGTGAACATTTTGCTGCTATGTATTCGGCTTCAGGAAAGCAAAGGTTTTACCCTCTGTATCTCTAGCTGATCGGCAAAGTCGAACACTAATGCTGTGAAAGGGTCTTTATCTCCTAGGAAGCAGCAGAAGAAATGCAGATAGGGTACCTGTGATGGAATCTAAGTATGTTATTGGCATTTTACATGCTGTTTTGCCCACGTTATAAAATTACATGCCATCATAGTGAAAGAAAAAGGTGTCAAGATTTTCAGGCTCTGTGGGATGTTCTTGTTATATAACTCAGTTGTCCAACTTTCACTTAATTAGCAAGGTTTTGTATTAAAATGTACCAATCCAGAGATCATAGCTATTGCTGTAATTTGATTATAAATGTAATACCTGTGTGACACCTTTCTGCCCATGATGTTGTGTGTAATCCTTTCTGTGTGTGCCTACAGCTCTTGGAAGTTCTATATTAAACTCAGTACTGTGGTTACTCGTGAATGAAATTACTGGAACAGTGTTGGAGGAAAAAGTACATGGAAGGATTTAAGGCAGAACATGGCAAAGCAAAGGCTGCAATTATCTGCAGCTGAAAACAAGTAGCTTTTAATATGTCCATTCACCTAAGAAGGGAGGGAGAATTATAGACCACATGCTCTTTCTTTCCCTTTTTCTATCATTTCTCCTCTTCTTTTTCCTTTATACAGTTTATCACCCATAATTTCAGGATGTGTTTTGTTTCTTTAAGCTGTTTTATCTATAGGCTTATGAGGTCAGTCATGTGTGAATTCTTTTGTTAGTCACCTCACCTTTTGCCTTGATGATAGAAAATTGATCAGGCCTAAAGTACAAGTTCAATAGACAACCCCCTTGGTCCTTTGTCTAGGAGAATAGCTACCATTGAAGGCCATGAGCAGGTTGCTATTAATATGACAGCCTGCTCTATCTCCCACTGTAATTTATAATGAAATACCTAATCTCCATTATTTTGATCCAAGCAGGCGATCCCATGAAAAAGTCTTTTCATCCAGTTCCCAATGGCAGTTACATGAGAAATGGCAAACCAATAATTTTTGTCAAGTTTTTTAAGCCAACAGAAATGCTTTTCCACTGCTACAGTTTCAAAAGGCACAGATAAAGCTCATTCACTGAGATGAATGAAAAAGCCATCTGGGGTTTTTCTTTTTGACTTCCTTTCCTTTTCTCCATCCTTGTAATCAAATTTGAGCAAAATCAAATGGGGCTTTCTATGAAAGTACCTTTTGTTGATCTGAACGAGCTGGTAATTTACAAAATACCCTTCCTTTGTGAGGAAGGCTAAAGAAAAAAAGAATCAGTAGCTTTTAAAGCTGGGCCTTGGTGGGACTCTAAATGCAGTGAAAGCAGTCTGTGTTGAGAGATTGAAATGCATTTCAAAGCCAGGCCTGAGTCAGGGTACAGGGAAGAAAAAACCTATGTGCATTTTATAAGAAGAAAAACCTGAATGGGAAGGGGAAAAGAGAGGGAGAGAGAGAGGAAAAAATCTGGATAATACATTAATCATTATTTTGGAAGTTGTCTTCCTTACTGACACATACTGCGTAGCTAGTGATTGAGAACTTGGATTTTTGTTCTATTATAGGCATCTCAACGTTTGTCTGTGCTGCTTTCAAGTTTGAGAGGCAAGGATCCTTGAACACTGCTGGACTATATTCTATACTTCACTTTTTTTGTTCTTATTCCTTTTTTTTTTTTTTTTTTTTACTTTGCCTGTGAAGTATTATGGGGAAGAATACTTGCAGGAAAGCTGTTTATTCTTTTTGGCATGCTAATGTTTGTTTTTATTGTATTTCTGCTTACCAGATTTCCTAGTGGTAATTATTTCCCGTTGACTCGGACCAAAGGACAGTGTGGACACCTAACAAACAGTAAGTTTATGCCTTGTTTTTGTTATTTGTATTTCCTGATTAGTGTGGAAAAGCTGAAAATGTTTGATTAATTGCAAATCTGCATTGTAAGTATGCTGTACAGCTGGATGAATCTATTAATGTGAAATATTGATGTGGTTTAGCTCTTCTTATCTCTGTTACTTACCATAACTGTTGAGTTAGATACAGATACGTGCATTGTTCTGTGTTGAAGATAATACAGCTGGTGAAATAAACACTAATTTACATGTCATATTCAAAGATGTGAGCAAACCTAGCCCATATTTTAATCTTTTCATATTTACAGACTTGCTTAGAATGTAAAATGCTTCTCATTTCTCCACTCGTGTTTTGATTCAGGATATAAATGCATTTTAAAAACAGCTTCCTGGTTGCACAATATGAAACATTACCAGCAAATTCACAAAAATGTAGGCATTCTAAGCTTTATTTTTTAAGAAAGCTTCTCATGTTATTATTAGCTTGCTTATGCTGTGTTCTGGTAGGAAGCATAGTGAGGTATGAATGTTACTGGCTAAGACATTATTATTGTTGTTAAGGAAGCACTAGTAAAACCACGTTGGATTTTCAATTATACTTCCAATAGAGACACCATTGAAATAACTTAAAACTGTGAACTTTCAGTTATAAGCTGTTTGTTTTAGATGAAATGGTATGAGATGTGATTTGTTTTATGTTCCTTATGCATATGTGTTCTTTGTGCATATGTGTGTACAATGCCGTATATCAACTTAGAAAGCATACTGTAGGAGAACAGGCTAAGACAGGTCTTTTACTTTTTAACATGACCAAAAATCCAAAGTCAACCAGACAAAGTTTGAGTGTGGTTTGTGTTAATGAAATCCTAATTATTTAACAAATATCTTCCAAAGTATTTTCTTTGATTTAGCCCTACATGACTGAATTGGAGATTTGTCAATAAGTCACTTTTGTATGTGAATTCATTTTCCACTCCTAGTTCTTAGTATCCTATTCACTTTGAATTTCCTGCAGGATTTGTTTTCTCACATGGTTTTGAGCCATTTGCTGCCTCCTAATGACTGACTTATAAAACAGCAAACATGGAAAATTTCCAAAAAACTTTCTCCAAAACTGTCGCTGCTGCATATTTTGTGTGATTTGTGTGATTGTCTACCATTTTTCATATTTAGAATTGATGAGGAGATTCGTGGGAGTAGTAGTCTTGCTCTTTGGTTTTAGTAGGATGTCAGACTTTCTGTCCCGAGAAATACAGAATGTAGTGCATTAATAGGAAAATTTTCTAGTGCTGATTATGGAAACAAACTCACAAGTAGCTTTGTTTGGATCTTATAATTCAGAGAACTTGAATAATCTGTGCTTTCATGGGCTTGCATCTCATTGTCATATGATGGTTAAATGATTGTCTCTGTCCCCTCCCTGCTTAAAAAAAAAAAAAAAAAAAAAAAAAAAAAAGAAATAAAAAAAATTAACCTTTGTTTAATTTTGCATCTTTTTTCCTTTTATGGCTGCTTAACATTTAAGATGTAGTCTTCATTGAAGACTTTGCCAAACTAATAGATTTTTAAATTGTTTATTTACCAAATGAAACAACAACAAAGCAAGATAGCATCCCTTGCAGTCTTATCCTGGTATCAAGGTTTGTTGTCTGCACAGTACAGCACCAGTTTGCTCCAAGACTTTAGATCCTGTCAAAACATAAATAAATATCAGGAATTACGTGGGCCATGTAGAGAGCATAGATTTTTATCTCTGTGTGATCTTTTCCCTCTTGTGGATTCTATAGTTTTTAAGGATGTGATTTTGTAAGTAAAAAAAATGACTTGAATTGAGATGAGAGTGTTGAATGGAGTTCTGACTTTGCCCCCTACTATTTATGTCTTTTTATGGATAAGCTCTAAACTTTTCCCTAGGTTGTGTTGCAGTACTCTGTGGCAGAATGTTTGTAAGCCACTGTAAGGTTCTTAAACACAGATTGAATCTTACAGGAGTACCTCCACCTATACACTCTTTTGAGTTGCCAAGCCTTGTGCTTGAACCCTTCAAGCCCAAGCAGGTTTAGATTTAGAGTATGATGAATTACTTACAGTATTTTTAGAAATAAATATCCTCCATCATTTCAATCACCTTTTTGGAAGGCTTTGTTGCAGGAGAGGCTTATATAGCGCCTAATAACCACTACTTTTTTCAGAATGTGTATAATTTTGTAGTTAATTTGTGTGCATAATTATATTAGTCTATGATTTGAATCTTGGAGAGGAGTTTACAGTAATGAAACAATAAACTTTTCAATGTAACTTCAGTTCCCCACCTTAAACATACTTCCTCTGTTAGAGAACGTAATCCAGGGCAGCATGGACTGAACAGGGAAATGCGCACTATGACAAGTTAGAAACACAATGGGTGAGCTGTTGGGTCTCTTGAAGTGACTGTTGAATGCAAGTAGATAATTCTTGTGCCCAAGTTTAGGGTGTTTAATCAGATGGTTTGTGTTTAATCAGATTGAGTTGGATTGGGATGGGAAAAGATTTTAATGGACTTTTCAGGGGTTTTTGTGTTTGGTTTTTTGTTTGTTTGTTTTTAATGTCTTAAAAAGCAAGAGGTGAGGACAAAGGAAAATAATTCCTGAGTCTCATGTGCCCTCTAGGGTTCTGCTCTGCCTGCAAGAAACACTTTTCCTTCTAGCTAAATTTTTCAGTTGCTGAACACTAAAAGCATACTCGGCCTCAGTGAATATATGTAGCAGCTGATGGTGTAACTAAGTTCTCGTAAAGTTCATAAGAAAATGCAGAGCTAGGCGGTCTCACAACTGGAAGGAGTTAAAGAAAAACAAAAGGAGAAAAGAAGGTACAGAAAGATATGGGAATTGGAGTATGGAGTGTTGTAGAAGAGACGAGAGGTTCAAAGAGTGGTGGATGGTATTGAGAAGGGGTATTAACTCTTAGATGTCTCTGGTCCCAGATGTTCTCCTCAAGGTCCTGACCACCATTTAGATTCACTCTCCCAGGGCTGGTTGCTGTGTTCAGTTGAAAGTGATATCTGTGTTCACATTACCTGACAAATGTTCTCGTAGAATATATCTGGGGTTACATACAAAACTTTGTGAGAAGACAAAATAGCCCAATACGTTACTACACATAACCTGTTGTAGTTTGTCCAGTGGCTAAGAATGTTTAAGACTTGAGATAAAAAGTTTTCATTAAACTAGGCTTTAAAAATATCTTGTTACTTACAATTTTCTTGTAGGATACATTGCTGTCCAGTAGCGCTGTGATGTCTGGATAATACTGCTTTAAAATACCTTCTGCCAGTTATATCCTTTTCAGTGGAACAAAACCTCTGAAGGACAGTGCGTTGGAATTCATTGTAGAGCATAAGTGCTTATAATGCGGCAATCACCCACAATATCAGTGTCTGGTTTAATACTTTGTCTTCCCTCCCTGCTCCCCCAGTTTAACAAATAAATCCAATGCTACCCTTGTAGTTTTGTTGGATAGAAAGACTTTAATTGGTCATTTGTTATTTATTTTTGTTTATTATTCAAAAATCATAAAATCTGTGACATAACTGGGACTGCATGTTGTAGTCGTTTGATTTTCTGGTTGATAAAGCAGACCTGGGAGATACTCGCAGGTATATGTGTTGCTTCAACTTCTTCAGAGACTGTGTTTGTAATAGCCTGCCAAGAGCAACATGAAATAAGCTGATTCTTAGTCTCTCCTGGCAATTTATCCTCAGACTTAAAAAGCTGTCAAGTAAGGACTGAACTACAGGAGAAAGGGGTATAGCAACCACCCTGTGAAAAAACTTGATCTGTAACAGGGTTCGAAGGTAGAAGTACTGTTTGCTGCAAGGCTCCTTGCTTTCATACAGCTAGGCTGCTTTTTACCTGAGAGACCTCCACTGTGATCTCTTCTGCCTGATTTGGAAAGTGGAACCTATGCATTCATTGACATAATGCTAATGCTGAGGGATGCCCTTTTCAGCAGAGTGCTTGTTGCCCTTAGTGTGATATTTCTGATTTTAGCTGTAGGGCATCCCTTCTGTTTTACTGAAGTTACTTTGTTCTAAATAGTTTTGTTGCAGTGAATCTATGTACAGGTAGAATGTTTGGAGCGGCCAGCACCAGAGTGCTGTATGCTTTGATAGTCATTTATTCCTCATTCTTCCAGTGATTATTCCACTTGCAGGGATACCTGAGGCTCTAGACAGAGCAGTCTCATTCCTTGTGCTGTGATATGCAGACGAGCCACGATAGTGCCTCTGCCCATGCTATCTTTTGAGCAGTCCAGGGACCACTCCCTGAAGTATTATAAACAAAAGTCTTCAAATGCTGACTTTTCTTGTTTTGAAAGAAAGTGGTTTAAATCAATTATTCTGAGTTGAGCAGTGGTTAATTCTGGGTGGGAACAAGTCATTTGCTGAAAGTGCTGTTGCGTTATCATGTCCATTTCTTGCTGTCACAAGGAGAGTGTGGTAGATTGTGATACTTGCTTCTGGTCAAATTGCTGTGAGTTTTTATGTGATGTAAATTACTTGTAGCTGTAGTTTCTTAGCAGTGGGTAACAGGAGCCAGGCACTTAAATAGGCAGCAGGTAAAGTTTCTCAGAGTGGCAGTAGGTTGCTGGAGCTGCAGTAGCCTCCCAGGTCCTCAAACTCCTTGACCACACATAAGAAAGTGGAACTCCTGTTTAAAAAACTGTGCACTTAGTGCTAAAATGCTGCATTAATGTTTGGAATAGCTCTGGCTGAATTCTACTGACAAGTGCATTCAGTTAGTTTCAACTAATGATGTTAAATATGTTTTTGGAAACTGCGGCAAAGAGTATCTGTTAAAGCAATGGGCAAACACAAGCTCTGGTGGTGTAAAGTCCTTTCTCATGTTTCTGTGACAGACAAGCCTTTATAGACAAAAAAGTATGATTAGTTTTGAGATCATATGATGCCATGCATCTTCCATTTACAACGTTATGTACATCACTACATCTTATATTCCTGTTTACGTAAGTACATAAGCAATAGTAGGTGAAATTTAATTGAAATCATCAAAGTTCTAGACTAAGGACTCAAAGGGATATTTTCTGTTTATTTTATTTGGAACTGAAGGGTGTTATGATATACCAAGGATACATCTTTTGGATTTTTTTTCAACTTTATCAATTTTCTTATAACCCTTTCCTATGCTGTCTTCTCTTCCTTTACTACTCTGTACATCTGAGAGTTTGCTAGGCCACTGATTGATGACTTTGACATCTGTTTACATATTCAAAGACCCAGTTCTTGACAGAAGAGTCTAGGTGTTTCTGTGCCTCCTTATCTGTGAAAGCAGAGCGGCATTTTTATGTTAGCCTCACATATGCAATGAAAATAATTTTAGCAGGAAAAAAATGTCTGTCTGGCAAATTTAACTGCAAAGGTCATATTTAGCATTAATGCTATGCTTTTTCAATTTAGAAGATTAAGGAAGGATAACTCTATGGGCAATAGCAAAGTAAAGACTTCTGTGTCTTGTGGAAATGTGCTACTTATAGCATGGCACTATTTTTCTAACCTAACCTTGCAGATCCATGAGCTTAATCTGATACTGTCAGTAGAATACTTTTGAAACTAGTAGGTGGTGGTACAGCTCTGTGAAGATCTCTTGAAATATTTGGCCACTTCTAGGATTTAGGGTTATTCTGTGAAGCGACTAAGATTGTTGCTGCCCATTTTGTGGTTAGCAAGATGCCTACTGGGAATTCTCATCATTCTTTATTTCAAAAGTAAAAAAAAATAGAAACTAAGTTCTATCATGATTTCATGGTTGACAGATCTGATAGTGTATGGTAGCATCTCTTGAGTTAGAAAGACATATATGTTGAATTTCATTGTTTCACACACACAAAAAAGTCAATATCCTTGTGCAAAAAATGATCTTTTAGTTTAAAGGAGCAAATTCTTCCGAAATATGTCTGTTCTATCGGCTATTGTGCTTTGATGCCTCCTATTTCCTGTGCTTGAACACCTCTCTGAGGCTTTTCTCATTGAAGCTTTGCAGTACAACCTTTCTGGTGTCTGTCAGGTCTAAGAGATAGGTGTGAATTTTCTTATGTATTCTGTTAACAGTGCAGGCCAATAAGAACCATCAAATGGGTAAGGAGCAAATATGGACTAGAGGAAAATTTGGAAACTATTTCGTAAAATGTATGCAGATTACTAACTACGTAATATAAGGAAAATTAAAACAATTGACAAATAGAATTTGTAATCTGGAAATTTTTCACATGTGAAATATATGTGGCAGGGGATCGAGGTTTCATTTTAGTTTTGTATGTATTTTGTAACATTTTAAAGCTGAAATTCATCCAGAAATTAATGGGATTTTGAGTTTTTTTTTTCAGTCAAGTATATATTACTCAGTTTATGGAAAAAGCACAGCCTGCATTTGCAAGAGAAATGTATGAGGGGATTGGTAGCATACAAAAGTGGATGAAGGAAATTGTCAAGTCAGTGCAAACCCTGGATGCATTCGTAGCAGAGAATGCAGTTAAAATGTATTTGATTTAAAACAGAATAAGCAACATCTTTTTTACTTGCTTTCAGGAACTTGCCGTGTAAATTCAGCCTGCTAAAGATAAATGAAAAAGAGAAGTTATGAAATGAAAAGTAGCTGTAATACACGGATTGAATGTTTGGGTGGGAGTGAAAGTAGGAGTTACTGGGTTGGAACAGATTCCTTAAGATCTGTCACATCATACCATTAAAATGAAGAGCTAGACATAGTAATTTTAAAGGGATATTGTGTAAAAGTTGAGAGATATTAATGCAGTAAAATGCATTGATGGGTTCTAGACTTACAGTCTGTTATGCGTATTGTACATACATAACAACTGAAGATAGCAAAATATTTGCTTTTTTTGTACTGGATTGCTTGTGAAGGGATTGATTACGATTACGAATTACGAAAGAATTACGATTACGATTACAAAAGAAAACTTTGATTCCATCCATTCTCTGTGTGTGTCATTTCATTGGGTGATTCCTGTAATGGATCAATACTTGATCAAATTTGTAATATAATCAAAGAACTTCATATAGGTCCTGAATTCTTTCATTTTTATGTGCTTATATTCTTTGCAGCTGCAGCCCTTGTAAGAAAGCCAAAGGATGGAGACATTGCTTCAGTTTTTATTCTGTCACAGACATCTTAATGGCCACAGGCAACTCACTTCATCTGTTCTCTGCTGATATTTCATCTTGTACTGATATTATTTTGATCATAAGGGCTTTAAAAAGTACTTAAACACTATGAATAAGAGGGTTGTATAAATTAGCTAGATTGATGATGCACTAGGATACCAAACTGTATAGCTAGGTGTTTTATTCTAGATACTTTGGTTACTACCTGGGTCCCCACACTGTCTTATCTGGGCACCTCACGATCTATACCTGTACTTGCAGTGCCTTACCTTCCCATTTTATTGTGGGGTCCTTGGAAGTAGAGACCAGGTTTGTGGTTCTTTTTCTTAAGGTATCACAAAAGCTCTGCAGACAGTGGCAAATTGAACTCGGGTCTCCTGGCACAAAATTCTGATCCAGTCCTCCAGTCTCCCGGGGGGGCCCATCTCGGGGGCTGTTTGTGAGGTGTTGGAAGATCTTTGCTGGTAGATTATACAGCCTCATATGGACATCCTGTGGAGTTCTCTATCCCCACTCCATTCTTTTCAATGGCTAAAGTGTCGGTGTTCTCCTTGCTGATGATGTATGTACACCACTTTGAGAGACTGTCATGCAAAAGTTGTTGTGTGTTTGTTTTGTTTTGCTTTTTCAAATCTTGCAGAAGCCACCTCAAAAGAGGAAAGAACAATACAAGTTGAAGGTGGTTAAGTCCCATTTATTGTATGTTGCAAAGGATCTGGGATGAAACATGAAACCTGGATTTGCATCTGGTATATCATTAGGACAGTACAGTATGCATCTAGAAGTATATCTGAATTTTACAACAGTATCTATTGCTTGTTCTTCCACTCTTTTAATGTTTTACAAATTGTATCAAGGAACAAAAAACATTCTTAAAACCCCTATTTTTAAGGAAAGAAGAAATGTTAGGCTTTTTGAAATTAATGTGAATGTTATGATACGTATTTAATAAAGCCTGGAAATTCCAATGTGTAGACAGCCGTTGTCTTGTCTTAACCTAATGGTGTGAGTAAAGGATACAGTGTCAGCCTTAACTCTGAATTTTCCTGGCTTCTGTCACTTCATGTCACAACCTTAGCATTAGCAGTATACTCTTCTTTTTTTGTCAAGGAACAATAGCTAAGGATGTATTTTGACTAGTAAAATTAAGAAGACAACACATAAGTCGGAGTAGTTCACCATGCAATAGAAATGCGTGTCATTTTTTTTAATACAAGTGTAATTTTGAGTACTTGGTAGCTACTACTTATAACTACAGAAATACCACCTCCTGCCTTTTGGCAAGAAACTATGTTTCAAGTTCTGTATATAAATTACACAAAGAGAGAAAAACTTAACTGAGCCTTGTACTTTAGTACAGAGCAGGAACTAAATAGAGTGGCTATGTCATCACAGCAAGGTTGCTTTGTAGCAAAAATGCAAAAAAATAAATCAGCAGAGAGACATAATACTTTACTGCTGGTACACAGTCCTTAGAGATAAATGAAGATGGTTATAGAAGCAGCTGATTACAGGAGTTCCTATCTTGGGAAATAACAATTAAACCTGAGCAATATAATTTTGAGATTTAGCAAAACAAGTCCTAATGGTAAAATTCTTCTCATTAATCTTATTTTTAACTGAGGTTGGAGCCAGATGTGAGAAACCTGAGATTTCAGCTGTGTGAGAGGGATACATACTTTAATAATAACTAACCAGAGAAGTACTTTTGGCTATTTCTCCCTGAAGTAAAGGCCTGTTGGCAAGACTCGTATACTTGCCCCTGAGAAAGCAGTAATTGAATCCATTTGCAAAGAAAGCAAGAGAGCAGAAGAAATCTGATAACTCGGGATTGCTTCTACTTTCTTCAGCTCTAAGCTGCTCTCTGTCCTTTCTGTCTTCTCTTTTTGCTTGATTCAGTATCAAGAGGAGAGGAAGAAGCTTGAGGACTGAAATTGCAGCTTCCATGCATCTCCAGGCAGGAAAAACTAGATAGTTCTGAGGGCTTGGTGAGGGTGAGTAGTTGGGAAGTGGAGCAAACAGGCTGTTTCTGGGAAGGAAGATGAGCAGACATTAATGGCAAACAGAATACAGGTTTTTACAAGGTTTTCTTGAACTCCAAAACTCAAATAGCCTGCAAGTGCAAGTCTTCTAGGAGCTTGTGCAGAGCTCAGTTAAGTCAGGATTGTTGGACAATTTTTATTATGTGGGTTTTTTTTTTTTCTTAAAGATGCATGGCAGGTTGGCAAAAGCAAGAATAGCTCATTATAACCTGGATTTTCAAGTTTTTAAACTGTAGCTAGTTGAGCTACAGTATAGAACAACAGAGCCAAGTCCTGGTAGTCAGTTCTGTCCTGTTCTTGTTGGCATTCAGTAGAATTTGCAAGACAATGTCTGTGCATAAGAATTGTTTTCCAGCAGGAAGTCTGGCTCTCAGTTCTGCCTATAGTCAGTGAATAAACTCTCACATAAGGTTCAGGACATGATCTGCCTTCTTCCAAGCTTGAACTTTCCTCTGCCTGTGGAAATATGATCCCCTTTGCTGAATCATGATGTGTTTTCAAAATAGAGCAATTTAAATTTAAAAGGGTTGTATTGCCAGCTAGCATATTACTAGGTGATTATAGGCCTTCTATCTGGAATATTAGAGTGCAAACCTCCTCAAACACATCATGACTAATTTTACAAAAACTGGACAGTGCTCTGATGGCTAAAATACTGTGTGAAGAAGAGCATTACCACCTCTAGCACCATCTTGTGTTTTCCCTTAAAATGAAAGGTAAGGAGGGTCTCTTGAGCTCTGTCACAAAGTACAGAAACTGTCCTGTAGGAACGTCTGTCACTTTCTGAACATACTATTGAGCTGGACCATTTCGAGATTTAACCATAAAGTTTCTTAGGCAGGATCCTTATTAGGCCTACTGTAGAATAAGAAAAGATCTCCTGCCCTGTATTTGTTTGTGAGGAATAAGGGGTGATTTGCCAAGCTTGAAGAAAAAAATGGTGGCAGTTCTGCAGATTTTAATGCCCTGGCCACTAAATCACATGCAGTTCCTCTCTGGGATTTCATTCTTCTGTGGATCTGGACCATAATACTTTGTCGTGGTGTGCTTTTGTGTTTGGAGTTGTTGCTGTTTGGTTTTGTTCACTCAAGCTTGATGTAAATATTTACATCTTTAACTCTCATTTTCTTCAATATTTAATCAACATTGTAGGTCTGGCCCTAAGAGCCTGATCCTGCAAGAATTGTGACCTATCGTAGGATTGATGCTGAAATCAGCGGAGTCTTAATTCATCTGTGGAGTAGAATAAGATCACATACAATGTAGGTAGTCTGTCCTGTATGTGAGATCAAGAATCACCATGGTTACTTATCCATTTTTTTTTTTTTGCATGCTCTCTCTTGTGCGCTCTCTCTCTGTATATTATACTGGAGGCAGATTCTAAATCTATAGTGTAAAACAAAATTTTTGTTGTGAAATAGTGATAGGAACTTCTGGAATGTTAATTGGTTTGCAGTGGATCCGTAAGTATCAGGAAGCAGTGGCTGATGCAATGTGCTGGAACTGCTGCTGGTCACCCAGGGTTTGCTTCTTAACCTGTACATCCCTGCTGGTAAAATGAAAATTGCTTGCTCTATTAATATAAAATAGTTATTGTTTGCAGCACCATTTCCCTATTACTATAGGACCGTACATTGCCTACAACAGTGGCAGCCTGCTATCTGGATGTGAAGTTTTGCATAACTGCAGGGAGGAGTTTCCATTTAATGCTCAAGGAGAGAGTCTTTCAGGATGTAAGTGATGGAGCTTCATTCTCTTGCTGGTCCTGTTTATAAGCTATTCTTTCTGGTGTCTGTCACTTGGCAGTTCAGTGCTTTTAGTGACTGCTCAACAGCAAGGTATTAGCAGTATAATCCAACTCCACCAGTGTCTCTCTCTCTATAAGATTTTAAGAATAAACAATAAAGAATAAAACATAAGTTTTTTCTTTTTGCAAGTGAAATAAATATTCTTGTTCAACAAACATATCCTCCAGTTTCTTGATCGTGTCTCAGCGCAATGGGGGGTGGGCAAACAGCTATGTGAGCTTGTCATGTAGAGTAGATTGTTCAGCAGTTACTAGTAGTCAAAGTTCTGTAGAAAAATTTTGGTTTCTAATTTCTGTTTAGACACCAGAGCACTCATGTGAATCAGTGGAAAGTTAGGCACCAAACTAGGAGTTGAACTGTCTTTGTGTGTATAGAAGACAAATCTGCTTCAAGTATTTCTTCCAGCACAGGTGATAAATGTTGCTTTTCTAGTGGCATCTTTATTTTAGTTTGGTCATATGTGGTTACTCTTAATGCGTGTGGGATTGTAAGTGACCTTAGTATTCACGCCTATAGTCTTGAGGGACAGAGTGATACTGAGGTGTATTTTGGAAATTATGCTTCACTGCATACAAATTGTTATACTACTGGTACTATTTTGGTTCAGTCTACATAGCATTCTTACCTGCTGCGGTTAAACCATTGGTTTTGTACTATTGCATTTATAATGTAGCTTTATCAGTTTAAAAAACAAAAAAAAAAAAAAAAAAAAAAAAAGAAGGAAATCAAGAGATTGTAACCAGCTAAAAGGGAAGTTAATGGAAGGAAAGTTGTTCAGCTGAAAAATAGGAACTTTTTTATTTCTTAAGGTGCTTTGGAACAGATTTTGAGCTGTACTTGTCAAGGAAAGAGGACAGTAATGTAAAATAGAAGGTGGGATTTTTAATAAGAAAAGTAGTGATGGAAAACAACCTATAGGAATATGGACAGGTAAAGATTAATTAGAGATCATCTTTAAATAGCATAAGAGTAATTTTTTTTCTCTGTTCATATGATTCAGTGTTGTGCCTTTTGCTAGGATTTTACACATTACGATTGCCACGTATTGCTTAGTATTGTTAATACGCAAAATCCTGGCAAAAGGTTGACATTGTAATGGCTCTAAAGGACCCATTTCAATGTAAATCCTAAGGGTCTATCAATGTGCAGGGGATTTATGTGGGTGAGTCCCATTAATGGTAATGGGACTTATGTGAGTAAATCTCTTCTGCATTGATGGGAAAATAGACTCCTTAGTATGCAAAGTCTCATTTGAAATCAAAGAGCATTTGCATAAGATCCATACATAGCATGGAACTCTGTGTGTTAAAAACAGTGTGAAAAGAAGATAATACACCTTAACTACTTTAGTAGATAAATACTAGTGTAAAAATAGTGTTCTTTAAAGTATATATTTTACTTTAAAAGACTGCAGCAAGATTTACACAATTGTCTTTAACTGTTAGAAGGCAGAACACTTGTATTTTTGCTAATGTGGATGGTTACTTTTTTTACAAGAGTGTAGTTGAGCAAAATAATTATGTATAGTTGCAGAACTTTTGCACTGAGCTCATGTCGTGTCCCAACTTTTTGCCTGTAATATTTGAATTTGAATGACTTAGAGTATAAGCAAGAATTGAGATCTTTGCAGTCCCAGTTCTGCTGCAATTCTCAGAGACTCTTGATCTACCCTCAAATAATATTCTTTGTTTTCTTTTATTTAAACACCAAACAGTACTAAAAAGTCATTGTATGCCACTGCTGCTCAGAATACTCTAGTCTTAGTTACAAAAAGATTTAACTTTTTAATAAAAGTCTGCACTGCACGTTTATGTGCAAACTGAATTACATCACAGCAGCATAAGTTAAACTGTCATATTATGGCAGGAGTCTGAAAATACAGAAACCATGAGCATGGTGCTTTCCAGCAGGTGTCACTGTTGGCAAATGTAAAATTAAAACTACATTTATCACATCTTATGTGGAGTTAAAGTATCTTGTAGGAGGAAATGTGTTTCTCTTTCTTAATCTCCTTGCAATATACAGGTGTTTATTTTGTTAAACTGTTTAGTATATATTGCTTACCTCAGCGAGGCTCGAATGGACATGAATCCATTATGACAAAATCATAGTATTGCTTGCAGAATATGTGAAATGTTTATGACCTACTTTGTTCTTTGCTGTCTGGCATCTAGAATTGCAGTGTTACTTTAAAAACTAAGTATGAGCATTAAAAATTTGATTACTTCACTATTTCTATGTTTTTGAAGTGGGTGAAGGAGAAGAGTAAGTTGACTTTGCAGTCAAGAAGTGGCCTACAGATTTATGTATTTTTTTTTAATTTTTTTTAGTCTGAGAAGGAGGAACCAGGATCTAAATAGCTAATTAAGACAAGAGTTTTGCGTATCTGTGACTGTGCAAGGTTTTGCCTACCTGAAAGAGGAAAAGCTATATTATGTCTTGAGTAGTACCTTACCTCCAGAATTGCTGTCGGTGTTTTCAATGAGAATTCCATCGAAATGAGGTGCCCTCTAAAGAGAGAGATCAGAATTGAGTGTATTTTACTATATAAGAATATCTGCTGCTTGTGTTCAGGATGAATTTAACATTTACCACTATGGATATGAACTTGTTGTATCTAGATGTTTTCCTTTATTTTCCTATCTACAATATAAGTCTTGCAACCCTTCTCATTATCCAGTGCATGCTAATTAAGAGTTGCTCTAGAAATGCACCTTTAAATAAGCTTTTACAATCATTCCTGGGTGCAGTTCTCCTCTCACTGCTTAAAATCCTACTGGGAAGTCTGAAATCCAGTGACAGGAAAAGACATGAGGTTATTTCCCTGATCTAATAACGTCACACTCAGTACAGTCACATTAGGAATGAATTTGTGCTGTTGAAGGACACCTCTGCTTCTCCTGTTTTTGTGAGCAGGTGATGTAAGTGAAGGATCTGCAGCTGTTACACAGACGGGGAAAAAAGCATGTCTGATTGCAGCACCTGACTGCACAGGTAAATGGCATCAGAGAGACAGGTATCAGATGAGCATTGTTCATCCAGCAGCAATTAGCACACATCAGCTGGGAAAAATTTAGTTTAAAACCTTCACAATGTAGTTTAAAGCCTTCTCAAGTAAACTATTGAAAAAATATTGAAAGACAGGGAAGAAATGAGTCCTGAAGCTTTCCAGCTAAATTCATCCAGAGTGTTCTGAGAAGGAGGGATGGCAGAAATAGCTGGGTTTGCTTTCCAAGCTGAGTTAGAAGCCTCAGGAACTGAAGTGAGGGGGTGGCTCATGCTGCCTCCTCTCAGCAGCATGTCCATGGGGTGATGCCCATGGTGCTTGGGGAGCAGCAGTGCGGCAGTGTTGGAGGAAATCTCAGCCTCTGTCAGTGTGCGATAGCAAAGTGTTGCTGTCCTGGTAGCTACGCCTCCAATGGCATCACTTGGGTAATGTACCTGATGCTTTTTTTTTAATATATATATATATGTGTATATATATATGCAACATAATAAGGAGGTAACTTTAAGACTAAAACAAGAGAGATGCTCTATTAAGAGTGGTTATTGTATAAATAATGTTCCCATAGTAGCAGTTTGTAGGTAGCCCAAATGCATATCACATTACTTGTGCACTCAGTAATGGTGCACAATTATATTATTAAATATTTGTATGGGCATATAATGTCAGAAAAAAACTTTACGTTAACAGTTAGATAATAAAAAATCAGACAGATTTACTAAAATGACAAAATACAAAATAACTTTGTCTTCTGAAGTCATGAACAATTTTATATAATAGTCACTTTATTGCTAAGTATATGCTGAGTGAATGCAGCTCTAGCACTTTGTCCTTGCTGTGCTAAATTTACAACCTGCTTTGTTGCCTACTAAGTGCTTTGGACTATTAGATGGTTTATGATATAACAATGTAAAAGAAACTCCTCACAGAAATTTTTTTTTTCTGAAATAAGTGCACTTAAAGGAACCAAAAAGTTGCAGCTAAAAAGGCACAGTTTCTTGGATTCTGCAAGTGATGAGTATTAACCTACTTTATTTTATGACTCAGTAGATTTTTGCTGGCATATGTCAAAATGAGACTGGTTCTCTCAGTCCTTGCAGGATCAAGTCCTGGACAAATGTGAATATGAGTAATGCTATATGGGAGGCAAGAATACAACCTCTTTTTCCTTCTCTCTCTCTTTCTGCCACACCCCCCACCCCTTCCTAAATAATTTTTATTTCCCTCCACTAGTAGTTTAGAGCACTTTTTACATTCTGAAGCTTAACCTCCTCTTTCTTTCTTTCTTGAATATTTTATTCTTTGCATTATTAATGTCAATTTTGAAATCAATATCTGTAGCTCAGGGAAGGAGACTGCAGTGCTATTCTGCTCTGCAGATTTGGCAACAGGATGTGTCTTGAATAATGACTTAAGCAATAAAGTCTTTAGAAAGCTTTCCATTGTGCTTTTTGCAATGTATTTTGCCTTAACACAAATGCTGTTGTGTTCATAAAGGCCCTGTTTGTAGGTACAGAATGTAGAAAGAGATACATAGAGGAAGTGAACTGCTGCTGGTTTTCATATATTCTGGAATTCTGCACAATTCTAACCAGGAAAAGTATCATCTTTGGAAAGCAGAGTCAGCTCTGAAACCATTGTGGAAATGGGATAACAGGCCTAGGAAATCTAGACTTTGATGTTTTAAAAGCAGACAATGTGGAAAACTCAGAGGCATGAGTCTTGGTTGATCAGCATAGAAACCAGAAGGGTTAATTAGCATGGAAACTAGAAGGGCGATGATGAAGGCGAAAAAGGAGATCTCTAAATGTGATGACTGACTTCTGTAGTCAGAGTTTTGACTGATGTTCCCTGCAGATCCTAACAGATTCATGTCTTCAGGTGCCTACACTTGGCCTTCTGGGAAGTTGCTGCAGTCAAACAGGAGTAAATAATGAGTCCAATTGTACATGGTGGGTTGAGAAATCAATATGTGAGATTAAAATGGGATTTTTTAAAGTGAACTTGTCTGAATATGTTGTAGGATGGATGAAATTCTGCTAATGCAGAACAGTACAGATTAATACTCTAATGCAATAGTAACAAATAAATGCATTTTTCCCGAGTGGAAATTATAATTCCACAATTATCCTGCAATACAAAACAATCTGCAGAATAAACAAATAAATACTAGTATAGTCCTTTATTTTACATAGAGAAATTAATTAGGCTTTTCACTTCTACCACCTTTCAAGAAGTAAAGCGATAAAAGAATAGGCCTTTCACCTTTAGCTCCAAATTAAACTGCTTTTTGATTTTTCATATGGTTCTTGGTATTGTCAGTCCTTTATACGTTTCTTCAATAAGTAGATCATGTATATGGGCTTTTATCATATACACTATAATACTGCCAGAAAAAGCATTGTGTGTAACACTTAGTAGTTCACTTCTCTCAGTTTGTAATTTTATATCCAATTAGCCTCACTATGGATACATAGATTAAAACTCAAGTGAATAATTGGGTCACCTGTACTTGTTTTCTTCCAAGCTCCTTTTCTAGCCCTACTCCTATGAAAATCTGATGTAAACACTTTAAAGAATGAGTTGCTGACCAGATGTGGCACAAATGTTTCCATGGAATGTCTACTCTCAATCTTCTAAGTAGTTCTTCTGAAGGAAGTGAGAATCATTCTGATGAATAATTCTTATGTGTTATCTTGTTTATTCCATAAACGGTGCTATATTGCATTGAATTGTCCAGTCTTTGTGTGTGTCTGTTCCAGCAGACCACGTGGCTCTGTTTTCAAAACTCTGGTTGCAAAACCACTTTCCTCTTAATTTTTGGTTCTCAAAAATATATGTAGCTCTTTTGTCATCTTTCTTATTCATAGCATCAGAACTCTGGGTTGTTTGTTGATCTGCTTTCCCTGTTGTATAACTATTTAGAAGCTATGGTGAGAATCTCTTTCACATTCAGCTTTCTAATGAGTAATTTGTTTTTCATTGGTATGTGAATACTTGGAAAGCTTAAATACCATAAAATTCTTACCTCAAACAGTGCTTAATGAATGTTATCACTTCATGTGGCAATTTTTGTTACACTATATTAAGGGAAAAATCCTAGTGTAGTGTTAAAAATAAGTTATTTGGAGGATAATTTGTATTCCACAGGTGAAGGATTAGAGTTGTGTTCTTGATACTTGATTTCCTTGAACCTTAGTATCTTACTTCTACTTCAGACTACTCATATGCTTACATCAAATACAGTGAAAGAAGGTACACTTGGTGAGATATTTTTAAACCAGTTCTGTATGTTTTGATACAAGGGGTCATGTATCTGTTATTTTTAAGGTACACGAATGAAAGTACTTTTCGATACCTTCTTCCTTTTCTCTTTGATAAACCTGTGCACTGAACACACACAATAGTATTTCAGTGTTTAACTCAAGATTTTGCAGGTCAAAAGTGGGACTTGAGTCATTTAGATATTTTGAAATAAGAAGTGACGGTTGGCTTTTGTGCTGCTTAACTACAGAACGTGTTCTGATCTGAGTGTACTTCACCAGAGAAAACACCATTTGATGACATTTCAGGAATTCCATGTCTATTCAAATGTCTGAGCCATGGGATTTTTCTGATGAAGCGGGAATTTCTACTTCTTAATTTTCTATTCAGAGTCATTTCTGGAACTAGAAACAAAAAAATTGAATACTACCCTGACCAATGTGTTTGACTTCTGTGTTTACAAAGGTTTTGCTTTGGTTAAATAGCTCTGACCACAACTAGAAAAGTTGATGAGATGTGTAGTGTTGCAAAGGTCATGTTTTGAGGAAGAGACTCTAAAGATACAGGGGCTACATAGTAGGCACTGATCATAAAACAATGTGGGTATCTAAACCCCAGTGAACTGTCTGAATGCATCAAAGCTTAAATCCAGTGACTTAGTTGTTTTGAACAGCTTGCGAGTGAAATTGTACTTATTGTTCTTGTCTGAAAACTTTGGAATCTGTGAGCAGTGAGGAAATTATGATATCACTTAACTACGTGGGTATGAAAAAAGTTGTACTGTAGCTGCCTTGTGCTTTCTTGTAATGGTTATTTTTTTGTGACTGCTCAAATACGGATTTTGAACCTTGTTACTTGACCGTATCTGGATTTTTTGTTCAATGTGCATATGCTCTGATAAAGAAATGGGCTGTTCTACCATGGCTTTTGTGCTTTCAGCATTAGTTGAAATGAGACCACAATTTGGAGTGGTGAGGAGAGGAAATTTCAGAAATGTTGGTGTTGTAACCCCAGAATCAATTAATGTAAGCAGTCTATAGAGATGGCCCAATGTGTTTATTTAAAAATTAAAAAGGGGTTTGTGCCAACCCCCCTCCAACTTTATAGAAATATAAATATAAATGCAGTTTTAAATCAAATTACATATCTTTTCACTTTCTAGACTCCTGAAAAATCTTTTTTTTGTTAAAGTAGTGCAAACTCTTAACAAATTTATTAGTGTATAAAGACAGTTAAAACCAACTCGAAATAAACCTGACAATCACATCTTTATAACAACACTAGGTTGTTAATTTGCTGAGCTACACAAATACTGAGATTACAGTTAAAATGGCTCTGAGTAGGAGGTGATAATGATGTGCTACTGGTTTTACAACACATTATATGCAGTGCACATTAATTCTGTTTTTTAAAAGAAAAATTTCCATCATATTAAGAAACTCTCATTTTAAGAGTAAAATCTTTCTTAGTAAAGTTAACAGTATTAAATATGTCTATAATACTACTATATCTGGCAATAAGAAGAATCATAGATGCGTGCTTAAAAAGAAGAGGTGTGCTATTATTAAATTTAAAAAAAATATCAATGGTAAGAAGCGTCATGTCAAATTTAACTAAGTGCCAAGGACAGAAATAGTTAAAAATGTATTTAGTCCTTAGCTGTGCTTGGATATTAGTTTGTGTCAGTACTGGAAATACCTGGTCAGTGGCCCTTTCCCACATGACTGCTGAGCAGTGGGCCCTGTGGTGCCCACCATAACTAGTTAAATCTTCCTGGGAATGTTCAAGGGAACTAGAACTGTAGATATACCAATCTGTAAAACAAGAAAAAGTGTGCTTGTTGTGTATGACCATTCCATTCCTGTTATTTTTGTAAAAATAGATTTCATGCACAAACATTTTCTTTACTTGAGAGCTGTTGTTCTTGTTGTTGGGATTTTTCCTTCCCTTGAGCAACCCAAAATGTGCATTTTTGAAGAGCTTGTAGGAAAGGGACAGAAAACCCTGGAGGCCTTCTTTAAAGCTTCATATTGTACCTATCCATGTTTTTATTCTTTCTATATTTTCTTTCAGAGCATAGTTATTTAATCAAATCTGGTAGACTTGATATACGAGTTCTAAGTAAAATTTTTTGAGAAATACAATATTGAGAATTCTGAATCCGTTTTCGCTCATGTGGCCTTAAGACAAGTGTCCATTGTGCTAAGTAGAAGGACTTTTTTGGGTGGTTGGTTTAGGACTTTTTTTTTGGTAGCTTGGAAGTTTTTCTGAGGAGCTCTGGTGCCTTAGTCCTGAGTTTTATGACTGAGAAATGAATGGGACACTTACCTGTTTTAGAAGATTTCAGATGTCTCTTATTAGAAGAACAGTAAATATATCTTAATCTAGGAGAAGATGAAATAATTTTATGCTAATAACTCAAAGTAAGGCTTTATTGCTGTCATGGTGAATATTCCAATTTTAGGATAATGGAAGAGGTTGCAAGTATTGTATCTCTTTTTTAAGGGCTAAGTAACTCTAAAAGAATAAAGGATGTTAAATTTTCTCTTTTCCAAGTATTTTCTAGCAGTTGGTGATTGCTAAATGATACAACTTCTTTGCCTCTTTCAAGACTAAGACTATCAAGAGAACTTTTTTAGGTGTTCATTACACCTGCACTTAGAATTTTTCTATCTTAAAGAAGCCAGTTTATTATCTGAAAAATAAGCAGCAGGTTGGACAATTACTGCTTCATTTTCTGGGTTAAATTGCCAAGAGGGACAACCTTAACAGGAGGGAGTCCACTCCAGCTTCCATTTGGGTGCCTCAGTCATTTTTGAATTTCCTTTCTTGATTGAGGTAATCGAAATGGATTTTAATTTGGAAAAAAGAGAGTCAGTATGCCTTTGATATTCCACAGGAAAAGACTTTAAAGAAGCTAGAACATAGTTTCTATTGCTGTTAGTTTACATGTTCCTTCTTCCTGATCCTTTCAGATGTCACAGGAAATACAGCAGGTGAAGAGTTGGCAGAATGAGCTGCTTTGATTAGTTAAGCACATAGCAAGGTCTGATGCTTTCATTGTCACACTGGTATTTGTGCTGGGCATGATACACTTACTTTAAGCTTAACAGTGTAGCTTTGATTATAAGTCCTTTCCAGCTGGCAAAATTTTCTGTAAGGCAAGCATAACACAGTATAGTTAATTTTATGTCTTTCAGTATCTGCACTGTATATAATTGAATTTTTTTTAAAAGTATGCTATGCAATAAGGACCATACCAATGTCCAGGTAGTACTATAGTGCTATGAGAGATTAGTGACATCAATGATATTATATTTTTGTATTTCCTTTTGTTTATATAATCTACACATTCTCTATAATCATAGCTCTAAAACAACAATTTTTGTAATTATAGAGATGTCTGAAATTCATTATGTGTTAAACATATATTCCCAAGGATGAGAAATGTGCTTAAGAGGATTGTGTATAATGAGTGCTTTGCATTTTATCGATTTGATCCCAAGAGAGGGTAAGATCTTCATACAATTTTCTGAGCACCTTAATGTATTGGCTGGAGAAACCAGCACTTACAATCCTGGTGTCTTTTCACATTGTGTTCTGCATGATACTAGTGTGTATGTGTATAAATAATGTCATTCTTCAGGATATTATCAAAACATCGAGTTGAATTTGCATTACTAGCAGCAAAATAGATATATGGTGACCTTTGATTTGCTAATGTGATGGACCACCCTTCTTTCAAGAAACACTTGAAAACTGTGTGCATTTGTCCAAGAATACTATGCAGTCCCTCATGTACATTTGGAGGGGAAAAAAAGGAAAATAAAAATCCTTAGTAAGTGAGGAAAAAGATCTTATATAAATCAGGAGCATATCGGGAGCTGGTGTGCTACTCACCTTGGAGAAATACAGGCAGATAACTTCAGCAGACCCTTCTGGTGTTTGAACCTCAGGTTTTATGGATCTCTGTTTTCACTTCATTCAAAATACCTAAGAGGCTTTGGATTAATCTTCTCAAATATTTATGTGAGTAATTTTTAAATGGTGTAAGATTTCTTTGTTTTGTTTTTGTAAGTTAGTGAGTTTGATTTGCTTTAAGAAAGTGTTTGCACTCATAATTGAGAGATGTTAAGCTTAGTGTTAATTAAACAAATTGATGTGAATATCTGATTGCGTCCTGAGAGGGTTAGATTTTCCCCAGCTGTGACAGCGATCACATTAAAAGATGGATAATTTGTAAGTTAACTGCATTAGTTAAAGGAATTTGCAATAAAAATATGAATGTGTGTTTATTTGTAAACTTTAGTAACAAAATGTTTTATGGTTTTGGGTGGATTTAATACACTGGTAGGGTGATGAAGAAACGAAGTTGTACATCTGAGGTAAAGAGAGGGCAGGACTTTCCTCTTCTGTGGAAAATGGCAATTTTTCTTTTTGAAAGAGTGAAGGCGGCCTGACTATTTACTTGTGTAGTGAAATGCTAGAAAACTACCCTCTCCCTCCACAGCTTTTTCTTTAGCACGCTTTGGAGAAAGAGAACAAGGAAGGATATACAAGAAATAACTTCAGAGATGTGCGATTTGTCACTTGCTTCCAAGGGATGCTCACTGCAAAGTTTCTAAGTAAATTTCTTCATTTGCAGACTAATTTTCCTGTTTTTCTATTACTGTTTTTACCAGAACTTGATTCAAGACCATGTCTGAATTTGACCTTGCTTTGGGGAGTGTAAATGTTGGATCAGATGAATTCCAAAGGTTTCTTGCAACCTAGATTATTCTATGGTTCCAGTTTAAAGTCAGGGTTTGGATCCAGTATACTAGAAGACACCCATGTCACTGGGTTCTGAAAATAGTTGTCGTATCCTGATGTTCACAGAGGACTCTGTTGTTACATGAGAGGTTGATCCTGAGGCCTCTTTAAAGGAATTTTCTGGGGTTTTTATCAGTCTTGATTATTTCTTTTTAACAAATAATAATATGAAACAATTGGACTGCTCTGTTTAGATCTTATTATTTTACAGAAGGTGTAGGATTTGCATGATCTGATGCATATTTTCAGAAAATTAGAAACAAGAAAGGTTTTTGTTTCCCTCAAAGAGCTGCAATGTACGTCTATAACAAACTCACTGTGAATGGGCAATGGAAATATTTTATGAGCTTTGGGCTTATACAACTTTGTACCAATGGATTTGTGAGACATCACTGAATTGCCTTATTCTCTCTCCTGAGTGTTAGACCTGGAATCATGATATTGCCCTGAAGATGGCTGGCTTTGCAAGATTTCTATATACATGATTTAAGTGACTAAGGCTATACAGAAGCATTTATCTATTAAATTGCATCATCAAATCACTGAAAGTTTCTCCTGTCTTGGTTCTCAAAATTGTGCTCTAAAATTTCCAGAATAATGTTCCCTACTTTTTATATAGAAACCGTTTGTGTGTGGGTTTTTTGGTTTTGCTGTTGTTGTTTTGTGGGGTTTTTTTGTTTTGAGTTTTTTGGCTCACTCTCCAGTCATGACTGACATACCATCTAAAGTGGATTGAGCACTTATGGTACCTATCCGAATGGCATCTCTTCAGATTTTAAGCTTACTAGCATGCTGCTCATATATAATATGTAGAATGTCCACATAACAGGTGATTGATATAAGAATTTAAATGCAAAAGGTGTTTTTGTTGTGGGAGTCTTTTGTGTTTGTCGGTGGTGGAGGGTGGTATTGTTGTTGTGTTTGTGTGGTGTTGAGGTGGTTCTCTTTGTAGAAGCATAGTTTGGTCCCTGGACAGGCAGACTTCTCTAAGGAATTTGTCATTAGGAAGACTGTTTCCAGAACAACAGCCTCTGTTTTTCCTGAGCAACTGCAGCTTCTTAAATTGCACCAGATCTGCATCAGCTTGCCTATCTCTAGCATTTTAGGGGGGAAGGTGGCATGAGTGGAAGTAGGTATAGACCACCATGGAGTCTCTGGAGAGTTGATAGTACTCTGTGTTGGTAGAATCCTCTAGTGTAACATCAGAGGTTGCGATCCTGTAATTTAGACAGGCCCTCAGTTGGAATAACTTAACAGATGTTCTTATTTAATTATTACTTTTAGTTGCAAATACTGGGCCTAGTGTTACAGTACCGCCCAACTTTTCAGCTACTTCTGCTACCTACAGTTATTAATTAGGCATTTTATTGTGTTTCTCCCATTGAAATATTTGAGAATAAAACCTACAAAAGAAATACCAATATTTATGTTACAAGAAGGTGTTTTTCAAGTGTTATTAAGTTGCTTGGACATTTCTAGAAGTATAATTTTGAAAATCTAGACAAATTAAAAAAACATCCTTCCCATAACCAAGGGTGCGTTTTTGTTGTTTTTGTTTTGTTTGTTGGGTTTTTTGTTTGTTTGTTAAAAACAACAAACAAACCAACTCGCTTTCTCTCATAATTGTTATCTTGGTACATTAGCCAGTGCCCTATTATGTATGAGTCAAACAGGTGAATAATAAAGTTGAAAGACTTGAACAAATCATAGAGGTCTTGGAGTATAATGCATTCTATGGCAAGCTTCATGTCTTATAAAAGTGTTAACAATCAGCTGTATGTTTACTGCTGTATTTGCCTAATAAGGCCCGTACTGATGCCTGCCGAAAGCATATATATGTCTGTATCAAAGTTATTACGTATGTTCTAGAATTTATGGAATTAATAAAATTAATATTACAACAATAAATCTCTGTTTGAAGAAGAACCGAAGTACTACAATGAAAATATCCAGTATTTCAGTTAATTCAAAATAAATAGGGAAATTAAATGTAAATATTTTTAAAGAGTCCTTGAACGGTTTGTTGATTAGAAACTAATGTAACTCCTTGTCTAAGATAAAACACCAAACAGGCAGCAGCTGCTGGTAATTGGTGCAAGTAATTGTAGAGCCAATAAGTTGAAGAAGTGCTTATTAAAAGAAACTGCCTTTCTATCTGCTCGTAAGTTCAATTGAGTAATATGCTCTACATGTGGTCTGACGGTAGGTAAATTATACACCTGATTTAAAAACACTCCATCCATAAGAGCTCCTATTTTGCTCATCCATAAAATTTTTACTTTCTTTATTACTAACTACTTGCAGCAGCATATGGCATAATATCTATCGAATTAGGCTTTGAGGACATCTTAGACTGGCACCCCGCTGACTTGAAACATGTGCTTAATGCATATTGCAGTGGTTTTAACCCGTTAAGTGCCCCCGGGACAGGCTCGTGCTCTCAAGGCTGGAATGCCCGTGTGGCCTTACAGATCCAGGCTGCACACCCTGCTGGTTTGCTGGCATTCTACCCAAAGTGATGAACCTGCCTTGAAATGGCTGTTGCACAGACATTGTATAAAGCTCATTCTAAAGAAATTTTGAGACCTTAACATCTTAGTTTCGAAGTGATAAGAGGAGGAATTGTAATTCAAGCTTAAGAATCATTTAAAAAAACCTAAACCATGCTACTCCTTCAGCATATTAGTTTGCATATAAATTGTTCTGAAAAAATCCATTAGTTTTATGACATAATCTAGTAAAAGTTATTTGAGGCGATGTGTCCTCATCACAAAGATAGGTGAGTTTCTCTTCAGATAAATAATAACATTTTTTGGATTACTGCTAAAGAACCCCCAAGCTCAACATTTGTGAATGCTTTGCTTTGCTCTGAAGACAGTCATCTTTTCCTTTAAGGAAATTGTAAGAAGTCCAGTTACAGGTCTGAAAATGTTTTGGTGTACTTTTGACAAGTTATGTACTATGGGTAAAACCTGAGGAAAAACTACAGTAGACATCACTAAACTGGCAATTAAATACTGGGGGGGCAGAGGTGGTGTGTGAAATAAAAGCATCTGATTCTACAGTCACAGAGAAGTCATTTGGATGGTTTCACTGTGGGCATTGTGAAAGCTTTCAAAGCCTTATTTGGAAACAATTTAAACTCTGAATACTGCTTTTCCTTGCTTCTTGGCAGTAATTTTTAATGGAAGATTTTCATTGGAACTGATTGTTGGAGGTTTTATTTCTACACTGAAATAAACTTACACTTCAAGTTATTGTTTTAGCCCCAAAGATAACTTGGCAGTGTAATTTATCCTAATCCTGTATATTTGTAGTGGTTTTCTTAAGTATATCTGGACAAGATTTGTGCTGCAAAGTTCTGCTGGTAGGTTGTGTTACTGCCTGAGGAAATGACGGTCCTTCTGCTGAAGGACAGTGGAAAAGGCTCCTGTGACCGTGTAGCTTGTGACTTTCTAGGAAACGACTGAATCCATGAGCTAATTTTGTCATTGCAGGTGTGTCTCACCTGGAGGGCTTTGCTGGGCTGCTCACCTGGCCAGGCTGCTCTGGCCACACAGCTGTTTCAGGGTAGCACAAGCTTTTTAAAAGTGCTTATACGCAGAGATAACTAGTATGGCTAATAAGGTAGCTAAAGAAATCTGAGGAAGTTAATAAAAATAAAAAATAAATATCGATATGTATTAGTAACAGTAAAATTAATAGCTAATTCCTGTTTACAGAGACATTGGTTTAGTGGAAATGTGAACTGGAATAGGAGCTTTGAAACCACAAGCACTTCTTGTAAGCAGAGAGAGGAAGGTAAATCAAAGGATGTGGATGCACAAACAGGTTATGGAAGAGTAAGCTCAAGTAGAACACCTTACAGTGGCAGCCCATTTATGTTCTCTCTGGGGGAACATACCTCTCTTCCACTGTCAGGGAAATTCCCTCTTGTTTATCATAATGCACAGATGTGCACAAAAGGAGTTTTGATGCATGTGAGAATGTGTTCGGACCAAAAGGCTGTTTTGCCCAGTGTCTTGTTTCAAACAGTAAATATGAGTTGTTTCCTAAGAAAGCATAAGATCAGGGCAAAAAATGTGTGAAATTTTGTTGATGTTTCTGCTTTTAATTTTTTTTTTCAGCTCAGCTGAGTCAGTTTTGAGTTTACAACTACTCAGTAACCCTCAAGTGATTATGCTTCTATTTTCTTGGTTTTCCCTTGAGCCCATAAACTTCTAACAGCCATAACGTTCTTCATTAGCAGGTTCTAGAAGGTTGTTACCTATAATATAAGGAGCTGCCTCCTTTTACTTTAAATGTGGTTTCTATTACCATCGATGCCCTAAATTGCAGGCAAATACTTAGATTACGTCTCATGTTCTGGCAATCTGCACGTATGACCCACAGCCTGGATCCTCCAGCCTCTGGAAGTGCAGTCTCCTCAGTGTGCTGACATTTAACTGTGACCTGCTGCTGTGCAGTGTTGATGGTTGGAAGCCAGTGAATATCAAGAAAGTTGCCTTAGCTTGCTCTCAGTCTTTAATTCCAGGTGGGAAGAAATATTCTACCTGGCACTTGACTGATGCCTGGATCTGAGCTTTCTTGGTTGCAGAGGACAAAGTGAATGCTAAAGAATCTAGACAAACATGATCATGTTTAAAATACAATTAGTATGCTCTTTATCAACTCTTTACTACCAAAGATTTGACAAAGAAAGCCAGCTTGGCTTTTAAAAAAATTGCCTACTTTTGAGGCTTCACAATGTTTTGCTAGCAGGTTGGAAGAGAGATTTTTGAACCAAGAGCAAAGACAACAAGTCAACAAGTCCTTTCAACAAGCCTAATAAATGTTATACCTATAAATGTTGGTTTTAAGTGTTTAAAAATAGATGTTGAATGTAGACTATTTCCTGTACATTCAAATTTGAGAACCAGCTGGGTGTTGGTTTTTGGTTTTCTGTGTCGTGGTGGTGGTGGTGTTTGGTTTTTGGTGGGTATTTTTTGTTTGGTTGGTGTTTTATTTTTGGTGGGGTTTTTTTTGTGTTTGTTTCTTTGTTGACATCTGTGCAAGAACAGAACTCTGGCTGGGTTTTTTGGCTTGTGGTTTTTTGTTTGGTTGGTTTTGATCCTAAGGATGTACTGCGTGTTCTGTAGATGCTAACCAGGACCTTCTCTATTGTCCTTTGGTTGTCAAGAGTTGTTCTGACATTGGGTACAGAAATAGTCAGTTGTCCTAAAATATCTGCTGCTGATGTCCCGGCAACTCAGAAGTCTAGGGAGATGTACTGGATTATGGATTGAAGAGAAATCGTGCCATTAGCTGAAATAAGAGAAACCCAAGACCTGAAAAATGCAGAGCTTAGTCAGAACCAACAGAGGAGCTTTTAAAAGCGTATGCCCCAGTTTGAGCTGTGGTAGTTTGGGGCTGAGGTCTGTGATATTTGGAATATACTGCAGGTTCTGAGGTCCTCTGCCCTTCATGCCCTTTGTCTTGGTTGCAGTTGCTGGCCCGCAGGGCAGATGGTGCCGCTACTGTCACCACTTTGAGATCAAGTGATAGGGGATTGTTCTGTAAACATCGAAGTGTGCACCTCACCAATGACAAAGGCTGGGTGAACAGGCAACGATCCACGCTACGTTTGTCTTGGCTCCCTGTTAAAGTTATTTAAAAAGTAAGAAATTGTTTTTTTCAATATGTTTATGATTCCCAGCTTAATTCTTTACACCAAGCACTGTGTAATCTTAAGTGATGCCCTGATTCTTAAATGGCACGGGTCAGACTTTCATCAGGTACATGCAATTGATTTACTCCACTGGACTTCAGATATTCAGCATGCGAGTTACACCTATTTTGGCAACGTGTAATTGTGCAGTGAAAAGAACTGCTGCCAGTGGTATCCCGAATTCATCTCTTAAAGAGGTTGAGCAATGTTAATTGAATTCAGCAAGGAATTGCTGGAAGGGAAAGCCATTATCTGTTTTAATCATCAGTTGCCAGTAAAATTCCCAATTTTGAACTTGGCCTCACTTTTACTACCTTTACTTGCTAAAATGTTTGCAGTGTGATCCTGAAAATGTGTTAAGTGTATCACAAGAAATATATATTTAACCGTCAATATGTGCATGCACAGTTTTAATTGATGGTGAAATTAGACTGCAGTAGGCTGCAGAATGATAAGCGCTTATAAAATCAAGAACTAAAGCACTGTTCAGTAAGTATTGTTATAGACTGGGCAGGAAATGAGGCTGTAGTTAATTATTTTGAAAACAAAAAAATGTTTCTGATAGCTTTTAAAATTTGCATTTTGTTAACCTCCAGAAATAGCTTAACTGACTCTTAACTTCAGCTACTTTAAATCCTTTAAAAATATTGTGTGAAAAAAACCCATGCTTTAAAAATGTTTCTTTTCCTTCAGTAAGGAAGGAGTTGCTTGAAGAGGAAAAAATAAAAACCTGAACTACATACTGAATTTTCCAGGCTGTGGTTCTGCGCAGCAATCTGCTGAAAAAGTGCAATTATTATTATTTTTTTCCCCTCTCAAACATGCATTTGAGGAATGAGCAGATCAGATAAAGAGCTGAGATTCAATTCAACTCAACCTTGAGTCACTCTCTGACTCTGTGTCTTTAAAAAGGAAAAAAAAACAAAACAAAAAAACCCCACAAAACACCACACACACCAAGGTGGCAAAATCAATACAAACCAATAATAACTTCACATTTGTGGAAGCAACATGAATGGCTCTCCAAAATATTGAGACACATCCAAGTACATTTTAGCAGAGCTGATATTTATCAGAAGTCATTTGCCCTCAAGCAGATGCTCTCTTTCATTGTGCTCCTGTCACAAATGACTAAGATTTATGACAGACAATTACAGCATCTGCAGTTAGCAGCCTTATAATCAGCACTATTATTTAACGATTGGTGCAATAAACTGACTCCTGTTACTGTTTATCAGATATCAGTCAGTTCTGGCTATTTTCTTCAGCTCCCCAAATCACAGTATGGTGCAACCACTGCTTTTTAATGGCTAGTCAGAAGCAGGCACATTTTCACATTTTGTACAGACTGCCGAGGAAAAAGAAAAAGCAACCAATTACATGTATGTATGGTGCCCTCTCATTTGAGATGCCTGTGTACGTAACCATCTCTATACAGTCTAAAACCTCTTGAAAAAAAAAATAACAGCTTTTACTATTTCAGATAAGAGCTTCTATTTAGGCTTCTGCATGGTGAAAAATGTCTTGTTTAAATATTCATGTTTTAAAGAGTGAATAAAATGTGAATACTGGAGTAGTCATACTCTCTTGCAGCACGAATTCTGCGTGTGTCTGAGGAAGGGACGACATCCATTCATTATTCAGCCTCCTGAATGTCAGGCAAATAACAGAATTGTATTTTAAATTTAGTAATGTTCTTACAAAAATTAAAAGCTTGAGGAATGTCTCAGTTGAGGTTTTTAACCAATGTGTACGATGTATATTATGAGACTTCTATGTGGGCTGCATTTTTTCCTGGAAAGCTTGTGAGAGGGAACCAGGTAACATTTGAGCTGCAAGTCCCACTGAAAATTATATTAAGACGTGCAAAAGTGTAATTTCAGTGCCCCATTCTAGCCTTACTTAGACCAGTGATCATCAGACATGAGTCTGGTTTCCTTAAATAAATGCTGTTGTAAGCAAATGCTCCGTGTAGGTGGGAGAAGACTTTGTCCCCTGTAGCCTGAACACGAAGTACCTTAAATTGTTTTTTCTTTTTAAATTTATTATTACAGTGCCTGCATCTTGTCTGCATTAGTTCTTGTTAGAGTGGGGAACACTTTATGTTTAGACATTCTTT
This sequence comes from Columba livia, assembly GCF_036013475.1. Taxonomy (NCBI): domain Eukaryota; kingdom Metazoa; phylum Chordata; class Aves; order Columbiformes; family Columbidae; genus Columba; species Columba livia. Next base: position 9,753,244 of record NC_088610.1, on the reverse strand, counting down.
TGTTTTAGCTGCTGAATGAGAATGCTTGGTATCCACAAAGTTTTCAAGGACAAGACTGACTATTTTAAGTGACTAAGGGAAATAGATCAGTTTTTGTATCTGCCAACAGAAAAAGAAGGTAACTAGGTCCCTTCTGTTCTTTGTGGAGATGAGTCATATTGTCAACAAGCAGAATTTAAAATCAGTTTAAATTGCTTGGTACAGACATTTTCTCAGATGTGAAATAAATGTATTTTAAGATCATGTTTGGCTTGTGTAAGAATAAACTAAGAACACACAGGGTTGATTGTAAACCTTTTGTTGTTTTGTTGTTCAACAGGTATCTAAACTGTTGTTTTCTTTATCTGGACTAACTGGTCACTCATATTTTTGAGGTGTGCTGGATAAAGGGTCAGAAGCTAAAACTATTATACGTGCCTTTGATAAATATTTAACTTTGGGTAATATTTTCATAGTTTGTTTTTTAAAAAAGAGAGTACGTGTGAGTGGTTATAATCTTAGAAGTTCTTAAAATCTAGGGGTTTGATTTCAAGCTGCTTTTTGTCTAGGGCAGTCACCATTAAAATTGACTTATATTTTCAGTAGATCATAAAGATATGCGTCGTTTTAAAAAATTTTAGATTAACTGTGCACTGAGACGTATTGAGTCTATTCAGAGTGAACCTTGGTCTGTATCATTCTGATTTTGAAGTCATTCATGAACATAGAATATCGTCAGTCTGCTGTCACGCAGCAGTTTGTTTATGCTGATAAATATTTTCCAGAGACTCAACTGAGTCAACTGAATTAATTTCATTTTTAGCTGATGTAGATTTTTAAATGATATTTGAGATTATTAATAGTAGGTGATTAACTTTCCAGAAGCTACTTAGCAATGGAATCACACTAATATTCAAATCAATAGAATTTAGTCTAACAGAGCTATTTTTGGAAAATTTTCTGAAGTACAAACTGCCCTAGCTATCCTTTTAAAGTTGTTCAAATACTAAAGTGGGTGATTAAAGCTGAGTGTAAGGCTCAGTCATATACATATAACTAAGTTCATACTAATGGAATAACACTGCCAGGCAGGAATATTTGGTGCCTGACAACGAGCTCTGCAATGGGTTTGGGTTTGTGTGCTGTAATGCTGCACTGAGTTCATGTAAAGAACAAAGCCCCATCGGCTTCTCTCAGCTCCGTTAGATCAAGCTCTGAGAGTCTGGCAAAGGTAGTCATGGGTCAGGGTAATACAAACTGTTTAAAATTAATGCTTGGATGCTGAAATATTCTGGAAGTAAAACTGGGATTTTTTGCTTTCAACAAAAATTAGAGGGCCTTGTCTAGCATCTCTGTCAGAATTCATAGTAGATGTTCCTGTCGATATTTATGGCACAGGTTGTGTAGTAAACTTGCTTGTTAAGTCCACCTGATCCAGATTGTCCTTTATCATAAGAATTGTTGAATCAAGTCAGCCGCTAATTAGACATGAGTTGTTATGGTTTAGGCAAACATAACATGACTAGTCACATCAATGAAGCTTCAGGATGCTGTAGTGTGATGTGATGTTAAAATTTGTGAAACCTTCTAAGCAGTTTGTTCCTTTTTGTTTTTATAAAAATGAAGTCCCTCGTCTTTGTCTTGTCACTTTTGCTCCAATTAGTGAAAATCATCAGAATCTCCTTCTGACAAGCGAGTTCATTGTGAACTAACATAACATCAATGCACTTGTCCAGGAGGTCTCCGGGATGAGGGGAACAGGAAGGTGAGCAAGTGCCACATCCTTATGTGACTTCCTTGGGAGGTTAATTCAAATGAAGCTCTAGCCTTTTGTTTACTAGACATTGCCTTTGAAGACAGTATTCCTCTACTTAGATCATAGTGAATAGATCATGCCTGTTGTGGTGGTAGCTCATGCACTTTTACTTTGATCTGTGGTATGCATGAGTAGTTATGCACACTACTACTTGTACATTGTAAATATGCTTCTTATGGTTGACATGTGTAACCTAGAGGTAGCTCAAGTTTGATATTTGGTCTTTTTTTTTTTTTTGCATTATACACAGAAGATTTCTCCATGGGCTTAAACGTTTCTGTATCTAGTTTGTAATGACAGAGCATGTCTGCTCTCTCTTCAAACAGAACTCAGAAAAAGAGGAGAGCGTGCAGCCGCTGCTGCTTGTCTTAAGTTACACTTCTCTCTTTATATTTCAGCAAAATGCTATTTAGCCTGTAGGGTATTTTTTCCAGCTTCTTCTCTTCCTTCATAGTGTGCGTGAGTAGTTTTTATTACTCGTGTCTGTTATCTATCATGTTTCTGCTTACAAGAACCTGTAAGCTATGAACAAGAGTTTAGAAACTATGGATATCACATTGGAGCAGTGCTGCATATGATGGAGTGTATTTAATTTGACAGGAGCCAGCATTAAATGCCTATAAAGACCTGTTCCAGAACAGTGTGGTGGCAAGCAGCATGCAGTATCTCTAAGAGGGCATTTGTAGTGCACTTCTCATTGAGCACCTACTCCTATTTGTCTCATTGTTAACCAAGAAATCCAGAGGAAAATCTGGGAAGTAAAGCATTTGCAGTAAAAGCTTGTAAACTGTGACAAAAATTTTCACTCTTGTGCAGGGAGTCATTGTAAGATAGTGTGCCACTCTGTTCTCAAAATCGGAGTTTCTGTGGGATAGCAATGCAACTTGTAGGGCTGTATCCCTGGAAGAATTTTCTTCCAAAAAGTACTTAAGATTAATATTAAATAAGCAGCAAAACACAATCTCCTAGTATAATGCTGAGGCAGAGGCATTGAGAACAACTTTTGGCTATATCGGCAAGTGAATGGTGCTTGGAATAAGGAATTATTAAAGCAATTATCTCATAAAGTTTAATCTTTTAATTTATCTCTTTCCCCAAAGAGTCAAGTAGTAACTTGGTCAGTATGCAATAAGCTACACGAGAGAAGGTTACAGATAGCTAAGAGTTACCTTTGGTGAAGGATGCCTGACAGACTGAGGCCATTGTTCTGAACGGAAACATCAAAATATGTTTTCAATAGTGACTTTTATATCCAACATTTCAAACCTTTGCTCAAAATAACTTTTTTTAGGCACATGCTCTTTATCATCTTAATTTCCAAGAAGTTCCTGACTCTGGAACTGCAGAGTGAAAACTGTTCCTCTGTTTCATCAAAGAACTTGTTCTGCTTTCATTGCAAAACTTCTCAGAGTATCTGGGTAGTATAACATTGTCACAATATTCACTTCTTGACAACATTTGATCTTCCAGAGTGCTGGAACATGCCTGAGACATTTCTCAGTGAGACATACTATACAATTAATAACAAGTTGTAGTAGTAATGCTTGTGTGATTAGTTCATTTGGTAGTTCATTAATTAGTAATTCCTGGGGAAAAAAAAAAATGCAGGACCAGCTTTATTAGTTATGTATTTTGTCCTAAAAAAAGATCTGAAGTTGTACTTCTTGTCTACTGTCTATGTGCTTACTATACTGAACACTTATTTTTATCAGTGAATGAAGACATGAAAATTACTTCTATCTTCTTCTAGTAAAGAGAGCTGATGGGTTCAATCATATGGGCTCAATCTCTTGAAGTTGGAAACATCTCCTTTTGCACTAGAGTAAGCACAGAAAAAAATATTGGCTATTTCACCTGAATATTTTCCTCTTTGCTTCTTTGTCATCAGTTCATTATGTTCTGTGAAAGTTTCCAGCGTGTTGGTTTATTAGAGTGTGTGTGTGTGCCCTGTGGAATTTGAGAGAAGTTTCCTGTAGTGTGAGGACCTAGGGCAGGACAGCAATGAGTCTCTAAAAAGTATGTGTGCTGTTTGCTGTGCATGTGGGATATTTGCCGTTTGGGAAAAGTAGTGGTAGTAGCATTATTACATTTTTGAATAAATTTTCAAAAGAATTGAAAATACTTCCTAATGCAACTACTTCTGCAAGTGTCAGCATGACACTCCATAGGGGCAGCAGAGAAATGTTATCCAGGGAAACCCTGGGCTGAATTGTTCAACAGATTCCTTTTCTCATAGGTGTTAATTCATGTTTCTGAAAAAAATGCTGTATTTTTTTTCTTGGACATTCCCAGTTTATCTCTTTCTGTCATGTCAGATTTGTTTCTGGACCACCCAGATTAGATCAAATCTACTTTTCAATTGATTTTAAGGGTTGTAGTTTGAGAGATGTTATTATTCATGTAGGAGTTGAGTCTTGGTTTATAAAGAAAAACGCCTGGTAGAATGTTGCCTCTAATCAAGAGGCTGTGTCTGCTGTGCAACCTCTTTGCTCCTCTTTCCACTAATGTTTCTGTCATTGCAGTTCTGGGATGACCAGGCCAGACCAGACTGAACACATGTTGATCTGTGGCCTTTTTGCCCTTTCCCTTTTCCTTATAGTATTTTAAGTCATGGTATAAAAAGCAATGTCTAGGAGACTCTACTGGAGTTTTGACTAGAAATACTGATGACATGACATATAGAGCAGCTTTTCTCTTCTGGGCAGGGGGGAAAAGAATTAAAAAGAAATAGTAGTAACGAGACGAATACAGACTAGGGATGCAGAAGAAGAAGAAATGAGATAGAAAGATGTTATGCTTTGAAATTGCTGTTAAGGTAAATATTTTTATTGTTGCTTACCTTTATCAGTGTTTTTTAGTACTACAATGCATTCCTGTATTTAAAAGAATAAGGTAAAACTGCTTTTGTCAGTTACCCAGTTCTTGTAAAAGGTGTTCTAGAAAACTGTTGTAGTCTGTATATAACAATATATATATGTCTGTTTATAACAATAACACAAACAAAAAGAAAACAAAGATGACAGTATATAAATGAAAGAGGCCAAACCAATGAGAAATCTACCATATTTTCAGGGTCCTAGATTTTGAAAAGAAAATAAACATATGCTGGCAAGTAGAAAAAACACTAGATTTCCTCTTTATATAAGGAATTTAACTTCAGTCATGTACAAAGTTTATATAATATTGGCTACTTGGAGTGAATAACCAGATCTTTAATTGAAGAAGAGAACCTTGGCATTACACGGAACCTATTTTAAACAAACTGGTTTTAGACATAGCAGATAACCACAGTATCAGAGCACCGTGCTCGTACTTTTTCAGTATCTGATGTTCAGTGTCTGGCATTTGCCGTTGTGGGTCCTTTATCCCTTTGTAAGTAGTTTTGCCTCATTTTAGGAATCCCGTTGACATCTGTGGAGCTGGGGTGGTTGGGATTGTTGGGGTTTTTTTGGAGATTTTACAGTAGAGCAAAATTTTACAGCCATGTATATACTAGTCCGTTCTTGATTTTTGAAACCTGAAGGTTGAGTGGGCAATTTTCACCATAATACTGAAAGGAATCAACAATTAAACTAATGATTTACCATTTCTAAATATATATATATATACATACACATATATAAAATTTTTTTCAGGAAAGAGATTTTCCTGCTGTCATAAACTGACTAGAGTATTTTAAAATGAAAGGTTTACATTTGCATTTTAGAAGACTAAAACTTGCAGGCACATGGTGTGTAAAATCAGAATTTATTCCTTATACTCTTAGTCAAACACTCTATGTAATTACTGAACAGTAATGCAGAAGATAAAGGTAATAGTGAAGTCTTTAGTGCAGCAGCATAGCTTATTTATGCTGTTGTTGAATTAATAGAATAGTAGACAGTATTATACAAACAAATCTGCATGCTGTGTAGCAGTAGGAGGGGAAAAAACACTTGTTTCAAGTTGGTTTTAAGTTTGGGTTTTCTTTTTCTCTGTAACAATAACAACAAAATAATTTTTAAAATGAATAATTTATTTCTGTGGTTTTTATTCTTTATCTAATATTCCCTGGTACATTGTGGGACCAGTTTCAGTGCTGTCATACAGAAATCTGTGTTTATCAGCTACAGATGTTTGTAAGACTGTTTTGAAAAGATCTGTTTAGAGGGTTAAACTTTGTTTCAGCTAATTGTTTGTGTACAATGTAGTGATCTAGCTCCCCCTAGTGTATTAAAAATTCCCCAGAGATTTAATCAAGTATTCAATGAATTAATAAAATAGGAAAACGTATTCTTGTGAAACGTATAACATAACACCCCGTTCCATTGGAAAAAACATCACTTCAGATTTTAGAAAGGAGCAAAATGTACCTTGTTTTCTGAGTACTTTCTACTACACTTTTTCCAATGAAATGAAAAACGTCTCATGCTCATAAAATGTTTGTTTTTTTTTTTTCATAAATTTGCTAATAGGAAATAAAGCTTCTGAAACATTCCTTTAAGCAATAGAATGTTACTGAGTTCTGGGAATGACTGCAAATCTATTATACTAACTTTCTGTCCCCTTAAGAAATGATTTTTATCAAATGCAACTGTTTAGAGCAGCACTTTCTAAAATGAAAGTGTTTGGTGAAATCCTCTTTCTTTTTGTAGCTGTTACACTCTATGCATCTAATGAAATCATAAACGGAAAATTATAGCTTCATTCTAGGGAATGTGAAGACTTACTCCAACAGATGGCATCAAAACACCGGTCTGAACTATATGATTGCTGATTGTTAATTGCCTCTGTAAAACAATCCTTTTAAACAGAGTAATGCATTTTATCATACAGATTATAGTTCTACGCATTTTGGTTTTTGAATATGTGTTAACATTTTCTCCTCCAGTGTAAGATTTAGTGTTTGCATAATTATCGGATTAAACAACAGTGACTCAATTTTTTTTTAAAGAAATGAGGACAAGAATATAGAGAATTATGAATCACAATTTCTGTTTATTCAGAAATGCTAAATTACTGTACAAGTATGAGCTTTTATTATGCACAAATCAAATGGAGCAAGATGCCCGTAAGTGCAAAAACAATTACCTAGTCCAGCATTCCTCACTCAAGAAACTCCCCGTGACGTTAGTGGAAGCCTTGGCTATGTAAGGAAAGCAGAGTGCAAAAAAAGATACTGTACAATATCCATTAATCATTATGAAATCAATACCCCTGATTATCCATTTGCTTTGTTCTTGCACTGTAAGGGCTGGGTATTTTACGCAAAGCTAAATGAATGGGGAAATTGTTTTAGATGACTTGGTTAGTCCATCAGTAACGATGTGGGGAATTACATGAGAGTTTGTTTTGTGGAGTTGTTCTCTTGTTTCTACCATAGTCAGCCCGATAGTGATGCAGAGATAGGATGCTCATGCTGGGGAGGCTGGAGACTCGCACCTTTCTGGGGCTTTCTGCCCTTAAGCTGGTGGGGAGTTGTCTGGTTCCGCTGGAGGATTGCATCCGGTTCACCCGTTGTCATTCAGGTTGTGGTGCGCTATTTTCTCACAAAGGACTCTTGTGACCCTGCTTGGGTGAGTGTTGCCTTTTACCTCAACACAATGGAGTTAGCCAGAAGAGTAAGAAAATCAGGCTAGGAAAATAAATTTAAAAATAGCTGTGTGTATTTTTATGACGTCTTCTCCAGGCTGTCTTTTGTTGCAATATTATGTTATTTTATGTTCGAAAATGCCTATTATATATAGAATGTGTAATTATATTAATATCATAACTCTACTGTAATCAGTATACAGCTGTCTGTTAAATGGAATATCAGACCTGCAATGACGTGACATTAATTGGCCTTCGTGGTGACCGGTTACAAAGAGATGTGTGACAATTGCGTTCTGGAATCTGGTTTACCTCTGTGGATCAAGAGGAGCTGCCCTAGAAATGAGTGCTCTTACGTCAAAGTGCTGTTGATCTAAGTTTCTGGTTTGGGTGCAATGGAAGCTAGACACAGTGAAAAGGATTTTCCTCTTCTACAGTGAAGTTTCCTGTGTGTAACAAAATTTTGATCTAATGGTTCCAGTAGATGCAAATCTGTCCATTGACCTCCATCCTTTGCTAGGATGTCCTAATGAAGATGGGTAAATAGATAACAGGCAATTCACGTAGAGTTTTAGTATCATTAACTTCTTTGACAATGTTTGTGACATTGGGAAATACCTAGTTGTATTAATGAGTAAAAATAAGTTGGCCTGCCCTTAGCAGTCTAAAGCTACTTCAGATGAACATTCCAGGGACCACCTGGTCGGTGTGCTAGGGATATGGTTTGGTCAACTCATGTTTTTTTTCCCTAGGTTACTCCTGAAATGGCACAGGAATTTAAAGCCACTTGAAAAAGTGCCAGTAAGCTGGAGGCAATAAGTTTCTCTAGATCAATTTAGGAATCCTTTATCTGTTCCTAGAGTACATTTGAGTACTCTACAAAAGCTTTTTCCAGAACAGTAGAAGAGAACAATAAAAAAGAGTAGAAGAATTCTTCAATGCACTCTTGTTCTAAAATACATCTGTATTTTACCATAAGATACTACAACTGGGTAAACTGAGGCAAGGGCTAATAGCTTGATTTTTTTCAAGAGGATTTAATTCCCACATCTTTCACTGAAATGGCATTGTTAAGTGACAGGAGAGCAAAATGCACCTATAAGACTATGAGAATACAGCAGTGTCTAATCTGAGCCTTGTACTTCTGTATTAATGCTATTATACTGTATACATTTCTCTAAGAACTTGCAGTTACAAACCTTTCTGCAATGTAATACAGCCCACATGCTTACAAAGTGGGGTTGTCTGTTTTCCAGGTAATTTGGAATGTGCCCAAATCAGCTCTATACCAATAAACCAGAAACTGGATTAGCCAGTGTTATGGTCCATTATGGAAGCTGTTGTTTTTGGAGATGGCTGGTGTGTTAACAAGAATGTATGTGTGTGAAGTTAGATGTCTGAATCCTTCCATAAGATATCTCAAAAGGTTGAAGAATGAGTAGTTATTCAGCATTTCTGAAGTCAGGCCGTTTACTCTGGTGAAAGAATAAGGATTTTACGGTCAAGCTGAAAGCACAGAGGGGAGAAAACCAGATCTGAATTAAGTTACATTCTGTTTTCGCTTTTTAAAGGTGAAAAACAATGTACTTATTCAGGCGTGAAACCTGCTATAGACAGATGCTGAGTGTATGTTTATATTGCATATATGCAAAATTTATTTGTGTTGCCATCTGTTGTCACATCCATAGTACCTGTGTATACTGACCTGGTGGAGATACAGTTAAATTGATGTTGACTGAATTGTCCAAAAAAGAAACCCATGAAGAAATGAATGACTTGCCCACAGTGTTGCTTATACTGGTAAAAGAGCTGATTCTACAAGTGAAGGCTCTTTCATTGTTTACCCATTTTTGAGCAAATTAATTTTTTCATATGTAAAATCACAAAACTGTCATATTAAACAAGGTGTTACTAAATAATTTTGGATGCTCATTCAAAGTGGAATAATCTGTTAGCATTGCAAAAAGGATTCATAATTAGCAAGGCTGTAGAGGTAGGCCTGCCTGCTGGGCTGTAAGAAATTGTGGAAATAGGCTGTTTCACCGGTTGTCATGAAAAGCCATTTTACCTAAGAAATACAGTATAAAATCAGAACTGTAGCAAGTAGATATTGAAACTATTATATTTTTTTAAAGCTGCGAGATTTATTTTTTTACTGACTTTGATTAATACGGAGCAGGTCTCTTTCTGTATATCATATTTCTGCGTTATGTTCCATGCATTATATACAACCAGTTTAGATCTGTCTTCAGGCTGGTGAGACTTTTCTAATTCAGCATCTTCAGTAAATCTGTTAATTTCGGGTTTTGATGAAACTGGTCACCGAGAAATGTGAAGGGGGCAGAAAGGAAGATGAGAGTGCTGGTTTGTGGGGACCCAGACCAACTCCTCTCCCACACTGAGGAAGCCTTGCTCACTTCATGATGTGGTCAAGATGAGTGGTCTTGACTTAGGAGATGAAAGCCCAGAATCCTGTTTATTAAAAATAGTAATAATCACTATAAACTTATTTTATTCAGAGGGTCCCCAGTGTTAGAAATTATCTTGCATTATGCATTTACTTCTATCATCTCTAATATTTAGTTTACATTTTAAAAGCTGTCTTAATGAGGTTGTTTTAGAGCAGAATTTTCAGCTTTTATTAAACAGTGTTAGCTAGATTAGTCTTTTCCAACTTCCTATCTGCTAATGCAGCTTGTTTTCTTTTACCAAATTTTAACAGGACTCCATATCATTGTTACTAGGATGTCACACAGAAAAATGCCAGTGATGTTTTGAGCATGGGTGTTTTATTGTGTTTATTTTTAAATACATTTCATGAGGTTTCCTGGACAGAATCAAATAAATGAATCCTGCAAACATCTTCATTATGGTGTAGCCAGAAAAGAAAAGAATCTGAATTAGGACTGTATTCTTAGCATAGTTCATAATAAGCGTTATCTTTATGACAAGCTTAAAGAACATAAATTGCTGAATCCCTAACAAAAAGCATTTGAAACAATCGGCTAATTAGGAAGGGGGGGAGAAAGAGCAATATTTGTTTTCCTTTGCAGTCTAGATAAATAACGCTTAACATGAATACATAACTTATTTTGAATGATCGGTTGTGTCAGTATCTGGCACGTCTTTTTCAGTGGCAACAATTAAGGATACGTGTAAATGGAAATGCAGCCTATCTGTCATTGTCCATTTCCTGGTAGTGAAGCATGCAGTCTGCCTCCCAGCAAGATCGTTTTGCCAGGATGTGAGTGAGCTGGTCACAAAATGCATAGTTGATTATCTCATCGAAACACACTAATCCTGGCAAAGCTATCCACGATAGAAGACCCATTGTTTGTAATAGGTCAGTTGTTACATGGCTTTCAAACCTGACTTTGGATATACATTTTATATATTTACTTACTGAAGCAAAATGATATGTCACAATGAAAACCAAACTTGAGTGAAGAAGATATATTAATCAGGATATTAATGGAAAAGAAAGGAAAATACACTCTCTTCAGAGGGACATGAGGCAGTCATAAACACACATTATTTGGAATAACTGAAATTATATGGCCAAGACTATAGAAGAGATCTGACTGGATGATCTTAACAGTTCCTTTGAATATTTAATTGAAGACAGAGTTCAGCACAGAATGCATTTGGAGAACACCAGTAAACATCCAGTTATATAATAATGTAAGAATTAGATGATGGAGAAAATATCGCAGTTTTGTATTTCTTAAAATAGAAAAGCTGCATTAGAAATTTGACAGCTTCTTCAATACTGTTCTATTGGCAGCAGAGTTTCCTAATGAAATGTTAAAAGCAATATGCACAGAATGAGTGCTATAATTTTTCTAGCACATTAAGTTCGGTACAAAAAAAAATTATAAAAACAATAGTTTCAAAAGGAGCTATAACTCTTAATATTTTATGTTTTCCAGGCAGCTCTTAGTGTGTGATCGTGGGGGAAAAATATTTTTCAATTATAACATGAAAAATACCAGGCATATGTTAGAGAATACCTGAAAAAACTATCACATTTTGTTTTAATAGTGAAGCTGTTTTGTATTATCCTTCAGGTTCTTTCCAATTTGTAATAATCCTTCCTGAAGAAATCTTGACAAATTGCAACAGTTTTCTAACTGAATATACTGTATGAATTTTCATAATTTAGGTTTGTGGTAATTGTAGGATGCTGATTAATACCTTTCTAAAGAATACAAAAAATATTAAAAGGGTTAGATTATGTGAAAAATGCATGAAGGGTGGGAGGTAAGAAAAGTATGGGGGGAGAGAAAAGTTTCATCAAGTCGAAACAATATTCTTTAAATTCAATTTTTAAATACTTTCATACAATCAAAATCAGAAATCTGTTTTTTTTTCCTGCTGTTTATCAGGCTACAACAATGACCAAGAGGAGCTACTGGCTTAAAGGACATGGTGTGCGACTTCCTTGCTAAGACGCAAGGTAATAACATCCTTTAATCTGACAAGGGATTTTTCAGTCGCAAACAACTTCACCACACGCACACCTTGAGTTTTCTCTTGGGATGACTGGACCTTCCTACAGGGCTGTTTCCCACCTTTGCATAAGTTCCTTTTCCATCGTGGTTCAGTCCTGCTGGCTGTGCTGAGCTATGCCCACAGCACCAGAAGACTTGCCTAAAGTCTTCTTGGCCACAGCCTATGCAAACCAATGAGAATTTCCAAGATCTAAAATTAAGGCAAAGCTCATACTTGTCAGCCCATAACAAGGTAAAATCCTTCAGAGTGGGACTAGACAGCAACTGCTTTTTAGGAGGAATAATGAGCTTTGTTAGTGGGTTGGGTTCTCTTGAAACAGTGAGAAACTTGCAGTGTGTGCCATGAATATCCTGGATGTCCTCAGCCCCCAGTCTGCAGCCTGGCCCAAAGGATGTCTGTCCCTCTGAGAGGAAAAAGTCATAATTGTCCAAGTCACATCCCTGAGGATGTAACTTTAGGATGCAATTCTGCATGGGGGACTGGGAATCTCAGGTTTGTGCTCAGAAAGTGTGCCTTCGCTGTCCCACATGTTCATGTATGCTCTGTATTGAACAAGAACAGACTGATAAACGTGCTTAGTGCTTTCACAGCATCTTCTTTCTCAGGGTCACTCAGCACTTTACAAATTCAAATGAGTAATCTCCGCAGTATAAATAACAAAGCAAGAAGCTGACTTCAGACCTCTTGAGGTGAACCTCTTAGGAAATCATAGCTTGGGTTACTGGTGTGCAGTGATGCTTCCTTCTGCCTGATACCTTTGACATTTGTTGGCTTAAATGCAACCAGAATTGGCAGAAATGTAGCAGTATCAAATATATGTTGTCCTAAAAGTTTTGTGAAGATTGGTGACAAGATAAATAAGCCCAGACTGGTTTCCATACTTGGACAAAGTTGGACAGATTGCAGCGTTATACATCCTGCTGGGCAGCTGGCGGGCATGCTCTGCTTTCTAGTTGTAGTCGTGGCACGTGCTGATTCTTGCCTCCTGGGAATGCCCTTCAAGAGTGGGCTTGAGGGAACTTGGAGTACCATGACTGGAGCAGTAAGCAAAAGAAAAGAATGTTTGTTTTTTATTATTATTTTTTTTTAAGAAAAAAAGTAACTCTATGAGCAAGGAAACGAATTGAATTACAATGTACATGCCGATGCGATGCTGAATATAATGTATGTTAAAAATAGCTTCTGTTTCCAGGAAAACTGGTATTCCAGTACATACTTTCATTTTAATGGACAGTGCCACTTTTCCGCATAATTTTTATCAGTGTAAATTAAATATTGTGTATCATAAACTAGTTAAACTCCAGTTTTCAGTAACCTGATTTTAAATCGGGATTAAAAATGAAGAGACTTAGTTTGCAGTAAGATATTTCTCTCTAAATTGCCCCTAAAGAGTAGGATACTATCATGTGAATAGGAGACAGTTTCCTCCTGGATATTTTCTGAGGAACAACTCTTAAGGAAATTTGATATCTTCATTTCTACACTTTTCATCATGTCAGCATGTTGCTTCACATTTTCAAGCCAGTTCTTCCAGTAAGTTACAAGAGAAAAAACCCAATTACTGTTCTTGCTGTCATGATATAGAGCATGAAGATTCTATTAGGTCGACCTAGGAAATCATCAGGAAACATATGGAATGTAAAGTATCTTGTTGATGCTGTTGAAGTAATGAGATGGGCTTGAATTATGAAGTTTACATTTGGATTTTCACAGAATTTGTGTGAGTTTTCAGATCCCAGTGTGTAGGCCTGACTTCATTTTCAGTTGGATACAATCTACATGTTCTCATGGTATGTGTATTTGATATGATTTGAAAGTGATTTGAGAGCAGAAATAAACTAAAAATCACCATTTATGTATGTGATCAAATATTTTCATAAAGAAAAATCCTTGAAAGAAGAGTGTGGCTGTTAATGAGAAATTACTTTTAGAGCTGCTAATACCTCGTTTCCCAATCCACCATGATTTTCCAGGAGGACCTTTTATTATCTTCTTATGAGTTTATAATCAAATTTCTGGGATGTGTTAAGCTATTTTTAAGACAACTTTAGTAATATTAATTTCTGTGGACAATTTAAATGAAAACTGAACTAACATAGTGAAAAACACGTTTAAAACTAAAAATTAAAAACTACTGCATTGAGTGCAGAAGAGATGACTAAAGGGGTGAAGATATCCTGAGCATGCAAAATCAAGCAGTTTGAATTCTAGTCCTCCTTCTGATATCGCTTATGAAAAGGTCCTACTTAACTTGATGGAAAAGTCAGTAAGACTCTAGAAGTTACTCTAAAAGAAGAAAGTAAATGAAAGAAAGAAAGGAAAGAAAGAGGTTAAAAAGGTGGAACTACAGCTTCTGTGTTTAATTATTCTCAGAATCCTGTGGCAAGGATGTAATTATCAATTTCGATGATAGACAAATGCTCAGGGCTCGTCATACTTCTTAGATGCAAGACCACTTTAAGTCAACATGTAATTGTGACAGGATTTTTACGTGGGCTGTTCTTTTCAAGTTGGAAGTCACTATAATGCCATAACACAGCTAGAGGTTTGTGGTACAAGATGAGAAAAAGCAGCAGCAGGCTTTTTCCAGTAGTCAATATAGATTTGAATATTACATTTTATTAGGCCATGCATTATTTTCTTGATTTTTAACTAGGAGAACTTGAGAAGTCTCCCAGCAACTATAAGTACAAAACTTTTGGCCAGCTGTCAGCAGAAAGCCTACTTCAGAATTAGTATTGGAACTCACCAAAATTTTCTGCATTGTCTGTCAACTGTGTAGTAGTTCCTTACAGCTAGTTGACTACTTTGGTCTTATGAAAGTAGTTACATTATTTTTAATTGATGCAAAATTTAGTTCTTTGCTTAGTGAAAATAGCACATCTCTTGCTGAAATAATACTTCAATAAACACCACTAAACAGATTAATTTATATGTTTTATAGTCATAGATGTTGAAAAAAAAATAGAATCACTTTCACATCCGAGATCCTAAAGCCTTTACACTGATAGATTCAGTGATAGTCTGTCTTCTGATTGACTTTGCAGCCAACCTACTGGTTGGATCCTGCAGATCAGGAGCAAAGCTACCAGTGCAAAAGTTCCCCGGATTGTTCTACAGCAATCTTCTTCAGCACAAATTTCTCATTTGGCATGGGTTCACTGTACCTGTAGGCCAGGTACTAGGATGCAATGCTCCCCTGAAGGAATTAATGTCTGGAATTCCTGAATGCAGGATCTACATATGAAGTGTTCCAGTTTGAGCTTTTCCCATTTCTTCTTCAATGTGTGAAGCATGTTTCTTGATGAATGACTAGTGATTCCTGCATCTATTTCTGGGAACTGGTAGGGAGCTTCAAACTGCAGTGTATGTATTGAAGTCCACATAGCTGTACAAGTAGCTTTTATGGTAGTTCAATGTGGCTAAAAGCTATCCCTATGAGAATCATTATCTACTTTGCTGCTGAATATGAGACATTAGCTTGTTCTGGCTGTAACAGCACCAATAAATATAATATTTTCTGGCTGTCTGCTACTCGAACATCTGGTACAACCTGTGAATTACACTGCGTGGCCAGCCTCTGTGTTCTCTAAGCCCTGGGCTGCTAATTGTCCATGTGAGTCTCCTGAGGAAGATGATGTGTTTCGTGAGGCCCAGAGAAGTGGCAGTAGATCATTCCAGTGATGAGAAAAGGCTTAGTGTTGAGCAATGCTTTCACAGATGCTCTGATGCAATGGGAAGTCTGTGTTCAGCAGTCCATACACAGGGTAAATGGGAAGAATTTGTAGTTATTCTGTTGAAGTTAGAATGCCACCTTTACAGTCTGTCCTTTCTCTGTGTTTCTTAACATAATATGCAGTGTTATTGCCCTTGTTAATTGTGGGCCAAGTATGTGGTAACTGTACGCTGTCCATGTTAATAGCTAGGGGTTACTGATAGTCTGAAAGTAAAATAGGTCTTTCTGAAAAATTCTAATGTCCTTTATCAGTAAGCTACTCCTGAAAGATTCAGAAAGCTCAGTGACTTCTTCAGCCTGGTTTGAAATAATGCAGCATATACCAATATCATAGGTAGAAGCGTCATCTATGACATCAGCTAAGAACAGCTCAGATTTGAATGTAAGTTAATTGTGTCTTGAGTATGCGTAAAAACACAAGAGAAATTCTATTGAACTCTGCTGATGAGGGAGAGAAAAAAATACACACATGCTTAGGTTCAAAGGATGGGGAGGTTGAGACTTTTTTGGGCTCCTTCGGATAAGCTGAAGTACCTCAAATATTTTAACAGCAAAGGGACCTATCAGGCACAAAAGTAGACATGTAATGTAGCATCCAGTATTGCACTTGCAGGGGAAGAGACTTACTATGCTAATGCCAGTTGCCTGTCACTCTGAGTTTCTGTTTTACAATAACTATACAGAGAAAAAACAAAATGTTGGTGCTTTTTTTTGGCAGTAATGATCTAACAATGGCATTGGTAGAAAACATTCTAGTGATGTGCCACAAATCTGATACTTCTGTTGTTCAGACACACATTCCAGGTCAAAGTTCTCAAGAGACTGATTTTATTGCTATTTGGTACTAAACTTCTTTTCCATCTGTTTGGTATTTTTGTTTGTTTGTTTGTTTTCCGTATACTTCAGTAGCTGGATATGTATGCTGTAAAGGGAAATCCTTCAAATCTGTTGATGCCTGTATCAGAGCGTGTGTATATAAGAGAATGTTTAATACGTCTATAATTGAATCTTAGTAGTAAGAGATTTTTTAAAAAATATTGCTTAGGTTTTCTATCCTAATGGGATAAACGTCATATTTTAACTATTGCTCTGTATCAAATCTATTAGGCACAGTATTCAATAATTCCCCAAATCTTGATTTACCCAATTGAAAGTGACCCTGGGCATAAATTCTAAGCAGAGGAAGGCTCCGATTCCTTGATCTTTGGCACTCTTTTGTTGAAACAGAACATGGTGTCTTAAATCAGCAGAATAATTTAGGAATGGTAGATACTGAAACAACTAATTTTTCTTTCCTGTAATCTGCATAGACTTCAAAATGCCTACAAAGCACAAAGTGCCAGTTCATATAATTTGTTGGCAAGGATAAAAAGAAGAAAGGAAATGATTTCCTAAGCGTGTGAATCAGCCCAGCTTTAACAGATATTTTTCTGTCATGTGCAGCCTGAGGGCTTATGCCTATCTGAGCTTTATTTGACAATTACCACTTGCCAGCATAATTAAATGATAATTTATAAATACTGAGAGAGCATTATGGGGAAGAGCAAATAGGTGCTTATCAGGGCATTGAATAAACTTGATCTGCCTCACTGGCAATTTTCATCTCTTATCTACGTTGTTAGCTGGTCTCCTCTTTTTTTCCTGTTTTGTTTTGTTTAGGTTTGATAGCTGTTGGATTGATTGTATCTACCTGCCTATATTTCTTATTTTTTCATATCCCTAGCATTATTTTTTTCCTACTGCTTTTGCCATTAATATTTTGCAAAATACCAAATAATAAAATGAACATCAGGCAGGGTAATGTGTGTGTCTGTGTGAGAATGAAAAGAAAATCCACCCAGTTCATGTTTGTTACTTTTTTTTTTTTCATGAATTTCCTGATTGTAAGTCTGCTTTTATTTAGTTGTATATGTGTAATGATTATTGAGTAAGCAGAAGGCTCTAATATGAGGCAGTGGTAGATGAAAGCCAATTACAGAAAAGCTTCTCCATAGCCCTTATTAGATAAAAATGATACCAAATAAGCATCACCAAAATTCTGTTACGCTCATGCTGGGTATAAAAAAAAATACCAAGGAAAGAATTTGAAAGGGTTGAGGTCTTCCATACCACCAGTGTTTCATTTCAAGGACCTGGAGCTGTTATAAACAGTAGTGCCATTTCCCACAAAAGCATGTAAGAATATGGGTGGAAACACAGATTGGTGCTGGGCAATCTAGATAAAGAAGTGCAAGAAAAATCCTCTATTCGAATGGAAACAAACCAGTTGAATGGCAAAAAAAAATTGAATTTCCACGCCTTTTGAAAAAGCATGTACAAGGAAGAGAAGGGGGTGGGAAAAGCAAGATGTGTTAGTGGGTCACCAGGAGATTGAGATTTTGAGCCATCATGAAATTAAATAATCTTAGGAACTTCTGATTGGAGTTCTAGTGGTTTGAGTGAACAGTTAAGCCACTCCTGTACTGCAGAATGAAAAAATAAAGGGCTTCTGTGTTTAAGGTTGTCAGTTTCTCAAATTATTCAGCATTTACTGCTTATAAATAGTAATTATTTGCTTTTTCCCCTCCAGAGCTGAAAATTATCTTTCATATTGAAATATTTAAATATACAGTGCTGTAGTTGGGGCACAAAAATTCCTAATGTCAGAACAGATTTTTGTACAAGGAATAATTTGAAAGTGAGGGATTAGTTTCCACCTTTTGTAACACAGTGCTTTCCGTAATCTTCAAACATTATTTAGGATAATGGAAGCCATCATCCTGGTTCTCAAATGTTAGCACTTCCATTAGAATTTGCTGTTACCTCTTATTTTTTTTTTATATTAAAATACAAGGCTTAAAAGGTATTATCTTACTAAAGGAGGGCAATTGTAGAGATGATTTGATTGAATAAAGGAAAAAGCTGTACAGGCCTTTTAAGATCAAGGATGTATTGATGGAAAGCTATCATTAGAGACAATTAATGTTCTCCAAGGGAAGAAATTGATTATGGACAGAGATGGACCCTAAGGAGCAGATATATCTTAATGCTCCAGGGCCTTAAGGATTATACATTCCATTCACAGCATCTGTATTTTAACCCTTTATAAGGGCTGGAGTAGAATCTAACACATAAGAAAACTCTGCACAGAGTTTAATAGGGGCACTCTGTGCCATTGGTGGCTGACACGTGCCTTTTCTTGAAGTATGTATTTGTTTAGCAGATATCATTTTACCTGGTAAAAAGTCTGACTTCACATACGTGATTGTAGTTTTGTGTAATTTTAAGCTGTAGGAACACAGTGCTGGCATTTAAAAAGAAAATGGGGTCTGAAGTAAAATTTTTCAACACCACAGTGCTGTGGCAAGGGTATTTTATGACTGAGAATACCTTTCTATTATCTGAAACGAACTGTTGAGAAGATTGATTTTGTTTTGTTTTGATTTTTCTTGTGGGGGCAGCATCTTTATTAAAATTTGTTAAAAATATATTCCAGGATAGACTTGAGTTAGATAACTGCAGTACTCCGGGTTCAGAAACTAAGTCTGGTTATCTTGATTCTGAGGAAAAATACTAATGAAGCCATCCCGAAATTGTTGTTCTGTCTGAGTCGCAGAGCCAATTCACAGATGGGCTGTTTTATCATGTCAATTTTCTTTGGCTTATTTTCTCAATGAAGGCAAATATTTAGCATACTTGCTCAAGTTTGTTTATTAGCTGGCTTGAAGATAGATGCCTAGAACTGAGCAGCACCACTGCTGCCTCAGCTGAGCTGCAGCATCCAGCAGCAGGGCTGTGCCCAAGTCAGTCCTGCTGCATCTTTCCCTCTTTAGGAGAGCTGGGGGGATCTGTGTGGATCCCCGTGTGTGCTGTTACACAGCCCAGCACACCCACGAGCAGGGGAGGTAACAGTGCTTCCAGTCGTCTTCAATACTGTAAACCCATTTGCATTCTCTTCGGATTTTTTTATTTTAATCCTCAAGTAAGGAAGCCTATTCTTATCACAAGTTGAAATTTTGCAGAGAAAGCGCAAAATGCTTTTTTTCATCTTGGTGTTTCAAACTTTCTTAGAACTCAAATAGTGTAGCTAAACCTTACTGCATCATATTTGTAGAACATGCTGAGAAAATACATTTTTCTGTAGCTTTATTTTTTTTATTTTAAGACATTTGGTGTGTAGTAGTTTTATAATGCATGAAATACTATTGTTTGCTTTATGTATATTCCATCACGTATTTTTTGATAGGCAGGTTATCAGGCACACTTTCTAGAGAGATTTCTGACTGATTTTATGATTGAACTTTGTTTCAGCTGACCAAAGGTATTCTGGTATATTGTACAGAATGGTTATAAAAAACAACTTGATAAGTTGTGCTGAAGTGTGTAGCATTTTCCCCTGTCTCGTGTATCTATGTAGATTGCTGATATTGTGCTGCCCTGAAAAGCGGTGTATAGGTTTCAATGAATAATAGCATGATACTTTAAACAGGCAAAAATAATAATACTATAATTAATAGGGTAAGTCCGACTTCTATACAGAGGAATAGGTGAGTCCTGTTGTATAACAGAATGTATAGAAAGCACTCCTTTGGAGATCACAAATAACATGCTTGGCAGGACTAAGGAGATTAAAAAAGAGATGGAAATAAACAAAAAAGAGAGCTCAGAAACACAACTGAAGAGACACGGGGGAAGGGTGATCCCAGAGAGAAGCAATGCTGATTCTGCATGCAGTTATTTTCAAAATTAGTTGGATATTATTTTAAAATAACAAATTTTAAGATAGGATCCTTGATCTTCCCCCTCCACCCCCCCCTTTTCTTCCTGTGCATCATAAGGGAAATACCCAAATCATGAGACAGAGGGAGAATGAGAATGGAAGTGAATGTTAAATACACTGGGCTGAATCAGCTTTCACCTGTTTTGTGTGGCTCCCTGCCCCCCCATCCTGAGCTGTGGGCACTCTTTAATTACAAGGTTAAAAACAAAACAAAACAACAAACAAAACAAAACACCACCAAAAAAACCCTACACATTTAAGACTGGTAACATATGCTGTTGTCAGCATGTATTTAGCACCTGCAGAAATGAACATGGAAAATGCGACAGCCCATAGGTAGAATGCCCGCTGTGCTGGCTGGGGGACTGGCAACAAATTTTACTTTAATTTTTTCTTATTTAAAAAAAAAAAAAAAATCCAAGAAAGAAAACCTCACTAACACAGTTTTCTGAGCATCATAGAAAGAGGATGTAATGGGGAAGACATGTTAACCCTTTCTAATGAAAGCCATTGTCCATGTTAATATGACTGAAAAACATGATCTTTTTGTTATTACAAATTAAAATCATGAGGTTCAATCATCCTACAAATATTTATTAGTAATTTCATCAGGACTGTTGCCGCTGTGGCTGTGCTTATACTCTTGTCTCCTCCTGTATGTCTTTCCTCTTTTAAGCCCCTTTTTGTTGTTGTTTTTACTTCTCATTTTAATCTTTTTACACAATCCAAGCACATTACTGAGATTACACAGTGAGGAGGCCAGTACGAGGGGGAGGCTTTGCGGGATCGGGCCCCTGCTGGTGATGTTCCTATTGCGAAGTGCAGCTCCTGCAAGGGACACGGCACGTTCTCCTCCGTGGATTTGCCAGCAGGTGTTGCTGTGCCACTTGTCACCCACCCGGCTCACATGGTAAAAGCTTGTTCTCCCAAGCTCTGACACCAACTGTCCTGTAACTTCCTGGACTGTTCCTCTAATAAAATGCCTCAAATGTAAATAGCAGATGCACCAGGTGCCTGGGGGAAAAAAATTAAAAAATGTAGGGTTGTTTGAATTTTGGGATTTATCCACAAAATGGCAATCTTTTTATTCAGGCCAAAAGTTGAAAGTGGTTTTGGTGGAGATGAGGTAATAAATAGAATAGTTGAATTACTGTTGTAAATAGCATCTGTTTTAATAATATTTCTTGAGATAGTTTGTTTTATATGTGTCACAGCAGTGCTCAGAGATTCTGGTTGGTGAGATGCTGTGAGAGTCTTTATACTGATTTGGTGCACTTTGTATCAAATCTGTGTGCCCGGGTAGGGAAAGGGAGTCTCTGGTCCAAACACCCGCAGTGAAGAATGTGGACTTGAAGCAGGTCAAATGAACAAGCTTTCTTTTAGAAGTGCAAAAATGAAATCGACGGTATAAAAAAAACTTTTTTTAAATATTTTAAATTACAAAACTTTTAAGCAAAGGGCCATGTAACCTGTCGAATATACCTCAGCTTTGTGTCAGCGGGACCATCTGTCATAACGACACAGCTTGTTTAGCCTTCCTGCCGTCGGTCTCTGCCTGGATTGCCAAAGAGGAATTCACTTAGATTCACTTGTCTTTTTTGGTGGATATTTGTCTGCTAGAGTCAGATTAAGGATATCAAGTTAAGCTATTGAACCATCACCAGAGAATGATTATTTTTTTGATTATTAGTTTCGGTTATAAGTGCGCAGTGAGTATTTGACAGTATATGTTTGGGGTCTTTAAATGTGTGAAGGTTTTTATGCCAGTATCTGTTTTGTTAATGTTCAGTTTTAATTTACTAAACTATCTTGTCCTCATGTTGGTACAGCCCAGGAAGAAGACAGGGGGGGAAAAAAAATCTAGTTTGTTAGGGGCAAAAAAAGATACCTTTTCCTCCTCAGCATAGCAGGTGTGGTTGGAGCCTGTGTGTGGTGCTTTTCATGAGAGCCAAGGGTTTTTCCATTCCTGTTCATTTTGCTTTGGGGAAGCTGACAGCGACTCCCTTAGACTTTGTTGCTGTATTACCTCCATCCTAATGGATATCTGAGTTCTTCTGCTTGAGGCTCAGAATCTGGTACTTGGTGTGTTCCTCAAGGATCCCAGAAGCCGCTGGAGCTTCCTAAGGATCTTGTATTAAGGAAGCTCCAAGATATGTGTTACAGAGCAGTGGTGCCTGGAGTGAGCTTGTAACATCAGTGAGGAAGCTTCTTCATTCTTAATTTGATGAGCTTTGCCAGACTGTTCTGTGCAAGCCCTAGCTAAGGGATACAATAAAAAGTTGAGTCAGTGTTTCCTGTTTCTCAGACCAGTTCTTCATCCCTAATTCTAAGTGCATATTAATCCTTCTTAAAGCAGTTAATTGCTTTGCAGAATGAGTTCCAGCTGGGAAGATAAATTGGATTTTTGTGTGTTTTTTTTTTTTTTCTGTTAACAGTATATATTTTAGCGTTATATACCAAATTCAGGACAAAAGAGCAGTCTTAGTAACTCTGATGCTCCAAGCTTCTAGAAGAGAATTAGAGACTTAAAAATTCAGATCTGACTTCCAATGCTGAAAAGAACCCAACACTGCAGTAGTGAATTCATAAAGGCCAGGTGTTGTTTAGCAGTGTTGAGCTAAATAAGTTCATGTTTTGAGTAATGCGAAGCTAATGTACTAATATATTAATAAGAAACTAGAGCAAGTTTATAGAACCATTTTGCCGTGATGTTAACTGTGATTCTAGTCTGACTCATACCTATTCAGGAGGTGCAGAAAATGTTGCTAATGAATATGTAATACATAAGCTCATATTTCACATATTCAAAATAGTCTGTGAACCCATGGAGTGTTTTGCTGCAGGATAGCTGAAGCTGCATGAGGGAACGACAGCACTGCCCAAGCCTGAGATGGGAGAGTTTAAACTCTTCTAAGAAAGGAAAAGGTATTTAATGGTCTCCATTTGCCAGGCTACAATAAGCAGCATAAAATAAAAAAAGCTAAAAGCTGTTACTGCCATTCTAAGCACCTGTGGGTTGTGGTCTCGCAGTGTGGTGATACCAGCGGCCGTGTTTGGGGAGGCATATGCCTCCTCGTGGCCTCAGTGGGGCCCGGGGAACGGCCCGTTTGGCACCTCGGAGCAGAGGTTGGGCAGCACTTTACTGGGCTCCCAAAGGGGCTATCAGTGTAACGAGAATCTGTTTGCAGTAATCGGTGGCAGCATTGACAGAATGTTCCAAACCATCTGCTCAAGGGGATGGCGTTAACTCCATCAAATCCTCGTGTTTTAAGAATGCTGATCTCTGGACCCAGGAGGACTGGTGACAGGGAGCTCTTGCCAGGCTTGCATTAGGCTGCCTTCATCTCATCACCAAATACACTAATGCCCCCTAGACAAGATGCTAAATATGTGTGAAATTAGAGAAACAGAATTATGGAATGGAGGAATAACACACAGAAATTTTCCTGCTTTCTGTCAGTGGTTCAGATCTTTTTTTTTTTTTTACTATAATATGAATATTTTGTTCATTGTGCAAACATATTTAAAAAAAATAATTAATTGCTATTCACTACAGAGTTACAGCAAACACTGTGTTTTATCTCTCCTTTTAAGGTGATAAAGTGATTGAAATAAACATTACATAACCCTGTCGCATCTCTGAGTTTAGAAGAAGTTGCTGGCTTTGGGAAAATTGTCTTATTTTTAGCAAATACTGACCTGATTAACAGCTTTGTACAGAATATACTGATAGTTTTAACATCATATTAAGAAAGAGTTAATGATTTGCCCTGAGTGTTAAGGGCACAGAATATTACTTTGCATATCTCCTAAAACCTTGCACTCATGCGCTTCTTCCATTGAAAGTATTCTGAGCGTTACAGAGAAGGGATCATGTGTACGGGTTATGCACAAGGATTAGGTTTATCCTAGTGATACGGATGTTCTTCGGCTTCTTGTGGTGCCGGGGGGAGGCAGAGAAAGGGAGAAGGAGAGAGGCTCCTCCAGGACATCTGTAGAACTAGAGCACATCTTCTGCCTTTTCTCACCATGAGTGTGTGTGGGGAGATGAACCTGCTTAGGTCTTTGAATCAGAGAATAGTTTGGGTTGGCAGGGACCTTCAAAGCTCATCTTGTCCAGTCCCCTGCTGTGTGCAGGGGCATCTTCAACCAGATCAGGTTGCTCAGAGCCCTATCCAGCCTTGAATGTCTCCAGGGATGGGGCATCCACCACCTCTCTGGGCAACCTGGGCCAGTGGTTCACCACCATCAGTGTAAAACAAAAAAAAAAAAAAAACAAAAACAAACAAACAAACAAACAAAAAAAAACAAACACCAAAAAAACAACCCAAACCCCCTCCTCATGACCAGCCCAAATCTCCCCTCCTTTAGCTTAAAATCATGACCCCTTGTCCTATCGCAGTAGACTCCGCATTCATTCTCTTTTCCCTTTTGAAAATCAGAACTTACTTTTGGTGATTAGTTACATCATTTAATTAGTTAAAATGATAGCATACTTCTTTTCTGTGTTTAAAAGATGCTGCCTAGTATTTTCATTAAAGGCACCTTTGCTTTTTTGTGTTGTTAGAAACAGTGACTAATAGTTCCTTCCTCCCTGAGATTCATGGCTGTACGAATCTCAGTGAGGCCAAGATGTTCCAGACAGAAGCTGCTTAATGTGTCCTTGATCTGCATTGCTCTTCTTTATGCCTCTATCCATATCCTGTGAGAAGGCTGGTCAAGCTGTGGGTACATATCAGATTTACGTGGTAGCATAATTATAATCTGAACCAAATTGCTTATAATTCTTACTATTATTTGCCTTTCTACTGATAGCTGAGCTCTGAGTTGAAAACTAGGGTACAACTCAGCAATTTCACATTTGAGTTTCTTTAGACTTAGTTCTTGGGTGAACTGTATAGTTGTAGAAACCTGTTATTAGTCATTTGAGCAGTTTCTTCTAAATTTCCTTCTTCCAACACTACTTCTGACTCCAGGTATAAAAGCAGCTAATAGTGGGGTATTGTCTTAATAGGCAAGTCTTCCAAAGGCAGCAGTTTCTAATTTTCCAGTGTTCAGATCCTATAAAAACAAAGTTCTCATTTCTTTTTTTCTGATAATGTAACAGTTTCATTCACAGGTTTCTCCAGCAGCAATAGAATTAGAAAATTGAAGTGGCTAGTGTTTCAAGTTCTGGAAATACTTTGGAAAATCTCAAACTATTTCAGCTTCATTTTTCTTAAAACCTATAAGATTTTTCCTTAAGATATAGCTTTATGACCATTGCAGACAGAATTTCAGGTTTGAATATGGAAGGTCCAAGTATCAGTAAACATCCAAATGCATGTAATGATGGCTTGAGGAAGAAGCTCTACAGTTTGAATTGTTTCAAATGACCACTGGGTACCACAATGTCTTTATAGTTCCTGTGGATCTTGAAAGCTATTTTAGCAACTCTGAGCACCGTGGGATAATCCACAGTGTACAATACACCAAAGAGCATGTACACAAAGTGTATACACAAAAATGCATAAACAGTGATACTGCAGAAGTAGCGAATAACTAGAATTTCCTCTTTGGCCACACTGTAGGTACTTTGAGCTTTCCTTTGGGTTCAAGCTTCTAAGACTTACCAGTTTTGTAAGTTAGTGCGACCATGCCACATACCTAACAAAAGACTGCTGTTTGTTCTTTCCCATTTTCTGGAGAAGGGTTAATCTGAGAAGTCCTATCATTGTCAGAGTACCTGGAGTGTATATAGCAGGTCTTTAATCTGCTTAGCGAGAGAGTGCAGGGGAGGTGCTGATACCTGGGGAAAAAGGTAGGTGAACTTGTGGGTTGTCCTACCTGAATTCTGTGATAATGATGTGTTAAACATCACTTTTGGTATGCAAGTTGTCATTCCAGCATATTGCGATCAAGTATGTCAGAATAAGACTTGTTATTATCTTCTGAACATGCTTTTTCTGCTGATTTGAAAAAAAAAAAAAAATAGTGACAAGTAGGAAATTCAATGTAATTTGTTTTGTTGTTTTTGTGTTGGGGGGAGACAATGAAAGGGAGGGAGACTTGTGTGCTTTACTGGAGGAAGTGCTTGAGGGCTTTTGCTAGTCCCTTTAGTGCATCTCATCTCTTGCACTTGCTTCATTGAATACAGTCCCTTATAGCTCATTTTTTCAGCTGCTCTGATGAGTACACGCATTGTATTTCATCTCCTATGGCTACTTCACTGAGTTCCCTTAGTGTGTCTCTTCTGTTAATCTTCCATCCTGCTCTGCCCACTCCTTCAGCTCAGTAATGTACAGAGGAAACAATTCTAGCAGTTATAAATGATGCTTCTTCAATGACAATATGTGATATTTCCACTTGTTTAATTATTATTCCATTCTTGCTTTTTTATTAAAGCTAAATATAGGTGGTTTTCCACTGTCCAGATTAACATTGTACTCATTCGATTTAAATTGTCCCCTGTCCTTGTGGGAAACTTAAACTGAAAGATAAATATTTCATTAACTTTTTTCAAAGTTTGTTACAGGAATAGAAACAATGAAAAGAGCAATTACACGCACAGTGTGTCAAGTGACTTATTACACATGTAGACAGTTGAGATAGTACTTGAATTCTGTTAGTAAGTGGTATCCTAAAATTTGGCTAATCATTCGAAGTCTTGTGCTTGCTGTAAAGAATGAACTGGTTTGTATTCAGAGATAGTTTAAATACTGTCTGGCATACTAAAATATATTTGTTAATCATGCTTATTACAGATTGGTGAATACTTAAATTACTTTTCCATTGACGTCTGCTTCGACTTTGTTTCTATACTTTCCATGTTAACGGATAGAGTTTTCTTGCACAATTTCTTGAAAAATATGGAATTTATTTAAAAAAAAATCTCAAAAATAAATCTCTGGATAGAAACTCATTAGATGTTCACACTGAAAACTTCTGTGTGGAGGGAACAAGAACAAACTGTCTGACCCATGTACTCCATCAAAAGAGCACATTTTTCAAATATTATAGCAAACTATGAATAAAAGTCTCTGTAAAAATGATTTTGTAAGTTGAATAAGAAATAAATATGAGGAATTCAAGTGATTTACAAGCAGAGAGTCAGAAGTCATCAAAACATTTTAGGAACTAATCACTTGGCTTTGTTTCTCATTATGATGCAAATATAGTGGTTTTTGTCCAACTAAAATACATTTGAAGAAGTTATTCACTGTAGTCATGCATTAAGAGTATTATTTTTGTTACCTTATTTATAAATTTCCATGTATTTTTTTAATGGTCTGAAATACTAAACTTCTCTTTTTGCTTTGTCATCTTAATTTGTGTTCTTTGCCAAACTTACAGTGAAAATACACATAGAATAGTATTGTATAGAGATTTTGCTTTCCTGTCACATTCTATTTATCTAAATTCTCATTTGTTTAACAATGTTTTTTGTCAAAAAGATTCCACAAATTTGAAATTTCGCCCTAGATTTTAGGGTCTTAAGTTGCATCTTAAATGCCCACCTCATTTATCAAGATGAATGTTGATATCCTTTGTGAAACGTGTTGAATTTGGTTCTGATCCATTGATGATTGGATATTGTGCAAAATTGTGGGGCAAAAAGAGAACTAAAATAATTAATAGCACCAGTCCCTGTGGGTTTGTATGAAAATTGAAAGAGTGACAATTTTTACTGACAAAGTATGTTACAGTTTTAAGTATTCTGGAACTGTAGTGTGATAGCTTTCTAGGTATGGAAGTTATTGTTGAAATACTGATTTACCTTTGTATTTTCAGTGCAAGGAGACCTCTATTTTCTTCAGAGGATTTTTAGATAGAAGTAATTTCTTTGAATTAGTTGCACTGATGATTTGGTGAAGCAGATTATTTATAGAGCAAACATGTTGACACACTATCAACTGTTTAAAAAAAAAGGAAAAAAAAAAAGACTAATAAGGTTAATTGTCATATGAACCCTCCTCTGTAGTCTGCAATCTGTAGGCTTTGATTGTTTCTCTGGGGGAAACTCTGCCCAGATGGCATTTTCCTCAAGGCCCTGACCCACAAGAGGCCTGTGGAGATGGAGAACAAGGTGCATCTCCACAGACTAATTAATTTACTATTATAGCACCTGTTCCAGAATAGATAGGGCTGGAAAGGAAAACAGTCCCTGGGCACAGTGGTAGTCTCACTGGTAAATGGATTTGAGCTGATTATATTAAGCTGATGCTTTGATCATCTAAAGGCGTTAAAATGGAAATATGTTTTTGCTGGCTGTTGGCCTCCATGTGAGTGCAGTTTGTATTATAAGTGAGCAGTAAGAAAAAAGCTGTTTTGGACTCATGCAAATAGCTTTTTTAAAGTGCACAGGAAAAGTGCACTCACACGCATTTTAAATTCAGGAATATTAACATAGAAGATACACAAGATCATTTACACATGAAGCATTGTCCTGGTTTTGTTTATGTTATTGCCGCCTTGCCTTAAACCTTGACAAGCCTTAGATATTCCAATATTTTGTTCATATTCTACTAAGTCATCAATGTGAAACCCTACAAACCCACCCACTTCCTGTCATCCACTGGGTGTCAATACATATTCTTGCTCTTGATTAAAGTGCATTTTGGGTCTCTAAGGAATGGAATTATATTTGTAGAAAATAGAAGTAACCTCTTCAGTAAAATCTTGGCAAACTGTGCTTAAATGCTGATCGAATGTTAACAGGCACTGGCAAATCCTTGTGTAAACTTTGCTAGGTAGTAAGTGGATTTACAATGTGTTAATCTGTACTCACTTTCACTTTATTGCTGTTTGGATTCCCAGAAGGATTAGCTGTAACTTTATTGGCCCTATGAGACTATACTGGTATTATTTTTTTCAAATCAACTGAGTGATTTTTTTTTCTTTCATTTTATTTATTTAACAAGCCTGAATCATATAAGCTGTAGGGTAAAATTAATTGACCCTTGCCATTGTAAGGTTAAAAGTGTGTGTAATTAAGGTCCTGTTAAATAATGCATTTTTCACAGCAGCAGCAAAATTACAGCAAGCTGTATCAGAAACAAATAGCGTATATAGTATTAATACATGAGGCAAAAGCTTTCTCTTCATCGAAATTACAGGAATACTTCCAAAATCACAGAAATGTTTCCCATGTATTCATTATTTTAAAAGCAAATTTACTTGATTATTGTATCATAAGTAAATTTATCTGTATGTTATCATACAAATGATAACATCATGAAGCAACCCACTTGCTAAGGAGCAATGCATGAACAGGATTCTAAATGTTTGTGTGATTTGTTTTAACAACAAGGCACTAAAACCTCTGATGGATTAATATAATACAGTGTGCCTTGTGTTGTGCAGCTTCTTTAAGAAAAATTGTCTTCTATAGCAGTTTGTGGAATTAGTTGACATTGTTTGCAATAAATTGCAGAAAGAGAATGAAAAATCCAATAAAAGTATGTTGAGACCTAAAATTTCAGTGCTTCTTGAGAATCAGTAGTGTAAAATCTGGCACGAAAGCTATTTAACACCTTCAAGGGAGACGGGTCTTGTGTCAGCCATTCGGGTGCACGGGGCTGTGGGAGGAAGGAGACTGATTTCAAAAGGCAGTGAAGTCTGGGTTGGTGGGTGCGACTGCTTCCCAACAAGTCAGATGGGTTTCCAGTGTGTTACTGTAGTGCACAGTTGACTTTCTAGTTAGTACTGGGGTTCTACATTTTTATGTTAAGTTCTGCTCTGAACTGTGGTAAATGCTATACTGCACAAGGGAAAAACCAAACATAAAGGTTGGTATGGATTGTTGATTAAAACTGAAGGCCAAAATTTGGGCTTAATCTTACCAGTTCCTTTGTTCAAACTTAATGATTCCAATTGTGATATAAAATAAGAATCAATGGCAAAGCTCCTTTGAATTTGAGGAGAAAAGGCCTATGTTCTGCGAGTTGATAGGATAATTGAAAAATTAGTTTACAGACATGATTTTTAAAATGGTAGGATATTATTAATAACTTCTTCATAAAACAAACAAAAAAAGGCAAACCCCAAATTAATTCCATTCACAACCATATGTTCTGTTCCAAGACATATTTTCCTCTTTTGTGATATTTTTGAGATAAAATTACTATCTGAAGATTTACAAGCACCTTTCTGTACATGTTTATCCTGAATGGAGGCAGTGGCACATCTTTAAAAATAAATAAATTCTGAAAGAAAAATGCTAGAATATTCCCAGGAAGTCATCAGTTGGCTATAGGTCAGATGTTGAAATCTGGACTCTAAATTTGCTGCTATAAGCTCAAACCAGACTGTCCTGTAGGTGGGAACCAAGGGTAAATACTGGGAAATCGATCAAGTTTGCGACAGCTCATGAGACTCAAAAGGGTACAACTGATTCATTTAGCTTGAGGGAGAGTGTACAATCAGATTTTCATCAAGTAAGAATAAAGCTATTTTCCATGTGCTTTTATTTCACCATAGTTTTTGTAACTTTAAGCAACAATATGCTGCAAGAGAACAATATAAGAAGTAACTTAAAGATAAAAATTAAAATGCCCAATTATTATGCAGAGGAAGAATTTATTAAGTCTGGAGACTGATCTTTCAGTTAAAAGTGCTCGAAGATCACCAAAATGGATTAACATCTCAGAACTTTGACAACAAAATTGCTTCCTGTACCTGTTGATGTGGTTAACTCTGTAGAGATGGAGTTCTAGCAAATGCATGGATGTGAATATGCATCACTTAACTGATGTAAAACCTATTCCTCCTAAGCTTCCTTGTTTCCTTCTTTTTTTTTCCTTCCGTTCTTGAAGTCTTCTTCTAAAAAACACTGCATCTCCTTAGAAAAAGAGAACAAGTGTCTCCAACTGTTTCATCATTAAGAAAAAGAAGGTTGATCCATACATACTTTCTATTTGCTAGATTGCTTCCAAGTGCTGTTCCCCTTCAGGTTTTAGCACGTTGTTTCTGCTGTTAGCTGTTGCCTCATTTCTTCTTTTTGTTGATCAGCAGCCTCTTCTGAGCAGCTCCTTAATGGGTAAAGGAGAAGGAATGTCCCTGTCAGTGTAAAACATTTGTGCTACACTTCTGAGCTCCTAAAAATAGCAGGTAATTGAGCTGCTTTTCAAAAACCCAGAAGTAGGCTCTTGAGATCACCAATCATGCAAAGAAATGGGGAGATTTTATCAGATAGATGGAACAAGCCAGTTGAGAGACTGCCAAAACATTAAACTATGGAAAGCTAGAAATGGACACAAACTCTGGACTAGAGACTTTCCTCTGTTATAATGAAAAATATTTACAGAAAATTCAAAGTTTCTGTTTTAGAAAAGAGAAGAAATTTTTTAACCTGAAGTCTGCATGGCCGAAAGTGTGCCTAGAAAAACACTTTGGGAAAGAGAAAACAAAATGAGGAGAATGCCTGATAGAAACTTGGCAAATTAACAAACATCTGGTGAAGGCAATGCAGCTGTTTGTAGGCTGGGTTGTTCTAAACCACTTAATAACTGCTACAGTTGTGAAATCAGCAGGTATTAGGTTGTTAGTGTTCATTTTGAAAAAAATTCTACTTATGCCATTTGATTAAAACAAGCAGTGACAGGTGACTAAGAGCATAACACTTATTGTGAAGATTTCCAGTGGATTGTTTTAAAGGTGCTGAAGCAAAATGTCAGTTAAATTTACTCAAAACTTTCTGTGATGTTCGCAGCCTTTTGTGCCATTATATATGAAGCAAGAAAGTACTTTCAAAACTATCAAGTAATATACTTAAATAGCAATTTTCATTTCATACGATGTGAAGCACTCTTAGTACAGAAGCAGCAATTTCTCTGAAAGTCATGATGTGCTAGAAAGCTGGGCATGTGGAAGAGATTTATCTGTCATGGTTTGTCAAAGAAACCTGGCTGCTGTTTGTTTTCAGCTACATGTGCGCTGAGCAAGAATAATGCAGAGGAATGGCATTTTTAGCCACTGCATCTCCCCAGCTAGTTTGGAGACTTGGTGTTTGTTTGTATATAAATTTAAAGTGGGTGACTCTCAATCCCTTTATAAGCAGAGATGGGAATATTTTAAACTTCAAATTGAAGTCTTGCTTGTTTTGTAAAGCTGAATGACTTTACTGAATAGTGTTAGGCCAAGCTCTTGCTTCACTGTTACAGCGGTCTCTGCAAATTTGTACTTGCAAAGCTGTTTGCAGTTTTCTGTTAACAGGAATGTACTGATTAGCAAATGTTATTAAAAACTGGTTCATATTCAACCAATATTCTATGATACGCACACTTTAAAATGCACACCACTATTTTTTTCTGATTTGTGTACCAGATGAATAGTGTTATAACAATGTACCGCTGTTATTCTGGTTTAATATTGATTACACAATTGCCTTCATTCCAATTGCTTTCAACTGATTAAAGGCACCATTCAAGCTTTTAAAAAAGCAGGAATTTTGTAATATCTTTTTTTTTTTTAATTATTAACTTGATGCTGTACAAGGGCCAGCCCATTTGAAGACTGGGATGGGTGGCTAGAAATGGAAATGGCCACCAAGCAGAGGCAGTATGGACTGTCAGCCCAAAGGCCTTGGTAATCCAGGGAAAATACCCACCTATTGCCTGGTTACCAGTGGAGTTCACTTTGCTGGCTGTCAACGTACATTTCTACCATGTGAATTTAAAAAACCTAATTTGGCCCCTGACAGCTTTGGCTGCTGGTATGCAAAGCTGAAAAATCATGAGAAAGGTATTTAAGAAAGGTATTTAGATCACTATTAGAATGGAAGAAGAAAGGAGCTGGACGAGCAGGGGTGTAACACATCTGTTTGCACCATTAATGGACAACTGGACTGTCCAGCAGGTGAATATGGAAGAAGTTTCATCCTATCATTTAAACTGATGGCACAGAAAGAAAGCTGCATCTTTTCTGGGTGAATGTACGCAAATGTACTACCTGTGAAATGCTACCACTTAGAAGTTTAATAATTAAGTGGGGGTGTATTGTTGGCATCGTTCTGGTTCTGCTTGGTGAGAATTGTATAAAAGTGTATTTCATTTTCTGAAACAGTGAGAACCAAGACAGTTGGGTTTTGTATAGTTCTATTAATAATATAGTGAGCATCAAACAAAAAATATCTTCTGAGAAGTATGAGCTAAGGGAATTATATTAATCTCCTGAACTGGAACTGTAGAGGCTTAGAAAGCTTAAATCAAGGGCATCCAAATTTTGCCCAACTGAGGGCTGTGTTGGCATTTTGTCTGGAGTTTGAGGACTGAATCTTATTGATTGTTGCTGGCCTCCTCTTTAACACAGAATGGAGCTAACGGAGATAAGCTTAAAACTGGAGAGTCAAACATCCCTGCTACCTGCACCAGAGTTTGTTGATTTTTGTTGTTTTGTTTGTTTTGTAATTAAAATGACTGTGTATACAGCAGAAAGCACTGTTATTGTTTTCACATCTCAGTTGTTTTCATGTACACTGATTTCAAGATATGCTAGTTTGGAATCTAAGATTCTGGCTGGTTTCTTTCTCTAATGTGTCAACAACGTGTAGAAAAGTCTCTGCATGCAAAATGAGGTGATTCAATTTAGCCTGTGCCTGTTGTTTCACTCACAGAACCCGCTTTGAATTATGAAGATTTGGTTTCTAGTGACCCATTCTGACAAAACGTAAAGTATCACATGACAAGTAACCACTGACAAATTAACAGAGAAATTTGCTTAAATTTTAAGCGTTGCCTTCAGTAGGTTTCTTTTTTACCTTCTTGCTGGAGACTGGTAACAGTAGTGACATACAACGTCATCTTGCAGTTGCAATAGACTGCTGAGTGCTCCAGGACTTCTTGATTGAACCTGAGAGTTCACAAAGAAACATTTGTTTTAAACAGAAGTATCATTTTCTTCCTGGCTTTTCCATAAGTTAATTTTCCTACCATTCTGTTTTCACCTATTGAGATCTATGAAACCATGATCTGAATGACATCCAAAGTGTTCTGTATTCAAATAAGAACAGCTAGAGTAACAAATTCAGACTGCAGGAAAACAGGAAAAGTTTCTCTTTCCTATCTCTCATATAATTGTCTCTACCATAACTTTTGCATGGTTTTTTTTGATAACTTTAGTGTGAATTTGTAACTAAAAAGCTTCTGGAGCTTTTGGTAATTGTTTTGGTTTCACACACACATGTTTCATGTGTGGTACATACGCCAATGTACACCACATCTCACATTACCTCTGTTGAATACCTTAGTAAATAACTGCTTTACTTAGAACACTAATTTGGATTCTTCAGGGCTACAAGAACAATTTTACTGTAGGTAAATAGAAGCATGTTCTACTTGAACATTAGAATGTTTGTATATGGGTATTTGATCAATCCACCACTCTGTCTCTTGCATTTTTTTACTGATTATTTTCAGTTATACAACTTTTTTGTTAATCTTTTGCATTAAATGAAAAATACATTTAGAATAAATATTACACAGAGGCTTAGATACCAAACAGATGGGGCAATAGAAATAGATGCATTGAAGTAATTCCCACAGACAACTTTTTATTTCTACAAGATTTCCCTCTTTGTCTTTGTTAGGCGAAAAGCAAAGGAGGTGCGTATCAAATAGCTGTTTAGGATAAGGGGATGATTTGAATGGATGGGTGGGAGAGCATTTATTTTATTTCAAATAGAAGAAAGTTGCTTTATGTGCAGGTGGATTGCGGAAGGTTTCCCTCTTCTGAAGCCCATCTGGGAAGTTAGTTTAGCTCTATTGATGTTTAAGACTCCTCCTTTCATCACAACCACATGCTAAGACAATAAGTAATTGAACTGCATGTTTTGCCTTTTTAAAAAGGTGTAATCTCCTTCTGAAGTGTAGAGAGATGTTTAGCAGGATTTTTCTAATGTATCTGTCATCGCACCATGCAGGCGAGGTTCCAAGCCCAGACTGCAGTATCTCTTTATGATCCCTTTTTGATGAACACCTGTTTCTGGTGCATAAATGTGTATCTGCTGAGATGCAAAATTGAAATAATTTGAACAGTATAAGAATAATTAGGAATTTTTTTTAAAGGTCCACCTGTTCAAACTACTGTTTTGTTTATTTCTGCATTACGAATAACATAGACACACATGTTTAACAATTGTGATTGCATAGGCATCATTTTTCTGTGATATTTTAACCTAAAAATGAAATTATTTGTGGCTTTAAAAAATCAGAAGTCTTGAAATGAAAAAAAAAAAGTGTATTTAGGCATAGGTTACAATTTCTATACTATTTATAACCTAGCTATTCAAAAAATAAATCCTATCTTTTAAAATAATAGATGTCTGTTCCATGTTTTCAAATTTGGAATGTGAACACAGATATGACAGTAATTTTGTTCACTTTTTTGAGCAAGATATATTTTCATTTTGTAAATTAAATGGCTCTATTTCATAAAAATCCTTCACAAAAAAACCCGAAATACTATAGTTAATTGAAATTATTTGATAAGCATAGCTATGCATGGTCTGCTTGAAAAACAGAAACAATAACTAGAACACTGAAATATTTTAAACAGAAAATGTGCATTCATTCATGTATTTTATAGCTTAAAATGTGAAAAATTATATTTCTTATAATAAATGGAATCAGAAATTCTAATAATTTGGTCCTAAATTACTATACTATTTATTCGAGAACAAATGAATTAGTCTTAAATTGAAATTTCAAATATAAAAATCTATAATATATAAATGCATGCATCTATCCCTTGGTTCATAAGTTATGTCACTTTTTTATAGACTTGTATTCCTTCATCAGTAGGAGGCATTTTGAAGGCTGGTTAAAGGCTGATGTCAGTGATTTATTATATCAACATCAAGGTGAGGTGTATATTTACACATTCAATTTAATTCTTAAAGTCTGTTACTGTTTATATTTCCTAATTTAATTTCAAAGTGAGAACTGAAGTATATCTAAACTAGAAAAGCATACATTTTTCAATAGATAATACCATTTTTAAAATACATGACGTAAACAAAATATGATGAATTTAAGAAAGAGGAGAATCTCATAAATATATATATATAGTTTTATTCTCACTGGTACTATTTCTAATACATTGAGAATATTAGGGAGTAACATTCAGAGACGAGTAGGACTAGATGTTGATTCTTAAATAAATCTCCCTATCTTTCAAATTACTGAAACTATCTAACTCAGTCAAAGAGATTTTTCTACTAATCTTTACCCGTCTCAAATACATTTACTCCTATTGATCTAGTGTAACCTTTAATAGAATGTTATTCCATTGTTTAGTGGAACAATGGAATATAACTCACTATTAGCTATAATGAACCCTAGAAATGGTAGTTAAGAATTTAGATTCAGCAAGTTTTCATTAGAACACCTTGCCTTCATCTGCTGTAAGTTTGCAAAGCTTTGACCAGTGAAGAAATTTTGCTCAATTAGTTTCTGCTCATAGTGTATGAAGTTTTATGGTTTATTTGAAAGTTGAAATAAAATCTCCAGCCACTTTGTAGATGGGTGCAGTGGACACAAAATACTTGTAAACTTTTCACAGTATAGAAGGAAAGACAACGCTAAGAAGTTATTTTGACTGGGTTATAAAGGAAGAGGCTGAAGCATGGGCACAATCATCAGTAAATGAAGAATTTGGCTTAACTTGGGGAAATAAATAAGAAAAAAAAAAATCAAAGGTTTTTTTGAAACATACATTTTGGTCCATGTGTCCTTCAGTTTTATCACTCTTTTTTTTTTCCTGAAAGTTATGTTTATGAAAAGTTGTTTATATAAAATTAATGAATGATACCTAAACTGACTACTTTCTGTTCCATACTTTGCATATCTGTCACTCACGCAAGCTAATAGTTGCAGAATCAGAGTGAACACGTAACAGTGGCAAAGGCTTTCCAAATACTTCGTTTTCTGTAGGATAGAATAGGAACAGTGCTGGAGTAAAGAAAACATACTATCTCCATCTTTTCTTCATACTTTGAACCTCTTTTAGTTGTTTACTGTAGCACTATGGCGTTGAAATAAATACAGTTCGTCACTGCCCTGGAACAAGAAGTGCCAAACTCAGAGATTGAAGGTGTGGGTTTTTTATGGGGTTCTTCTGTGGTTGTTTGCTGTTGGTTTTGTTTGGTTGCATTTGGTTTTAATTATTTTAAAAATAAAATAAAGCAGCAAAATCAGTGACAGTTGTATTAGCAGACTCACCTGTTTCACTGAGTTATTTACTCATTAAAAAAATCGCAATACTTTAAAATAAATATTAAAAAAACTTTACATTTTTTCACTTTGAAATTACTACATTACCTTTTAAATTTGATTGAATGCATTTTAAAGACCTCAAAATCCAAGCAAAATGTATGATAAATGATAAAATATTAACATTTTATTTTCATGTTAATGTAAAGACAATGAAAATAAATTAATTTTCCAGAAAGCTGGAAAAGAAGTCATTTGTCCAGTTCATGATATAATTAATGTAGAGTAGAAGAAAAATCATTGAATTAATGAAAAAATTTTGGATACAATAATAATGTGTTCTACAGAAACATACAGAAAAGGGAGGACCATTTGTGTTTTTAAATATGTCTATATTCCTTAGTTCATGCTATTCTACACGTTTTAATTTTTATTTTAAAAATGAATTTCGGTGGTGGTTTTTTCCTGTTGTGGTGATACAGATGTCACAGAGCAGACAGACACCCTGTCATGTTGAATTTAGTCTTGCGGAAAGGTGTCTCTAGACAAACAATAACAGCAGCAGAAGTGGGACTGCCATGTTCCTGCATCACGTTCTCTACAATGAGCACTTCACAGTCTAGTTGCAACCATTTACAGTCAAACCTAATTAAACACAGGCACGTTTTTCTTCCTCCTAAAAGCAAACAACCCACGTATAATGGTTATATTGTTAACTTTAATAAAAAGCTACAAACTGTGAAGGATGAGATTCCAACAGCAAGGTTAAGTCAGTGATGTATGTACATAGAGTTTTGAATTCAGTGTGTTGTTTAACAGTTCAGCTGGTTACAAAATAGAAAAAGAATGTTTTGATTTTTTTTTTTTTTTTTTTTTTGCACTTTTCTTCTGCCTTTTTCCCACATTTACACTTACATAATACAATGAATGATGCTTTCTTTCCTAAGGAAAACTAACTTATTTGTTGAAACCTAATATATGTGTGTACCTTAAAGTGTATGAATATACAGAATTTAGAGGAGAAAAAAAAAGGTTATGTTGAAATGTTGACATTTGCTGTGTGAACAGGTGAAGAAGTGTTTCAGAAAATGTGGAAGTATATAGCTTCAGATAAGATTTTTTTTTTTTTGGGGGGGGGGCGGAGCTGAGGAGATTCTTTAACAGTTTAAAACTCTGGTGAAGGCAAGATCTGAACACGAAGCAGACTTGATCATTGTTATTGGGGAGACATTTGGCACTTAGTGATCATAACTTTTTTTTGCATAAAGCTGCATGCAATGAGTACATGGATGAAGACAGGGGTTTCTTTGAAG
The DNA here is from genome assembly GCF_036013475.1 of Columba livia. Classification (NCBI taxonomy): domain Eukaryota; kingdom Metazoa; phylum Chordata; class Aves; order Columbiformes; family Columbidae; genus Columba; species Columba livia. The sequence continues at coordinate 9,714,372 of NC_088610.1, read as the reverse complement.
GCAGTGTGCAGTCTCATTTACTTGTCTTTGAGATCAGGCTGGCAAGTTAAAATGCTGAGTGAGCGTCGGCCTTGTTGATTTTACAGAATCACAGAATCGACTGGGTTGGAAAAGACCTCAGAGATCATCGAGTCCAACCCTTGTTACAACTCTAGTCCATTTACTAGATCATGGCACTAAGTGCCATGTCCAATCTCAGTTTAAAAACCTCCAGGGATGGCGAGTCCAGCACCTCCCTGGGCAGCCATTCCAATGCCTGACCGCTCTCTCTGTAAAGAATTTCTTTCTAAATTTCCCCTGGCAGAGTTTAAGCCCATGCCCCCTTGTCCTATTCCTAACTGCCTGGAGCGTCTTCTATTCCAAAATTTGTTCGGTGTTTTCTTCTCCGTTTAGTTCTGACCATTTAAGCAGAATTGTTTATTCTACTGGATGCTTAGTCTAGGATGGATAATTGCAAGACCAAGTTTCCTCCTGACTTTTTTCCAATTGCTAGAAATCAGCTCATATATATTGATCCATGAAGAGATGCACATTTCAGGTTATTTTAGATGGAGGAGTATCTCTTTTTGCTGTGGTCCTATGTACAGAAATTTCTGAAACGAGTTCAAACATAATAACTAAGGGAGTTTTTACATCTAACTGAAACAATTATTTTCTTGCTTATAGGCCATGATAAGTTTGGAACTTGAAATGACTGGTGAAAGTTATCTTCCATTTAAGTCAGCCTTTACATGTATTTTGTTGAACATAACATCCCCTTTATTTCATCTACATGGGCCTGGAAATTCACTTCTTTTAACTCTTCTGTTTGTATCTTATTTTCTAAACCTTCGAGTAGTGTCACTGTCCCTCTTTGTTTCCAATTCAGATATATAATAGAATATATCAATGCCCAATCACATGTGTTATTCCAGCTGTATGAGATTTCACCCTAATTGTCATGTCATTGAACATGTCTATAAAATATACGCTAATTTATCAGACCAATGAAGCTAATCTTCACTTTCTAATCCATGTGAAAAAGCAAGGCCCAGCTTCAGTTACACATTCTGTTAGGCTCTCATTGCTCTAAATACGAATTGTGTTCTTGGGACAGTTTTAAGTGTAAAGATGATCAGAAAGCTTACAATGTCTACTAAAAGCTAAAACTTCATTATCAGAAACCTGAAACCTGTTATAAGAATTATTATTATTTTTATTATATCAGTATCTGGAGCTCTAGCTATTGGCCCAGACCCTTTTTATTATAATGTAAGGTACAAATACAGAAGAAAAATATAAGACCCTGACCTGAGGAACCTTACAGTCAAAGTAGAATCATGAACAGAGAGAGAATGAGGGTGTCAGAAGTCTTTCATTAGAGTGATTGAGAAAAATGATGCATTTGGGGAGGTGTCAAAGGGGAGGCATTAAGAGATATTAGAGATACTAGTTGGAGTTGGGAGAATGGTTTAAAGTAGGGAGAAAAAGGCAACCTTGAACTTATTTCTGAGAAAAGCTTTTATAGTAAACCTTTGAGTACTATGAAATTCAGTGGACACTAAGTCTACGTAGTTGAACTAAGGATACTTTTTTCAAAAGAGTAATCTACTCATTATTCTTTGCTGAGTTGTTTTTGAGGAGACCAAGATTTCAGAGTAGATGAAAATTTTCTTTTTTTTCACTGCCACACCAAAATATGAATATATGTAGAAGGTGTCTGTGCTTTCAGTTAGCTCAAATATTCTCTTTAGAATTTTCTACAAGCTATAGGTACCCTGTGTGGATACTGATGAATCCTGATTTGGATTTCATGCAGGTATTTTATTGATTCATGGAAGATGCTTATGATGCATCATTTACAATGTTATGGCTTTCAGATTTCCAGTGTTTTTGATGATACTGCAGAGGCATTCAGATGAAAAGGGGTAGATATTGTCAACTGATGACTGGAAAGAGCCTAATGGGTTTTTTTAAGTTATAAAATTCATATCCATCAAGAAAATCTACTTGGTCATAAACCATTTGGAAATTGTTATACTGTTGATTACTATCATATATTGTCAAAAATGGTCACAGAATCACAGAATCAACTGGGTTGGAAAAGACCTCAGAGATCGAGTCCAACCCTTGGTCCAGCTCTAGTCCGTTTACTAGATCGTGGCACTAAGTGCCATGTCCAATCTCAGTTTAAAAACCTCCAGGGACGGCGAGTCCAGCACCTCCCTGGGCAGCCATTCCAATGCCTGACCACTCTCTCTGTAAAGAATTTCTTTCTAATATCCAGCCTAAATTTCCCCTGGCAGAGTTTAAGCCCATGCCCCCTTGTCCTATTGCTGACTGCCTGGGAGAAGAGACCAATCCCCACCTGGCTATAACTTCCCTTCAGGTAGTTATAGAAAGTGATGAGGTCACCTCTAAGCCTCCTCTTCTCTAGACTAAACAACCCCAGCTCCCTCAGCCTCTCCCCATAGATCTTATGTTCAAGTCCCTTCACCAGTCGTGTTGCTCTTCTCTGGACCTGCTCCAGCACTTCAATGTCTTTCCCGAACTGAGGGGCCCAGAACTGAACACAATACTCCAGGTGTGGCCTCCCCAATGCAGAGTACAGGGGAAGGATCACTTCCCTTGTCCTGCTGACCACGCTATTCTTGATACAGGACAGGATACCGTTGGCCTTCTTGGCACCTGGGCACACTGTTGGCTCATGTTGAGCTTCCTGTCAATTAGTACCCCCAGGTCCCTTTCTGTCTGACTGCTCTCCAGCCACTCTGTGCCCAGCCTGGAGCGCTGCAGGGGGTTGTTGTGACCAAAGTGCAGCACCCGGCACTTGGCCTTATTGAACTTCATCCCATTGGAATCAGCCCATTTTTCCAGTCTATCCAGATTCCTCTGCAGAGCCCTGCAGGTCATACTGTCAGGTGTCTTAAATCTTTGGTAATTGTTAGTAGCTTAACAATAAAGTACTTAAGATGAGTGTGTCTGTCATGTGGGAGGTGCCTCTGGGAGGCTCTCCTGAACATTTTTGTGCTCCTCCTGATACTTCCCATCTTCTCTTGTTGGCTTCAGGCCCTTCCTGGCCTCCCGGACAACCACAGAGAACCCACGCTCCACCTGGACCTTTTGTGCTATTGCTTTCTTATAGTGAACAAGACTGTCAGGGAAAACAATAGGGGGAAAAAAAAACCACCACCTAATAATAAAATAAAGTATTTTATCACTTGCTTTGTGTCAGGGATCAGAACCTTAGTTAACAGAACATTTTGCCTAAGCACTTTTAATTTGTCTTATTGTTTATAGACACCTTTGAAAATTTTATTTGACTGATGGTGCTTTGAATAAGAAGGTTCTTTACCTGCTTCTAGCAGATAACAAAGGAATAAAATAAAATAAAATTTGTTATACGTGTTCTTTAACCAGTTTGTTGCTCTGTAGACCTTTGGCTGTCTTCCTCACATCGCCTTTTCTCTAGGGACTGAAAGAGGAGGTTGCAATTGGTTTCCACTATCTGCACTCATGCAACCTTGTTTTATGGGTCACAGATTTGTTAATCTGGGTCTGACAGGTCAAAAGGAACAAAGAGGCGGGTGTTTGGCCTGGGACTTAAGCAGGCTACCTGCTTTAAACTGAAAAAAAAAAAATTAAGTAAACTTTATTTCTGCATCTTTTAAAAACGTCATGTAGAAAAGGGCGGAAGTACAAATGGCTGTTATAGGTTATTAATGGTACATGACAATGGCGGTTTGATTCTGCAACTCCCCGTTTTTTTTCCAACAGAAAACTGGATTTTCAGCAAATGAAATATGTTGCAGAAAATATCAGTCTTCCTTTTTCTAGAAAAAAATAATATTAAAAATCTGTCAGCAATTTTGTTGCTGTTCTGTTTTTAAATTAAAATTATTTTTTTCTGGAAGCATGAAGAAAATAATTTATCCGGTAGTGCTTACAGTTGCATGTTCTTTAATAGTGGAAAAAGATGGGCTGCAGAAAGAGGCAGAATAACACAGTAGTTCATGCTGTGAGAGACAATTAGGGAGGAACCTATGGTGGATGCATAATCAGTCACTCAGTAAGGTGAAAGGCCAGGAGAAGGCCTCCAGCAGAGAGGCCACCAGTGGTATGAGGTGTGAGGGAGCCCAAAAAGAAGCTCCCTTGTATGGAGATAGGTTGCATGGCTTTAGATAATGTGTCAGAAATCCATCACAGATGTAGGTATGCTGAAAAGGGGAGTTTTTGTAGAAGAAAAGAGGAAAGGAAGGTGCACAAAAATCCCTTAAATATCATCCCTTTTCTGCAGTGGAAGGATGAGAAGATTTTCTCAGCATTTGGGAGCTCCAGTCAATGAAGACTGGAGTCTTTGATTTTTGTAAATCAGAAGAAGGTGAGATTAGGCTTAGCCAGTCTCATGCCTGCAAATGTACAGAGAAAAGAAGGTGGCATGACAGAGTGTTACTGATTTGAACCCTGTGAATACTACATGTCATGTTCTCTACACAAACCATCCGTTGGGCAATGATAATGGAAGGTCTTCTTAAGACTGAGTACTAACTGAGTAAAATTTGGAGACTTGTCTCCGTATTAGGGGAAAATATAATAAAGAGAGGAATTAACTTGCTTATTTCTGATACAGTCACTGCAGTATGTATTAGGTTTTAGCAGGATCAAAAAGCATTTTAGAAGTGAAGCTACGCAAGAATTTTCCTGCTATGGAAACTTGCTTGACTGAACAAGGTAAGATTATTCAGTATGTGGGTTCCTATCTGTTATATGCTGACAGGTATCTTTATTACTAGAACAGGCTAAATGTTTTCTACAAATCAAAAGTATGAAAACTACCCAGATTACTGCTAAATACTGTCAGAAAATAATTACACATCACATTATGTGGTACAGTAGTTAAACGTTTCTGTTTACTGGGATCATATCTGTTGATTTGAAAGATTAAATCTGATTCTTAAAACTTTCTAGAATAAAATGTGTGGATTCGAGCACTTCTTCTTTGAGATTACAGGATTATGTGTGAACTACTTATTCGGTTCCAGTTTTTCCAAGTACCCGGTAGAATTGTGGATTCTTTTATTCTGATTATTTGAACATAGATAAGGAAAAACACCCCAACCATGTGACGTCTTATCCTTCCTTATCTTTATTGCATTAAAATAGTGGGTCAAATTAGAGAATCTATATCTAAGCATCTCCAGTGGTCAAAATCAGACCTGGGACTATTTAAATTGTCATTGATATTCTGCCTGGCTTTTGGGGAATCCCTATGCTGTGGTGGTTAGAGCTAATGATCTACTACTAAGTTAGTTTTGGGTGGGATCCCAGATGCATCTGTTCTGTTGCACTACTCAAAGCACTGTAACATATCTTTTGAGTGCTACTGAGATTTAAGTTATAATGATACTGATATTTTGCAGCCTGAGTAGCTTGAACTCATCTTGAAGTGAAAGCTGAAACAAAGTCAGAAAGATCTGAAGGCTCAGTAGGATGTGGCAGAATTTGGTCATAGCATTGTGGGAAACGGTTCTAGTTTAAACAAAACAAAGCAAAACAAATCCTCTAAAGCAAGAGAAATAATCATTAACTCTTTTGTCATATAGGATTTCTTTGGTTCAGAAGATATCATCTTCTATTATTCCCGCCTTAGGCTTCAAGAGGGCAGAAATACACATGGTGCTTGCTCTGCCACCTTAAACTTTGACTGAGGGAGGCAAGGGAAATGCTTAGAGCAGAGTCATGGGAGGGCAAGGTTTTAAATAAAAATTGCATTGCAACACAATGCAACTCTTCAGGAGTATGTATCCTGTACAATACAATCCCTGTCCCTGAAATCTTCAAGGTGACCTCCCACTTGTGTTGAAAAAAAGTCTTTGGGAGGGACCACCCGGCTAGGAACTGGAGCTGTAAGTGTTGCCTTGTAGGTCTAGTAGAGTTCAGGAATGTCCCTGTTTAGATTGCTTTGTATTTTTTGTTTTAATTGTTCTCTCAGCTCTGAATGAAAAAATGAACAATAATAGAACTGTGTGAGATTGAAATATATGAATCCATAATAATTTCCCTCGGCTTTCAGGAAAGCTAAAGAGTAAATATCAAACCGCTCAGAATTAGGGATCTCTAAGTCTTCTGTCTCTTCTGACCCTTTTTAATTCTAGTCTTACATTGTAGGTGCCACATTGCTACAAAGCAGCATTTAAAGTGATCTGAGAGCTATTGTGGTGGTTTTGGGTCATCAGCTAGAGAGCTACTTTTAGGCCAGCAATTGTTCCTTCTCCCTTTCTGTCTCCTAATTTGCTTTCATTTTTGCACATATTTTTTCTGTCTTTTGTACAGTAGGTTTGCTCAGGGCTTATACCTACTTATCTTCTCATTTGCTCTCATTATTTCAAACTTAAATAAAAATTAAGAACAGGACACGAAAGAAAAATAAACTAATTCTGGTGTGAAAGTAACCTAGGCAAACTTGTTTTACTCATTCAGATTATAATAGAAACTAATATTTTAATCTTACTAATTATAAACCTTCTATACTTCTTTATGGTATTTTTTGTGTGGATACATTAAAAACAAAGGTGAACAGCTGAAGTTTAAACATTTCCTGCAGTCCTGCTAATGACATACTTGCTGTTATAGTTTATGGTATTTTCACAGCAAACAGACTAAAAGCAAATGTGCCTGTTGAAACCTGAGCTCCCTTCTGAAAATGCGTTAGCACTGACATCTCCTCAATTTAAATACTATGCATTCTGCCGTATTTTCTGCATTTAAAGAAAGTCAGATCCTCTTTGCCCCTGCCTTCAATGCAGTCAGCATCTCTTTAATTTTTTCCAATAATATTGCAGTACTTCAGTACTCATTTTAAAGATAGATGGATTTTTTTCTCATAAAGAAGAACATTGTGGGGTAAAAAAACCTGCTGGATGTGATTTCAAAAAATGTCAAAATATGTCAAATGCAGAAACCACTCAAGGGTTTCATTAACTGAAGCTTTGGTGATAAGTGTCATCTTGTCAAAGACCCACCCATCTCTCCCAATACATTACCAAATGTACTAATTTCCTTGCTGAGCTTGATGTTTATTGTATAGCTGAAATTGAAAATGGTCGGTAATGGAGTGAGCTTCAATCCAAGACCAATTCTGAATCTAAATTACTTGCTTCTTTCAATAGCATTGACAGAGGAGAGCTTTGTGCACCTTGTACCTAATCAACCCTTACTGTGACCCTAAATTCAGCAGTCTTCAGAGATTAATAATAAAATCCGCAGTTCAAACAAGTATTTGCCCTGAACAAGTTGCCCATTTCTTATGCTGAAAATGAAAGAATGTGACATTTTTTTAAAGCTCTGTCTGTTGTGGACCCTCACTAATTTTTGATCTTTGACCTAAGGAGGCAGTTTTATGAATAGAAACCCCATGTAGACCTGAGGTACGTGTTCTTAAAGAAAACGTCTCTTTAAGGAAAAATTTTAATTTTAATATGTTTTAAAGCAGAAATTAAATTATAACATCTATTTACAGGTGGGAAATAAATGCTGGAGGGTATTTTTGTCCAAAACCAAGTCTACTTGTGTAGAAGCACAAAGAATTAAGAGTAATACATTAAGAAAAGGCTAGGTAATTTCATTTTATTTCTTTTATAGCTTATAGACCCATTTCAAGCTAGTGATTTACCAGTTTCAACAGTTTTTACCGTGTTATAAAAGTGTGAGATCCGTTGTATCTTGGACTTTGCTTTATCTATCCCACAGATGGTACAGGTCATTGTACGGAGTACTTGGTTGCTAATTTGGAGTCTGAATATAAATATTTTGAGACAAAACAGGGAAGTTGGCTCTACTGAAATCAACAGGAAAAACTCTTATCTAGCAAAGGAAAACGATGATCCAAACTGATGAGGCAGAATGAAATTTCCTATTGTTTAGTAACATCCAATTTCAGTGCGGGAGACCATGACATGGTCTTTAGTGGCTGGAAAACGCAGGCTGCAGGCAGCTTCCCAAGGAGAGTTTTCTGGCTGCCTTAGGTGAAATCCGAGGGTACGATGAGAGGGGTGGCTGGAGGCTCATGCAATACAGTTAAGTACATTGGTTTCCTTCAGTAGAGGGCAGTAGCAAGGTACCTGACATCCTCATTAGCATTTGTCTACTAATTTGGTGGAAATAAAAGTGAAATTTGAGAGATTAACTGCTCATTATATAACTATTTGCTTGCATCAGCTGGTGGATTTGTCAGTGAAGCTGTGTAGAAGGGCATTGTTCATCTTACATTTTGCAGAGTCCTTCATTTTTCCCAGTGTATTCTTTCTACCCCATGTTTTGCTCATGGCCCTTGGCCGCAAAGTCCTTCCTGCAGCCAGCAAACCCCTGCCCATCTCGCTCGGAGGGTTTGCTTGAAGTGGGGCAGCTGAGTTATGAACTACAATCTCAATTGTTTTGGAGGTCAGAATGAGCTAGTTTCAATGACATCACACATCACAAACCCTGTGAACCATATTAAACAGTTTTTTGCTGTGAAACCAAAGCAATAACAATATATTGTAGTTGAAGTTAGTTTGAATGGTTATGGCGTGTTAACCTTCTTTCACACTAGAACTAATGACAGGGATTCTGTAAATGTTTTGGATAAGCAACAGCGAGACTTTACAGAAGTTCCTCTGTGTACTGGATCATCCATTTATTACAAGTCTTATCATGACATTTGAAAAAGTCACAGGCTTTTGTCCCCTGACTCTCACATCAGGATGCATTGAGGGGGAGGTTTGGTTACTCTGGGTTGAAGACCTGTTATCTAGCAAACCTGTGACTGGTTCACATTACTGATCTGTATGCACCCTGCCCTTGTAATCTGTATTCATAGTTTGGGGCACTGTTTCTTTATACTGGTATAAACCAGATGTGAATCTGTCCATCATAGTTATACTGCTGTTAGGTCTGGTGTAAACACAGGGAAGTTCAGTAACGCTAAACTTTCTGCCACTGTCAGATGGTGCAGCAGGCAGAGTCACGGCCTCAGCAGCGAGTTCTTACATCCATGCAGAGTGGCTGCAGAGAATACTCCTGAATCAAAAATCACTATTTGGTGACACTTTCGACAGTGTCTTTCTTGCACTTTGCAAAGATTTAAATAAGTAAATAGAAGATGATAGAAAAATAGGCAAAATTCACTGCATGCTGAGAATCTCAGATTAGGGGAAAACTTTTAAGATCATCTTGCATGTTCATTTCAGTAAAGAGAATAGGTTGTTTTCCCGCACATAACAGCGAGCACAGAAATAAATATGCCTGCTTTTTATTCATTCATCTCATCTGTAAAAGGAGAACTTGTTTTCTGGGCAGAATTAAACAACTCTTTAACGTTTATAAGACAATTTTGGTAAGAGTAAATGGGTAGCTATAAAATTCTGAATAGTTGTGTGTTAATAATCAGGTACGGCAGTCTTGTCTCTTGTACTGCTCTTCACTGCGTCTCAGAACTTTAGTCTCAATATTATTCCTATAGACCATTCAAATAATTTATGGTTAAACCAAGTAAATTAGTTGCACTTAAGAAAGCATAAAAGATCATGTCATTTAGAATTTTATGTACTGCTTCTGTACGGGAGCACTAATAATATGGAGCAATTTCTGAGAAAGTGTCAACACTTGCACCATTTCTGCTCAGAATTATGTGCACAACCAATATGGTTATTTGTTTGGGGCACAAGACTGAACTTACCCTAGATGCTTATTGGCTGAAAAAGGGGGTTGTGCAATTATTCTTCTGCCGTAAAAACAGATTCTAACAGAAAATGATGTTCTTTCTGTTCTTTAAGGGCTATTTGAATCTTTAGTGAATTGCTACCACATTTCTTTTTGACGAAGCTTCAGAGCACTTTATACTAATCTACCTTATCTCATCACACGCTGGAATCCCCTGATCTCTCAGCTTATTTCTCCAGAATTATTGTTGCTTCTTTCAGTCCCTGCATTCCTATTGCTCTTTTGAGTGACAGTTATTTAGGTAATCCATACCTTCCTCAAATTCTTCCCATATATCTGTTGTTTATGAGACTGAACTTATCAGCTGATGTAGATCACTGTCACGGTTGAACTCATCTTGTAATAAACCTCCCACATATTGTATCCTTATTCTAATCAGATATTACTTATTTCATTAACATCTTAATTAATACTTTGCTGGCCATAACTCAAATTCCTTGTCTTTGGACCAGTTTGCAAAAAATGTGCCATGATTTCATTAATTCCCACCCCAGTGTACTTATGGATCCTCTTATGCCAGCATGTTGCCAAGGTACAGATGCTTCTCAAGCCTTGGCTGAGATATGGCCAAGGAATTATCAAATCCTTCTCTACTTCTGATTGCAGTTACTGTGGAGCCTGCTTACTGGTTTAGATCTGCTTGTTCAACTTGGTTCATTACATGAGTCTTAACCACTTGTGTTTCATGGCTTCAGTGTTGAATGGTTTCCAGCAATAGGCCATGCATGCTTGCTTCTGGTCAGACAAGTCCTACTCAATAGTAGGAGCCAGGCATTATACAGTTGAGTGTGCTGTTTGTTTTTGTCCCATGAAGATATTTTTCTCATTAGTGTGGACTGATTTTTAGTCTTGAGGAGTGGAATTTTTTTCTTCTATATTTTTATTAACGTGTATGTGGAATTAATTCCCACCTCTTTCAGTCTCTGATAAAAAAAGATGCTGCTTTTTTTCCACGCTGCTTCCCTAACAGTTTCATAGGCCTGGATGCAGTCTTTGGTCGCAGCTGGAGACCTGTTCTTCTGTAGGATCTCAGGCTTTCTGAGGATTGTAATTTTGCCAGGAAGATGGGTCAGACCCATAAGGATAATTCTTCTTATGCGCTTCTATTGTTAATAGAACCAGCCTTACCTAAGGTAGTCTCTGAATTCGGTACAAGACACTTGTAACATGAATGTACCACATATGTTACAACTTATGTTAATGGTATCCCTTTTCTTGTGCGCTGAACTAAGATTTCTGTTCAGAGCAACATCACATACCGTAAGCAGTTTATTAAAATCTTCCATTAAATTGTTCTGTATATCACTTTACAGGCTACAAGGGGTGGTAATAATAGAACTAATTCTCCTGCTGTCTGATCAGTTAGCAAACCATCACCATGGATTTTGCTATCCAATAATTGATCATCGCATCAATTATCTATCTGAGCTGAAGATGTAGCTGACTAATAGATGTCACAGTCAATTTTCCAGCATAAAGCTCATAACAAAAGTGGTTATCTGTCAGCATACAATAGGAAACACAGGCACTGAGCTAGATTCATCAAACTCACAACAAATTTAAAGAGACTGGAAAACTTGCAAGATTTACTAATGCTTCTTTACCACAAATGTTATGGAATTGTGGAAAGTAAAATAGGTATCTTTGGGTTAGTAGCTCCCAGATTTTGGAATTATTTACCCTTACCTGAAGATGTGGGCAATGCTACTGTAATGGTGGGCAGGTGTAATGGGAATGTGTAAAGGTTTCAAGGAATCCTGTAATTTAGAGAAAAAAAATAATCTTTGTGCCACACCTTAGTATTTGGGGAACCTTGTTTTAATTTATCTTTTGCATATTTTTGTTTTCATATTTTCAAAGTGAAATGGTTTTAAGTCTTGTAACTTTTATATGTATTTCAGTTTTTACCTATTATGTTTTATGCCACGCTAATACACCAAAGAGCGTAGAGTAGGAAAGAATGGACAAAGAACATGTATATCTTTTAGAGTTCTGAATTTAAATGGATGTAAGAAGCTATCAAAACCAGAGCAGATCTTCAGCTACTCTTACAAACTACAGAGAAATGCTGGGAGGGTTTAAAGTCCAGAAAGACCTGCAGAAATCATTTGTAGGCTTTAGCTGGTTTTATTGCAGAAGTACTGATGACTAAACTGTGGTTGGAGCCTGATCATACTACCCATGGTATAAACACAGAGGAGGTGCCCCCACCCAAAAATAATTTATACTCTCAATAGGCAGTCAAATAAAAGAGTGGGAGAACAGAGGAGGTGATTTCCCCAAATCATACTGCAGGTTTGTAACGGAGCGGGGATAAAATTGGGAGTCCTAATGTAAAGTTTATTCCACAATCAATATTATTTTACGTGACTGACCAGGTGAATATAATAAATTTAATCAGCTATACACCTTGCTGAATCATGGCTCCATATGACCATCATCAAGAACGCTGTATAAATAACACTGTCAATAATAAAGTACTGTTAGCTAAAGGTAAAAGTGCTTTTTTACAAAGATGACCACTTGATTCACTTAAATTATATCCATTTTCCCTGCCTCTCATTTTCAGGTGAATTAAACGTAAACATTTTATTAAATTGTAGGAGATGTTTTTAAATCTTATCTAAGGTAAATTGAGACAAAGTTGCATGTCTTTCTGTTGCTAGAGGTAATATTATTTGCTGTTTCAGGCAGAAAGACACAAAGATGGATTTAAACCTGTGCCTTGGAGTTTTCCTGATTTTTTTCTCTCTGTTGGACCCCTAGTGTTGATTGAACACATTTATTTCTGAAGCTTAAAATGAAAATTTCCTGAATAAATAGAAACAGCAGTAACTACATTTTGTGGCATTTATGGATATTTACAGCTGTTTGGTTAATAGTAGTGTTTACAGGTACTGTCAGATGCTTTACTTATTAAAAAGCCTGAATACTTTAACAAAAGATCACAAAATAAAAAGTAACTAGGAATATGTTCTTACGAGAGCATGTGTATGCAGCCTTGTGACAATCCTTCAGTGGGGAATAATTCAGACAGAGTAATAAATGTGAAAGTCTGACTTGTAAAGTTCTATTAATGTTGTTGTTAATCTGTCACTGAAAAGAACTTAAAAATATTTGAGGGTTGTTGAATTTTTTTTTTTAAATGTTATGTCTGCCCTTGGTATGTTAGAGTGTTAAATCCTCAGCAGATATGAATTGACATTGCTCTATTAACATTAAAATGACAATCATGACAGACTGAAGATCAGTATTTAGATTTCATTTAAGCATTTTTAAGATTTTAGGCTTTAGATTTTAGATATACAGTCATGCAGCAAATACAAAACTGAAGGCATTGTTAAGGTGAGTCAGATGTACATATCTTTATGGCTTTGTGTGTAATTCCTCACATAAACATTTTCATAGTGTCTCATTCTGCTTCTCCTTGACTTTAGCTGATTAAAGCAAAGAATGACAAAGCAGTTTTAACTCCAACCAAGCAAATTTACCCCTCTAGTTTGCCATGTGCTCATCACTGTCCTTTCCAGAGAGCAGTGCAGAAATAAGAATATGTATTTGTGTATGTTCATATTGTGTATTCATTCCAGTTGTCTCGATCTGGTACAAAATTGTGCTAGATTACATTCATGGATTTGTAGAACTCATCAGGAAGAGCACAAAGACTTACAGATAAATACGGGAATATTAGAAATCATTAAGGGAACTTATCCCTAGGAAGGAATTGGAAGGTATGTGAAAAAGTGAATGCATTGAAGGCTCCACAGAGGAATACCTCACCTTGAATCACATGGGTCACCAATGACTGAGAAACAAGATAAATGGAGTAGAAAATGCATCCTGGAATAAACAGCTGGGGAAAACTGAAGTCCTTCAAAACAGATACTTTCTTGATTTATCCTGGCTTTGGGCAGTTAAACTTGCCCGGTGTCCCCTGTCTTCTCTCTGTAACAAGATCTAATTATTTCAATAATGTTAGAATTTTAAAAGTCAAACAGGTTTCTTAGGTGTTTGGCAAATAATAATTAGATGTCAGTGAAGTTGGTTGGACTATATGTTAAGGAGAAGTGTTAACTAATATTTCCCTTCTGTTTCAGGATCAAGTCATATTCCACAGAGCAAAGGTGACTTACATGGTGTGATCTACACTCATTCATATTATAGAATTTCCTCATAGTTTTGAACCCAGCTCTCACGTTCACAAAACACAAGCACATAGTACACCATTCAGCAGCTCAATTTGGCAAAGCAGTGCCCTGCTGCTGATTAAATTGTGTGCATTGTCAGCTTGCTTAGATGAGAAACTATCATGGAATGCTTTCACACTGTTTCCTAAGTAGAACTGCTCAGAAGCTCTTCAAAGAAGGAATGAAAGTTACCTATAAATGTTTCCCCCCCCCCCCCAAAAAAAATGGATTCTGCACATTCACACTCCCTATCAATTTTCCCTTCTTCACATTCTTGATTTCATTCTTGTACTTGGCTAGGCAGCATGATTTACATTAGTGTCACATCCCCTATACATTCTTGCATTCAAAGGGATGAGAAGAAGGGCAGAACTCCAAGGCACTGCAGCACATGCTGCTATGGGAAGAAGCCAATGTCAGAGAATCCGCTGGCATGGATCCCACAAATGCTGTTGTGAAGAGTGATTAATCTTTAATTCTGCAAAAATGGGGCTTTTTAACTTCTAAAGCATGTTTTTTGTCAACTTTTTCTATTTTGTAGAGTCTACTTTGATCTAATAAATGTTGCTCTGATGAAGTTCTGGACAGTTAGGGATTCTAAGGTGCTGTGAAACTATGGAATCGTGTTTGTTCAAAAAGTTGATTATTATGTTTTGAACATATTTATATTGGAGATTGATGAGTAGTGTTTGGTTTTTAGAAGTAATATTTCATAGAGGTACAAAGTTGCACATCGGCAAAAGGACTGCATAAAGAATATATTAAAACACACAAAGCATTTACCATGAACAAGATAATCTCATTGTTGCTGGAGCTACTTATTAATTCTCACATCAGGGAAATATTGATATACAGCTGCCTGTTAATATTTCTCAGTTATCATTGTACCATACATCAATCTCCATGGTGAAAACCACAAAAAGAATTTGGGGTGGGGTGAGTAGAGGATAAGGAATCCAGGTTGAGGACCCATAAAGCCTGTGTTTACAATGCAGTGAGCTAAAAGTTGTGGAACCTATGTCATTCTCATACCCTAATATAGTGTCATCTATAGTACATAAGAATATCACATTACCCCATAAAGGTGTACAGTGACAACAGAAAATCTAATAGCATAAAGTCCATAAAATGGAAAGTGCCTTAAGGTTTGCTGTGGTGCTCCCCCAGACTTGCAACCGCTGTGTGCTTGTCCACCATCTTAAAGCATCTTTAACCTGCACTTACTTCATGGCTCAGAAGGGCTCCAATCTATCCCAGGGGATAAATGTCCTGGGGAGATCTTGTGGACATGCTTGTTTTTGTCAAGTCACTTTACACTGCTAAGTGGCAAGAGGGAGAATGTATAGTATTAATTAATTCCATTAGCTTTATACTGCAGGGGGTTATACCTATACTAACCTGATGTTTCTGGGCATAGCTGTGTGTCTGTATAAAGCCATATTGCTTCAGGTGTGCCTCACAAAGTGATCACATTCAAAGAGAATCCATCCCAGTAATACAAGATGTTCTAATGCTCGTAACCACCCAAAGTACAGTGTGCTGTGTTCTCAGTGAATGTGGTGAACACACATCTTGCTGGTTTTAAACTCCTTGCTTTTCATCTAACCTACAGTTATAAAATCAAGCGAATAATCAAAATCTTACGTTCTAAATATGTTATTTTTCTGGACATGATAATACAATTTGTGGAATGACTGGTTAAGCTCTGGCTTGTAAAACTCTTAACACGAACTACTGCAGATCCTCTGATTTCAGTGGGGCTAAGCTAATGTGCCTTAACTATCAATGTAACACAATTCAAGTGAGTAAATGAAATATTTCCATGTTTAAAATCTATAGCATTTCTTAAAACAACAACACTACCACAAAAAAACCCACCAAAAAAACACAGCATTCTGGTTAAATGATCCAGACTAAAAATCTCACTGTACAAATGAGAAAGTTCCCTGTTTATTTGTATATATTATTTCAATAATGTTGTCATGACTGGGGAGAAAGGAAAAAAAATTGAAAATAAAAATTTAACAGTGGTTGTAAATGTAGTATGCATACAGAATGTGCATATTTTTAAGTACTGCTTTTGTAAACATTGCTGGTTGGGAATTAATTTTATGCTTCTTAATGCTAGTCCACACTGTTTCAGTTCTAACAACGAATTGAATGAGATTTTTATGAGAAAAAAGAAGGAAGGCTTACCCAGTTCACATCTTGGAGGTTACAGTATGTTTAAACAGATATATTTTCTTTTAGTCTAACCTTGTCTGGAAGATATAGGAAAACTAATTTGCCTTATTTACATATGGCACAATCTATCCAGTATTCAAGGGTTTGTCAGAAACAGGAACATTGTGCATTTCCATGGTAACAGATGGCATGCTGACAGTATCTGGCTCGTTGCAGCTTCGTCTAGGCAGGCCAGCAATTAATCAGCCATCTACATGCACAAAATTCTTTGTGAGTGAATGGCACTGCTCCTCTGTAGTGCTGCCTGTGCTTTTACAATTTTTCTATTCCTGCAGGGCGAAGTACTTTTTTGTCTCTTATGCTCATTTTCTGTAGCTTCCAAAAAAACCCCCGTAAAGAATATGAAAACGGGAACAAGTCTGCTCGTAATTTAGAAAAGACATTATTTCTTCGGCATGTAGGATGTGCGAGGATCTTGTTTTTATCCCGTTGCTTTCCTTGTTTCCTCTCTCTCTCTCCCTCCCTACTTTTCATAGGCTTTCTATGCTACGTGTTTCCTTCAACCTATTTGACACAGCTGAGGTTTTTGCAAACCGATAACTCTCCAAGGGAGTGGTCATATGGGTGGCTGGTTCAGGGCTTTTATGCCAACAGGAGTGCTGTGGTTAAAGCAAGCCTTGAGCAACATGCTAAAAGCCCCTCGTTGCCTGTTTAAATGGCATCTTGTATCTCACTGTGTTTCCCCACTGGCAGCCGCGTTGCACCGTCAGGGTTGGGGAACTGACCATGTTCTTGCATCAAGAGACCGATCTTCTTCATAATTAATGCCAGACTTAATTTATCAGAGATCTTTCTCTGCCCCTGTTTGAATGTGCTGTGGGAGAAAATAAGCTCCCTAGGATGTTTTCTCATTCCTCATTTGTCTGCTCAAGACAGAGCTGGGTTAGAGCTTTGCTACTGGTATTCATAGATGTAGTCACTATTGACAGCACTTCATATCCAGCTGCATAACAAAATCCTTCTCCCTTCATCTTCTGGAGAGATCATTCATAGATTTTCCCTTTCAGGATGGCTATTTTCATGCTTGCTGCCTTGCAAAATTCTAAGTGGAGTATCAGCATTTGTCTTAATTTGGTTTTGATTTTAAAGTCGTGGGCAGCGAGACTTCAGGGGGTTGTATTGATGGACCTGAGATCTGGTGGCCTATGCAGTGTCAAGACCAAAATATTTGCGGCTCAACTGGATCTGTAAACTTTGTTTATTTTTTAAAAATCTCTCTGATACTCAGCAAAGCCTTGCCTCTGAGTTGAACCTATATGTTGAGTAGGGTTAAACTTTCTTTTTGTGTTACCCTATAGGCAATCAAAGCAAGTATGTGGTATGTCTTCATTAGAGGATTCATTTACTCAGATATAGCAGTTTTAAGGAGAAATTTGTTTCTTACATATTCAGTTCCTAGTATAGCTGGATCTCTTATTGCCATTTAGACAACTGACAGCAAGAATTTTGGCTTTAGTTAAGTAAATTCTGCTTATGTGACCTAAGATGACTCATAAGAAAATTTGAGGCTGTCTTTACTGTTGAGCTTCAAATTCACTACTTTTGGACAAGATACAGTGATCCAGCCTCTGGCTGGAACATGGATTTTCAATGGTAAGGTTGTATTTGATACTCAATTTTCTTAGTCTTCATTTAATCTTTTGTATCAGTTTATTATGTCAAAGGTGTTTTATGCTCATTATAGGTTTCATCATTGCATCTTTCTTATCTCCGTTCTAACAGTCTATGTAGACTAAGGAAGAATCCACAGAAAAATCCTGAGATGTAGTTATCAAGGAGTGAAGTTATGTAGTTATCAAGTAGTAGTTAGTAGAAGATCAAGTAGTAGTAGTAGTAGTAGAAGTAGTAGTAGTAGATCAAGTAGTAGTAGTAGTAGAAGATGTAGTTATCAAGTAGTGAACCTTTCATCCAAAATGTTTTTCACTTGCAACTTGTAACTGATTTCTACCTTGGGGACTACATTAGACAAGTGTGCTGGTTTTGGCTAGGATAGAGTTTTCTTCATAGTAGCTCCTATGGGGCTGTGTTTTGGCTTTGTGCTGGAAACGGTGTTGAAAATGCAGGGTGTTTTCATTATTGCTGAGTAGCACTTATGCAGGGTCAAGGCCTTTTCTGCTTCTCACCTCACCTGCCAGTGGGATGGCTGGGGGTGCACAAGAAGCTGGGAGGGGGACACAGCCAGGACATCTGACCCCAGCTGACCAAAGGGATGTTCCATGCTTTATGATGTCATGCTCAGCAATAAGACCGGGCTGGAGGTTGTCACGGGGAACCACTGCTCAGAGGCTGGCTGGGCATCGGTCGTGTTGTGGTGAGCAACTGCTTTCATCTGGATCACTTGTCCTTTTGGGTTTTATTTTTCTCTCTCTTTGTGGTAGATGTTTACTTGTTGGGTTTTATTTTTCTCTCTTTTTGCAGTAGATGTTTACTTGTTGGGTTTTATTTTTCTCTCTCTTTGCGGTAGATGTTTACTTGTTGGGGTTTTTTTTGTTAGTTCTTGGTTGGTTGTTTGGCTTTTTTTCTCTTCCTTACAATAATTTGTTCTGTTGTTATTATTTTTTCTTTTTAATTATTTAACTTTATATCTCAACCCACAAGCTTTCTCGCTTCTACCTTTCTGATTCTCTCCCCATCTAGCCAGGGAGGTAGGGGGTGAGTGAGGGGCTGTGTGCTGCTTAGTAGCCAGCTGGGCTTAAACTGTGACAGCAAGAGAACATAATCTTGCTGTACCCTAAATGCTTACCTTCAAATAACTGGTAGTGAAACAAGTCTAAATCCCAGTGAGAAAGAAATAGGTTAAGTACAGTCCAGCAATTACTTTCCACTTGGCTTGTATTTTGTGTATTTCACATAAGTTTTATGTAGTATATTGTAATATATCATATGTATGTGTGTATTATATTGTAAAGAGTAGTGGTAGTTTGATACAGTGTTTCTGTAAATCAGTTCGAAGAAAATCTAGGTTATTTTATGGGCTGCCCTCCGTAAAGCACTTCAAATATCTATTTCATACTGAATTTAACAGACATGAAGGATGTCATTGATGTCACAAGATTTGGATCTTTATGAGGAATGGAAAGTAAAGACAAATTGTTTTTAATCTCTAAACTACATTTGGGGATAAAGCCCTGATTGTGCAAGTATATGCCTAACTTAAACCACTGAAATAACCATTGAATTCAGTGGGACTGCTTTCTTACTTGTTAAAGCCAGGCATAGGCTGAAGTACATTGATGTGGTGAGGTCATAATACTTTGAAAAGCATAAATAGTCCCATTGTTATTTAGTACACTCATGCATGGCCAAGCAGAGCCATGATGTTTGCAATGACAGAGTTGCATGTGCTTTGGTCCAACCTGGTCAGGTCCTTTGCAGCCTGAGATAGTTTGTACTCGATCACACCTTGTTGCAGAGCTGCAGTAAAGTGTGTTTCTTGGGAGCTCTGCAGAAAGGACTCTGAAAGGACTAGAGAGAACCTGCTCAGTCATGGTGTGTCTGATCCCATCAGTCTTCCACTAAGTGTACAGCGCTTAGGAAATGAACCAAGCAAGAATGAAATTACCACAAGCATATTAATTTATTACTGAAATTAATCTCTGTATTAGTGCAGTTGTGTGTTAGTCAATGAGCTGGCATTTAATGTGTAAACTGTTAGTATAAGCTTTTGGTATAGTTAGTAACACAAACAGCTGGCTCAGGCTGTTGTACATCATAATCATGCAGGACTGGGTTGGGTTAGTTGACGTTGTTACATAGTTCTCAGAAGGCTGATTGTTGCTTTTTTGTGGAAAAGATGTACTTTTGTGTTAGGATGGATATATACAGATGTACATATGTATATTCCTGTATATAGCATTTAATAACTTTCTGGTTCATTTTGCTCTGGCAAACAGTCTAATTGTACAATCAATTTTTAAGTGATTGTTTTTAATGCAGTCTATTGGCAAATGTCTCTTCCACAGGAGTTTAGTGCATTTCTTACTTTGCTACCTCCATTGAAATAGTCCACCAGAAAGCTGATAATACAGCTATGGTT
Organism: Columba livia; assembly: GCF_036013475.1. Lineage (NCBI taxonomy): Eukaryota > Metazoa > Chordata > Aves > Columbiformes > Columbidae > Columba > Columba livia. The sequence goes on along the minus strand of NC_088610.1, from coordinate 9,694,167 downwards.
TTAGCTACACCATGCTTACAATTAATGTATAACAGTAGTATTGCTAACACTGCAAAAACAAATCTTTGTAAAGATTTGTAGAAGTTTAAGAACTGTGTCATCGCTCTCCAATAATTTTCTTAAGATTTTGACAGAATATATACACAGTTTTATCAGAAATAGATTCATCAATCATTTGGAAGACAATTTAAGGAGTAGCATGATCCACTATTTGCCAATTAGTATATACTACCTGTACATAATCCTCAGTCATCATACGCTTGAGTGACTTCACTTATTGTCATTTCTGGAATTTAAGCTGCTATTTAGTAAAACAGTGTTATTTTTCTTGTACGCCTTTAGTTTTACAAAGTAAGTATTTATAGGGGTGTTTGGTGTGGTTGTGAGTTTTCTTGTTGTTTTGTTTGTTTTAAGGTTACTGCAATTTAAGTACATGTTTCATTTGGACAAATTTTTAGACACATAACGAAACTGTTCAGAAAATTGTGGATCGCTTTTAATCTCATTAATTTTTGCTTCTCTCTTAGTTTTCAGAATTGAACTTCTTCTCCCTCTTGCACTAGAAAGTATATCAAGTGAAATATTGATTTTGCTGAAATGGGTCTGATAGGAAAGGCATTTTATGTTTCATTTTTTTTTCTGGTCTTCAGGTATTTTGGCTTGACTTTTTCTTTTTTAATAAATCTAGAAATAGTGAGGCATTTGGTTTTGTTTTTTTGGGGTTTTTTGGTTTTGTTTGTTTGTTTTTGTTTTTTCTTTTTACTAATTGGTATGGCTAGCTGTATTGGAAAGAATGACTAAGAACTTGAGCAGTATAGAATTATCGGGAATTTGTTAGATCATGGGGTCCATTTTCTTGGAATCAAAAGCAACTATATCATGTGTTTGCTACAATAATCTCTAAATCAAAATTTCTCCAGTGATTTCTCTGATTTCTCCAGTGAAGACCCTGAGTAAAGATGGGATCTTAAATTTAAGAGGGCTGATTTTGAGCTGAGATAATATGAGAAGAATTGCTTCTTTGTGGAAGGAGTTTGCCACAGCATATGCAGCACCCCACACAAGCTACATGGAATCATCACATGTAGCTAACATCTGATAAGTGGATAAGGATTATTTAAATACATTTGATATTTATATTATTAATATTGAAAGTATAGATTTAAATAGGAAAATAAGTATTTGCTGAAATGCACGGTAATATTATTAAAAATTTTACTCACAGACGCATTAAAATTTAGGCATCAATACTGAAAAATATGATCTTATCAAACATTTGGAATAATTCATACTTTAAAAAAATAATTAAGACCAAATTACATTAACTTATCACAAGGTATCCTTAAGGATAAATTTTGATGGCATCTTTAGGGTTCCTTACATTTTCACATCTAAAATTTCCAGACCTCCTGCTCCTCCTACTTTAGACTTCATTTATCCCAGTAGGTAGACAGGATTTCCTCGGCAGTTGGCTTGGCTAGGGGAAGACATGGGGGTTGATTTTGCTGTATGTGGCCAATTATGTTGACCTTTGTGATGGCAAGCCTGGAATCTCGAGTTTTTCTCCTATTTAGGACTCCTTCATAGCAGCATAATACATTGCTGCCATGTCATTTTGTGGTCTAATATTTTTACAACCCAGCAATGCACATTTGAAGATTGTGATTAGCATCCTTAATTCCTAAAAAAAAAAAAAAAAAAATTTAAAAAGCCTTGTTAGAACTAGAAAGCTGAAGTCTAAAATAGTCCACCTGCTGTTCTAAAGAGTATTATTTTAGTGCCCTGGGGACATGCGAAGTTGTAACCTACTGATGTCTGGATTAGATTTGATAGGGCTTTTTTTAATGTAAGTGTTTTTGATAACTTGGCAAAGCATTTTCTGTTGTTCATTTCTGTGCTGTGTTTCTTAAAAACAGCATTCCAAGATCCACAGAGACAATAACTTATAAAATGGATGATGTCCCATTTCTGTTTCACCGATATGTTATTTATTTGATAGCATATTAATATGATTATAAACTAATCACAAGAGAAAAATATTTTTCCTAGAATTAATATTTTAAATTGGATTTTACTCCTTTTATAATTCTGTGGTTACTGAATGTAGTTAATTTGATTTTCTTTTTGTGTGACTAACTTTTCATAGTGACAATAACAAAAATATACAAACATTTGCTTCCTATAGTGGGAATGCCTATGCTACTTATTTTACTATTGCCTGACTAACTGTAGGCAGGCAGAGATGTTTAGTTTGTGTTTAGTAGTGCTTAGATTCACAAATGCTATTGCAATAAAATCCTTCCATCATTCTGAGATTAATCAGTATTCAGGTAAGATCTTTAAAATCTCTACTTTCCCTCTGTAGAATTTAGGTTTTGGAAGTGACTTAGGTGACACTGCTTTCTATGAAGTTAGTAGGGAAGCATCTCCCAGGCACAGCCTCAGTGATGATCCCTGCGTCACCCTGCTCCAGTGAGCAATTTAAACGGGACCACTTTTCTCTATTTTCAATTTTGAAAATCTCTGTAGCAAACCACATTTTGCCTCCTCCTCTCCTCACCTTTAAATGTCTTGTAATAATCTTATTCTCTGTTCAAATTTAAAAAAAAAAAAAAAAAAAAGAAATAAAATAAAGAGGAGGATACTGGGCACACGGGGCAGAAGGGTTCGTGATTGCATATAGATGACTGCCAACATGAAGACTCGTAGTGTAAGACAACGCCGGTCTGCATGGATTATTATTCTTTCAATTATGTTTTTTTTTTCATTTAGATGTTAGAGAAGGCTGTTTGCTCATCATAAACATCCTTAGCTCTCCAAATTATAGTTTGGAAAATGTATGAGAGCTAATTTAAACTTTTTCAGTAAAGATGCTAGTGTTTACAGTAGCTAATTTATTCATTAAATATCACCCTTTTTGTATGCAACTTTAATGGCAAGCAGCCTATGAGTTTCTTACATCTATTAAAACAGTTGTGTGAATAATTTCTGCAAGTAATTTCCAGTTTGCTGTGCTTGCACACTGCCCCTTACATTGTACTCACTGAACAATTGCTTTTTGCTGTTTTGATATCACCTTTATGCTCTCTGCCTTTTTTGTTTTCCTAGACACTGGTGTGGGGAATATTCCTTCCTGTTAGAGGCTGGGGAGGTCTCCAGGGGGAGAATTTCTGAAAGGTGAAATGTTTTGTAGGAAATAAGACTGCAGGTCTGTCCTGTTTTAACACAGGACACCCAGGCCTTCTGGTTACATTCGGAGAAAACACAAAGTTAGGTGAACCTTTTATCTGACTCACAACAGAAAATGTGGATCAGACCCAGTTTTTATCTCTTACAGAGCTGCCACGTTTTTTGAGTCCTTCCTTCTTCCCTCTTTTGCATCAGGGTTGTTTGTCCTTTGTCTGCTGGGCTTTCTCATCCTCTGGTTGATCCTGGGGTTTGGCACAAGTGAACTGACCGAATCTCGACTGTAACAGAAATCCAGCATCCAGAGATTTGCTTACTAGTGCTGTGAAATGGTGTAGATTTACACCAATGGTTTTCGTGTGAATGAATGATCGTGGCTTAAAAAGCATCCTTGGTGAGGTCATGTGCTCTTGTGTCATGAACCACTCACGGCACCTCCACCAGTGTCTCCAACTAACAACTTGAAGGAGAAAGTTTCCTGATGGGGGTTTTTAGGCAATGGTGGGACATTTTAGAGGACATGTCTCAACCTTTGAGTTTGTAGCTCTGAGAAGAGTTCTCCTCTACTTGAAAAACCAGAGTGATTGTTGGTATTACTGTTCTTAATTTTATCAAAATTATCACCTTTGCTTCCAGTCATACTAAGTTGAACGTGTCACTTGATTGCCTTCTAAAAGTAGTTGCAGAAAACAGATGCCAGCTGTTGAATCCTGGCTAAACCAAATTTGCTTAATACAAACAGTCACAAACCTCAGAGTATATATGGTTCAGCTGATATTTCTTTTTCCTTATGCAAAACAGGTAGTAAAATAATATACAGTCCTAAAGAAAAATCTCAGTGATCCCAATTTATCAGAGTGCTTAATTGAGTCTGTGAATTTGGCCTGTTGACTGATGATGATGAAGCTTCTTGGGGGGCCCCTATTAACACTGAAATTATTTCATATTTTCTTAATCAATTACCAACTGCTTTATGCAGATAATGCTGCTATGGATGGTCCGTTAATGAAATGTGTACTAAATCCCTGGAACAATTTTCTAAATGTTGAAAAATGACTGATTAATAGCAGACTCCTACTAAATGTTAAGAAAACAAAATGTACAATTTTTTCGGCACTAAAAGAAAATTACAGGTAACTCCAGATGAAATGATAATTAGAACAGCAAGTGGCACTGTGATGGAGCAAATTAAATCCTTTGGGTATCTTGTGGTTATTTTGGATGAATCTCTACTTTGTCTAATGATTTGGATTATATTGTTCAGAGAGTAAACTTGTGATTGGGGATTAATACATGTATAATTTGACTCAGGATGCCAAGAGAATTGTAGCTCTCAATGGTAAATATTGTCAATTACTTATTCTGGTTGTATAATTTGCAATGCAGCTTCCTGATAAGTTCTGATTCTAATCCTATCAATATATAGTAGGTTTTGTGTTTAGTTATTCAGCTTGGTATGAAATATCACTGTATGTTGTATCAGAAAGAGAAAAAGGGGAGTAAGAGTCCCCAGATACCTGCTGTTCAGTTCATTGCTACTACAGACTGCACTGGGAGCCTTTAGGGCTCTTGCCTAATCTCTGTGGTGCTATATTCTTCCTCATCCCTCTTCACAACAGTGAAGAAAAATTAGATTTTTTCCATCACAGGGATCACAACCACCTGCAAAGGCTTAAGAGCCTGAGCCAATGCTGCCTAATACACGCTCTTCTATCTGTCGCTAGATGAGGAGGTGAGAAAACCACTGGTCAGTGAAATACATATCTTTGTTTTCTTCTAAGGCAAGATACTTAAGGATGAGTCTGGCTTTAGATAGATGATTAATCCCATTTTAATCAATGTGATTAAAGACAGATATGTGGTGAAGTACCTTGTTGAATATTGGTGTGGATAATGATACCCAGATTTTGAGACAGAGATATATAATAGATATGTTTGTGGTTTGGGTTGTGCTTTGAGGTTTGTTTTGGTTTGTTTTTTTGTTTGCTTGTGGATTCTTTGTTTGGGTTGGGTTGGGTTTTTTGTTTGTGTTTGGTTTGTGTGTATGTGTTATTTTTTTTCCCTTTGTTGCCTTAAACAAAAAGCTGAAATCTGATTATTACAAGTAAAAGTTTAAGGATATATTAAACACATTCAAATCTGTCACGAGTCTGAAGAAATTCTGGTACCATTTGAAGTAGCTCGGTTAATTTTTTTGTAAGGGTTATTTCATAGAAAAGTGGTAGGGTCTATGATGGGCTAAAATAGTTGCACAATGGGCAAGGAAATCTTGAATGCCTCTCTAAATTCTGGGACAGGACTAATGGATCAGGTAACACTGAGTATTCTTGAGTCAAATGGCAAGTAATCCTCTACTGATGAGCCAGTAAGGGAAATATTGAAAACCTGTTGACATAAAAACAGAAGCAAAGACTCAAGGCACAGGCCCCAGTCTAAAAGATTTTATGTGACTTTCAGCTACTTAACAAGTAACAGCTCAAATCACAACGCACCCTGATTTCAACAAAAGCCCTACTGTATATGTTTATCGCAGATTTCTGTCAGTGATCAATAGCTCAGAGGGATTAGGATTATTCTAGATCTGGAATTTGGAGGGTTTGACATCGACATTTTGTTTCATCCTGTGAAAGACGGTGGATAAATTCACCTATGGTGGATAAATTAATCTATGTAGTTCTGTATTTTTCTTAAATGAATTGGGATTCAGTTTTGACAAGATTGGGTTTTGTCTTTGTTTATGCATATTTTCAAGGCTTGGATAAAAGGACACTTATTCCGTCTGCCATCAATACGCTGCCATGGTTTTAAGGGGTAAGAAAGAGAACCCTCAGTATATACAGGAATACATAAAAATCTGAATCACATAGACGTTCTTTTATTTACAACCATAATATATTTTCTATTTTAAGACAAATTAAATAGGAAATGAAAGAAAACGTAGTACAGCTCTGGTTGAGGCAGAAAACGGCAATTAAATTGGTGAATATCTGCATGACAGGATATTTTTTTGAAAGGATCTATTTCTTGATTGTCGTATCTTGACTTTTAAAGAAGTGTGAGGAGTCTGGGACCTCAGCAACCACTGAACCTGTATTAGTGCTGGATGCCAAATTGCCTTTTGTGTCTTCCTGAAAATTATCCATGTGTCCTCCCTGTGTCTGGTGTCTTTGTTGATATCTCAGTTCAAGGAGCCCAAACTCATAAGTATGAAGTTGCAAGATGATATTCACCATTGTAGCAAAGAACTTTCAGTGCTACTGACCTGGAGAAAATATTTTGCTGCGTAACCAGCTGCTATGTGGCATATGCAGTTTTTGTTTCTGCACAAAATCTGCTGCAATGAACACTGTTTGCAACTGTCTGTGATTAATGACTTCTGTCTCCAGTGGACATACAGTCGCACAACCAGGCAATACACTCAGAGGGTGCCATAATTCCCTGAAGACGTATCGCCACAATGAGACACTTTTTCTGTTATTATGCAGCTTTTTATAGTCTGTTTTGTTATTAACAGACAAATAGTTATTCCTTTCATACAGATTTCTTCCATACCCCTTGTCATTCTAACTCATCTTACAAACATATTGGGTACCAATGTAGCCATAGTAAAACTGAAGTTAAACGCTACAACAGGACAAGTAATACATACTGATAACATAATGTACAATAAAAGCATCCTAATTTCTATGGGAGTGAATTGTTATTTATGGAAGCTAAAATGCACCAAATTCACTTTTTTATTATTATTTTGAATTTTAGGATTTGTGTGTGTGTGTGTAGGGGAGGATAGTTTTGCAAAAGGCAACTATTATCAAGGTGCCGAAATTAATTGGCTGCTTTAATTGAGGTAGATTACTAGCTAATGCTTTCTTGAATACAGTAATTCTCCTATTAAATTATCTTTGAATAATTACCTGAAATTTCTAAGCTGCAGGGACTGATGGCTATTTAATTGCACAGTGATGTTGCTATATAATTACTTAACAAGGTGTCCTTTAATAATTTAATTCCTCTTTTCCAAGAAAAAAACACAATAACAACAACAACAAAAAACCTACAAGTATGACTTTTCTTTTTGAAGTGCTGTGATTTTATGTATTTTTTTTTTACAGGTAACTTTGTACCTGAAACGGTAAAAGAAAGCTATTTGTCGACTTTCTTTTAAAAGTAAGTCTTCTGATTATTCAAGCATAGGTTTGTACTCACAAGGGTTTTGGAAAAAAAAAAAAAGGTTAGGCGTTCCTTTAATTATATTTATTTTGTGGTTTTCTTATTTGGTTTACAGTATACTTTAAATGAGACACTAGAAGCTGAGGTCTGTTATGCAAAGACTTAATTGTTTGTTGAGTTTTTGGAATAGGGAGTTGTCTAGCAAATGGTATCTGATACGCTGAAGCAAGGCCAACTGATGAGGATTTTTAAACCTGTATTTATTCCTCCTCGCCACAGCGGGTGAGGAGAATGTCTTCTTGCTACTGATTCTTAGCAGCTGAGAAAACTGCCATTTGACCAAAGATGTTGAAACAAAAGGTTGGACTGTTCAGGGATCACAAGAAAAATGACCAGGGATCATGCTGCATGACATAAGTTTCCTTAGCGTAGTTCAAGGATAGACGGTTTGCTGCTGACAAGAAATACCCTACATGGAACAACGCAAAAGTTGTCAGCTACAAAGGAACTTGTTGTTAAGTTAAAACTGTGAAGTTGGGTAGAGCGTTCTGGAAAATTGAAGAGAAGTATGATATATGGTCATCTAAGCTCTTACATCACATAAACATTTTAATCTATACGTATATGAATCTGCTAGATGTCTACATTACCCCAAAACACTAAGTTCTGAACTTTGAACAGACCCAGTGGCCCGTCTAAAAAGTGAGGGCTTTTACATTTACCTTTTAAAAGAGAATTATATGCATGTGGAGGTTACTGATCAGTATGAGTTCCATGCTGCTTCCATCCTGATCCATGGAAGGTGTAACCAATGAACATCTCCAGCTGGGACCCTGGCACTGCTCTTTGGAGGCTTGGGACTTTTGGATATGTCAAGTTCCATCCTAAGTAACCTTCAACATATATGCCAGTCTTTTACAAATGGGTCAATAAGACTGGTTCAGACCATGTACAAATTGTCAGTAATGTACATTTTGGAACCTCTTTGAAGAAGAGTTCCAAAACCCAATATTTGCATATGCCACTTTAGGACCAGAAGAGAATGATCAATCCAGTATTATACAAATAATCTCTGTCCGTAGGGAGATATATGTATATATATATATATATATATATATATATATATTTTTTTTTTTTTTTAGACAAATCTCTAAATAATAAAGCTGGCAGAAAAATGGCTGTACTGGATCAAAGACACATGTAGGTGTCAGGAATGAAGGCATCAGTACTACAGGTTGTTATTTCACGAACATACAGTCCTTGATTCATAGTGTCTAGTGTCATCTCCACTTTATTAGAGTTGAATAGCAAAGAGGCTTTTTTAATGTCAGTTGATCTTGCAAGCCTGATACGAGGTATTCATTGCCTGATTTTCAGAGGTGTTCAACTTCACAGGATGGCCAAGAGCCGTCAAATCAGGCACTAAAGACTAGATTTTTAATTAGAATAAACTGACATAGAGTTGTTGACTGAATGGGATTTTTGTCAGTTTGCATAAATAAGGCTGAAAATTGCATGGCACTCTTGTAATATTTTTCTTGATGCTTCAGTCAGGGAGTGACAAACCCAAGAACAGAAATGTTTCAGCCCTCGTTTCTTGTTTGAGCACAAATCCGTCCTTTTTGCTTCTAATTGCTTAGTAGTTTATGTCAACAAGACAATTTTTTTCCTTAGGCTTGGGGAGGCTTGGGCCTTATTTGATCTTAAAAAACAATGGTAATCTTTGCAGAGTGCCCCTCGTAACTTCCACCAGAGAAGAGTGTGCCAGGCCACCTCTGGGACTGAAAGACTCCATGGAGGAGTTGAACATGAGCAGAGCTCTTGGCCAGCGCTGTCTTATAACTGTGGCTGGTCCTCCTTCACCCAGAGAGCTCACACTGCTCCTGCAATGGAGCTGCACTGTACTGCTGTGCTCGTATTTTCGTTAGATGTTTGTAATATTATGGGAACACAAACAAATATTGTTTGTACTTTACTGTATGCAGAGATCCGAAATAATGACTGGAGCTCAGCTGTGCCAGGTCATATACAGCGGGGTATTTTGTCCTGTCTAGACATAGGGTTATAAGTAAAAATCTCTGGGGCAAAATACTCCTAAAGATCCTTCAGGCTGCTAGAGGTGAGTGGTGTGAAGGATAGGTGGTGTGATGTGTACAAAGATTAAGGGACATACGAGTCGCCTCTCCAGAACATTTCCAAGACTCCCAGAAGTCTGTAAGCTTCTTCTCTGCTTCTCTTGTTTTCTTATTCTTTTATTTTTCTTCTGTTGTCTTTCTTCTTTGCTTTGACCTCTGCTTGTTCTTCATCTCTTTCTCCCCCCATACAAACCCTCCCTTTCATTCCTGACTCTTTCTACTTTACTCCTCCCCTCACTCATTCTCTTCAGCATTGCAGCAATGGTAGTCAAAAGAAGAAAGGCACAGAATTATCTGTTACTAAATGGGTGGTGCCGATGGAAAATTAGGGAGGAGGAAAAGAAGAATTAATTATCCATAATGTAAGTGTTAAGAAATAAGATTTTCCCAACTAACACTAATATCTGAAGAAATCCTAAATTTCTGAGAAATGTGAACATTCTTTCTTTTTTCATCAGAACGCTTTGTACTGATAGTGTTAGAAAAGGAAAGAGATGATCAAATCTTATGTTTTTATCCCTGCTTTCTGTAAGTAACCTGCAAAGAGGTGTGTGCTTGGATTTGGTTTGTTATTTGGGTTTTTTTGGTCAAGGTTGCTGAGCTGCTGCTGCTCCAGTTTTTCTGCTTCTTAGGAAGGACAAGGTGTAATTGTAGTCTGTTGCTTTGAGATTCTTCGATGAAAGACATGAAACAAGTACAAGTCGTTATTCCCAGGAGGCAGTTTTTATAACCAGTCGCTATCTAGATTTCCCATTAATTTTTGGTTTTGTTTATTTTTAAAAAAGGTATGCAGCTGCTATGGAGAGTATGCCAAGTCAACTGGATCAGTCAGCACAGGCAACACAAAGTGAGTCCATTCGGTTTTTTTAAAAGAAAAATATTAATGGTCTAGGTCAATTTATTGAAATATTATCTGCAATTCCAAACCCAGAGAAGTGCTACTAACATTTTTTATTGGAAATGTGGATCCATACCTACCTAGTAGAGAAGCAAATGGTTATGCTACTGCATGTGTAACCGTTTACCTGGAAAACAAAACAAATCACTAGCCTCTACATGTTATATTTTCAGCACTGTCCTTGAGTAACAGCTGCTAATACATATTAACACTGCAGAATATCTGTCCACAGACTTCCCTTACAAAAAACTTCAGAGCGGTGGTAACCAGAAGCATTTCCTGTTGTAAATATGATTTGCGAATATGTCTGCATTGGCCTGAAGTCTCACTAACCACTTAGCAACACTAATAAGATTTTTGAGAATCAATTGTTTTCTGCTCCGGAGTGGAAACACATCAAACATTGTTGCAGTATATATGAGCAGACTCTAGTTCTGTGGGCATTTTGGCTTTATACTTATATATTAGTTAGAATGCTGATCATGTCCAAGCAACCTACCATAAAATAAAAAAGGCAAATCCAATTGCAGATTCATTTTATGAAGGGACATGCAAGGCGATATACAGACATTTAGGCCTTCTGTAACTATATGCAATGCTTGCAGTCAGAGAGTGATTTTCTGAAATTTGAGAGAGGAATTATCAGACAACTTGAAATTGGTGGCAGTAGCATTATATTCAGACCTTTGGCATTATTTCATGTAGAAAATTAACTAGAGGAAAAGATTGTCTTCTTCCTGCTGATGTTTTGCTGCTACAGCTGTGAGATTTGACCCACTGAAAGACACGACAATGGTTGAATTGCAGTCAGTGGGTTTTGTGTTAGGTCCACAGATAAGGAGTCACCACGAGGCTACTCTGGACTGTGGGGTATCAGAGAGGTAAGGGGCCGAACTGCCCTCAGCCAGTGCCAGAAATGGGAACCGCCGGCAGGGATCGTAAAACTGACTCTTTCCACAAAGGCCTGGGATGAGCTCAGTTTTGGTGAATCAGTGAATCCAGGTCTTGTTTTCCTCAGCCTTCTGTTGGGAATGAGTACTGGTCCTGTTAGCAGTTAAATGAAGTGCTGTTGTTTGCTATTTCTGAGACTTTTTCATTTTTTTAAAAAGTAAAACTCACTGAAGACGAATCATCACCTGCACCCAGCTCTATTGTTTTTATTTCTTTTTAATGGCAAACTTCCAGTGAAATGCTTGAGTGGGGTGGGGAGAAAATGGTATTCCAATGGGGAAGTGTGTGACTTTGGTTTAGAATTCCATCCTCAACTCATAGATTGATGAAAAAATAGTACTTGTGTAGTTTTTGTGATTTTTTTGTTTGTTTTGTTTGTTGGGTTTTTGTTTTTCAGTTTCCTTCTCCCATACCTCAATCAATTGGTGTTATGGTTTGGAACAGAACAAATATGTTGAAATATATGAATTAAAAATGTTTAGTAGATTTTTTTCTGTAGTAGGTCATGTTTTCTGTTGAATGAATTGAAGTATGGTGGTGACAGTGAATGTTGAAAGTTTTGCTTTTGTTTGTACTTTGTGATTTTGGAGGATGGAAGTAGGTGAGTCCTGAAGGAGGGATGGGGGCAACACTTTCCCTTGTGAACCACAGGCCCTGCTCAATAAGTAGGAGAAAAGTTTGCAGCAAAGATGACCATTGTAGAACTGCAAGCCTGCAGCTCTCACAGAGGTTGTGAGGTGGCAGGAAGGAACACCCAGCATTCAGTGATGCCTTCGGGGTGACAGAAGGAAGAATTTCCTGGGGACTCAGTGAAGTTACTTGTAAATCAAAGTCCCTGAGTCTGTGGGAACTGGGCATGAAGGCACCTGCCCATAAAGACACAGTGGGCAGGTTTAGAGCCGTGTGTGAGTGATCTTTGGTTTAGTTCTGTCCAGTATTACTGGTATTAGAAGAAAAAGAAAAATAATAAGAAAGAAACCCCGCTGATATCAGATTAGTCAAAAATTGCCCAGACAAAGCTGCTGTAATAAACAACACTTAGCTCTATATCAGTGGAAATTGGTACTAAGTTTGTAAGTGTGAAGTGTGCATTTCCATACTTCATATATTTTGTTCTCTTTAACCTTACCACTTAATTTAATTACTATTGAATACTTTTTCTGGAGAAGTCATCTGTAATATCTGTCTTCAGTTACCTGACGCATGTTTTAATCTAGAATAGAAACAATGTCCTGAGATGTGAACTTTGCAGCAAATATCTCAGCCTTTTCCTGTCTCAGTACATAGACGTCCATGTGTGAATCCTATGACGGGTGGTGCCTGGCTGTTTGTCTGACAAGGGTGTCACGTATCATGTGATGGACCTGCTCAGTGACACATCCTGGGTTTGCTGGGTCTCTTACCATGCCCAGCTGTGGTGTGTGGGTACAACAAGGAAGCTGCACTCTCAGGTGCCTCCTTGGAGGAAAGGTCTGCACTGGGAAACTGCTCAGGTGTCCCGTGTACCAGATTTATGGTCAGTAGGATCAACTCTGGTACCTGGGGTGCTGAGGCAGGAGAGGATCCTTAACTGACTCCATCACAAAATGCAGACCCCTGTCTGTAATACGGAGCGTGAAGTGGGAACAAATCAGTGAGTTCAGAATCTGTGAGACTTAGAAGGTGTGATAGGGTTTCTGTCAAAAGGATAAACTCATTGCTGTTCCTTGTCTAGATTAACAGGAAAATATGAAAAAATGTTGAGATGTGAGGTCTCTGGGTGAAGAAGTTTTTCAGTTCAAGTTGCCAAAAAAATGTTTTCTCATAAAACATAAAAAATATTCATAAAACTTAACGTGTTTTATCCTGAAGCAAAGTAAGGATATTATCTTCAGTCTTATTTCTTGTCATGCTGTAGAGAAAAAGTGGATCTTGACTAGCTTGGTTGGATATCTGGTGCCTGGTAATCGTGAATGATCAAGACCTGTGAGATCTTGGCATACTGAAGGACAGTATATTTGTACAATGGGTGCATTAGTCCGGCAGCTTTAGGTTGTTTTTTACAAGGAGATTTTATTGATGTTTTGTTTATAAGGCAGCAGTTCTGGATAGTTTTATGCTTCTGGGTAGCTAGAAGTAAGGCAAGTCTCTCTTTTGGTATGGAAAGATTCTTTTTCTCTTCCTCCCCTTAGTAGAAGGCTAGTATTGTTTCCCTGGCACTTCTTGGGGTGAAAGTAGGATACATTTTGGACATCAGGAAGGTTTGAAATTAAACGTTTTCTAATACTACCTGTGCAGACACAGAGCTCAAACATTGCAGCAATTACATTTGAATTAGAAGGTATGGACATATTCCTTATTGCTAAAACCAGACAGTTAGCAAGATTGCTCTGCCTTTAGATCTAGACTTCAGTACCAGGAAAGATCTCAGAATAAAATTAGAGTTTCAAATTAAATAATTTGCATCAAATGCGCTAGGTTGAACTCGGGTCCGTTGAATAAAAAAGGTTGAACTAGGTCATCTTTCGTAGATCTCAGGGGAAAATAAGATATTAATTTTTTAATTCTGTATCAAGGTGGACACAACTTTCCTTTCTTTTCACAGCCTCTTGTGTTTCTACTTTACATGCTCTTTACCTGAATCCTGCAGCTTTCTTCTGTCTCATTCTGGATATTGGATATTCACTTCCCAGTAATAAGGGAATACTTACCTTGTTTCTGACTTTCTGGTGAACTTTCAAGTTCTTGTTATCTATATGATAAGAGATAAGATATTCATGCTTAAAATAGTAATGAAATATTCTGTCTTTGATTTAGATTTACCTTATCTATTTAAAGGATAAAGACTGAAACACAAGCTATGCGTGTAAAGTTGACATGTTCATTTGCAACTATCATATCTTAAATATCAATCTTACAATCATTACATAAAAGTACACTCTAATTCTAATCAGCCTTAAGCTGTTACCCTCCAAATTACATATTTTAGAAGTACACTACTGTCTAAGGATGGTTAGATGTCCACCTTAGATCATGTTTCCGAACCCTGGTTTTATTAATGAAAAAAGAAGATTTTTTTCCTTTTCTTTTGTAGGAATCAGGTAGAGTTAGCACAGACTTAACAACGTATCCACCAGCATTGAATCTGACTAGTAATACAATTGTAGATCTTTCAATGAAAAGTTCTAGTTATCCTTATCTTAATACATTGCTTTTGAAACCTTGAAGATCCTAATACTTGGCCTGAAAATAATTTGGTTTCATGTTATTTTGAGTGCATTTAAAATAGTGATACTCCACAAAGAAAAGGCAGGTGCTGTATTGTGCCACCTCTGCCCTTGGGGAGAGGCTGCAGTGGAGCTGCAGCCAGGAGGGGGCACAACCAGCAGCTTTTCCAGTTAACCCTTTGAAAAGCTGATGACATAATGAGAGAAGATTTTTGCAGGGTTTCATACAGCACCTTTTTATTTGAATTCTAACATATGAGTGAGATAGTAGCAAGGAGAAAGAGACAGTGTTACATAATACAAGAAATAAATTTTCATTTTCTTTTCCCTGACATCTTTTTGCCTTTTATGCATCTTAAGTCTTCAAAGGGTTCTTAAGACATAAAATGTCAGAATAGCTTTCCTTTGATTATAATAAAAATCAGTTTTGCTAGATTTGTACACAAACTTGTTTCATCAATATTGTGTATCTGGAATAATGCAAAAGTAAGACTGTCATGAATGTGGCTTTTAGGCAAGTCATTCACATATGAGAGGTGTAATTGGATCTATAGGTCCTGAGGATATGTAAGCTCAAAGCAATTGTTCAATATGACATTTTTTTACTTTGGGTAAGACTTTTAGCACATTGGGCAATTAAGTATTTGTGTGCAACAAGTATGTGCTCAAATGCTTGTATAATTGGCATGAATAGATAGTGGCACACATAAGTACATAATTAATTAGCTGCCTGTGCTATTAACTGCTGTGAACATACAGCTATATCAGTTTGCTTTTTAGGAGTGTTTGAAAGAGTTCTTTAGTATTGGTCAGATATGTGAGTGGAGAAAGAATAAACAAATATGGAACTTTGTATATATAAGTGTATCCGTACAAAATTGTTGTCTTCCTGAGCCAGAAGCTGCTACTGCAAAAATACTTCTTAATTGCAAAGTCTGTAAGAATCATTTTCAATCAACTTGTTTTCATGCTGACCTGTAAATGCAGACAATGCCGTCATATGCAACTTTAGCTTAGGTGTTTAAACCTTGGTAACATTTTTTACGTACAGCTCTTCATTACACGTTCCAATTTGGTCACACAGTTCTTATTTTTAAACGTGAAACTTTTGTGAAGGAGACTAGAGCCTGAGATCTGAAGTCAATGCAAGTTCCTTCCTTGCCCTCACTGGACTTTGGATCTGGCTCATCAAACCCAGCAAGGGGCAGGTCGCTTGCACAACAGTTACAGAGGCTCTTCCCTATGAATGAATAAACCATTTATAATTGTATTTTGTAAAGTGCACAGCTGCCATATATGGTATGAGATTTTTTTTTCCTCTGAATTGGGCTTTTTGTACAGAAATGTGTAGTTAGCACAAATATTCATCCCACTCTACTGTATAAGCTGAAAGGTCCCAGAGGGATCTATGAAAGTGCAAGTCACACTGACATTTCGCTCCACAGTTCCTTGCCCTGATATTGTAACTTCATTATTTCTCAGCAAAGGCATAAGTGGGAATGTATCCAGCTAATACAAGAAAACTTTAACTCTTCTTAACTGGTAAAATTCAGCATTCCCAGTTCCTTTTTTTTATATTTGTGAGTTTTAGGAGCAGGAACCTCACGCAGTTATGAAGCAAGATGGGCATAGACTGCTTGTTTGTCAAAAAACAACAGTGAGTGGTACAGTACTTAGAAGGGAACTATAATTGCTCTAAGCTTTTCCTCTTCTGGGCTGTATAGTTCTCGGATCTTCATAATCCTGGCTATTGAGAAACTGAATAACAGTAGTTTTGTTTAAAGTAAAGTGAAAAACAACAACTGCATCTCTCCTCTCTGACTCTTACCCTGGCAGTATTGCCTTGAAGGGTAATTTTCTTCCAGAACCACTGACGCATTAGTATCCTTAAAAATTAAGATGTTGTCTCATTAGTCTTCCAGATTCTGAAAGCAAATCACTATCAATACTCTCTATTTGACTATCTTATGTGCACACAAAAGGATGCACTATCAGTGAGGTTTGTGAATTTTAAACAAAAAAGATGTAGTTTTCATATGTGACATCTGTGGTGGAATGCTTCTTTGATCAGAATTAAGCTTCAGAATTAAGGCAGCTGTAGTAATCAACATCCCCATGATAACATGCATACTCCTCATATGTAAAACTTCTATTTTTCCCACCAGGATCTCTCAACATATTTTATTGCAATGCCTTTCCATTGGTATTTTCCTTCAAAGTCACATTCAGAATAACTAATAGACAAAATACTAGTACACATGCTTTAGAGTAACAGAAACAAACAAACAAAAAGCCCCCCAAGTAATTGTCAGCCCATGTCAGCAATTCAGTTATTAGGATCACATAAACCCATGACTTATATATTCCACCCAGAATTGTTTTAAGGTCCTTGTATGCATAGAATTTTGAAATATATTATTTGAATATAAAAGTAGATTATGTATTTCCCCTGTGGCTGGCCAAATGTCTTTCCAACAAAGGGTAAAATAAGAAGGCTATTTTTTTGTGTAAGAGAGTGATCTTTTTAGTCATGCTTGATTGCTTTTTCAGGACTGTCTCCATTTATAATGAGATATTCTTGGACTCATTTGAACCAGAAAGTTTAGTAAAATTGTTACATTTTTACATGAAATACCTTGAATTATTTAAACTGTCTCAAATTCAGTATTTTTTAAATATATGTGATATATATTGGATTTTTTTGCTTCACAGAGTGAACATGGCGTAAAATGGAAATATATTTAGCATATTTACAATAAATATTTGTTTTAATCTTTCATACTTGTCAGCACTTCACACTAATTTAGTCTTATCTGCTGCTAAGGAGTTACGCAGTAAGCGATGCACTTCTTATTCAAATCCCTATTAATGTTCCATATCATAGTTTGGCAAGAAAGCTGTTACTGCCTTGGACTATGATACAGGAAAGTTCTAATTATCTGTACTTTTCAGAGAACTTGGCCTAGGGCGTCTGTACTAGCGTGCCGAGAACAATGATGTGAATTTACTTTTATCAACAGTTTAAAATGGCATTATAGATTGTGTTTTGTGATACTGTTTTTAAAAGATCTGATGTGCAATAAAATGTGCAGTGCTTGAGGAAAAAAATGTATTTCTATTATAATCAGTGCCCAGATAAAATGCAAAGCATGCAGTACTTTAGAAACATTTATTTGTTGTTAAAGATATAATTCACATTAGCAAAGTTTGTGTTTTACTATCGCAAAATACACATTCATACTTCCATGCTTAGCTTGAGTCTAGTTCTTGCATTACTCTACACTTAATGTTTTCTGTGTATTTTGTAAGATATTTCATTGTAATGTTATAGATCTTACTTAAGCGTTTCAGTATTTATAGGTACAAAAATCTCTGTCGGTTGTAGATCAAGTAGCAAAACCCTACAGCAATTCCTTTTCAAAGTAAAAAATTGTTTGATATGATATTAAAAATTTTGTTTTACAGTATACTTTTTAGGCAGTATGAGAAGCAGCTCTTTTACTTCTGAACCCACAGCAAAAGCCTGTGTCTCATCTCTCCTGTAATTGTCCATTCTTTTTATAAGATTTATTTTTGCCTGTGGTGCTGAACTGAAAAAGTCACCCAGCTAAAATGTAGTTACTTCATTTCCACGTAAAAACAATAGTGTTTTCATGTCCATACTTATTATTATTCTGAGAATGTACTAATTTGTTAGATCCAAGATGACGGTTGGTTTGGTCGGTGAAAGGGGCACGGTGCCAGCGACTGCAGCTCAGTAAAAGGGCTCCTTTCATGGGGAGTAGTGGGACAGAAAGTGGCCTGCGGTGCTGGTGGGTCCGGGGGGGCAGATTGCCAGCGGAGTCATCCTGCCGGCGGGCTCTGCCGCTCTGGCTTCTGAATGAAGCCGAAACTATGATTGCACTAAATGTCGGCATGGGCAGCCAAATTCTCAAACCACTAGTGCTCTAAGGAGCAACTGATAAATGTTTTATCCCTGCGGGCTGTAGTTGATGTTGCACAAGGATTTTGCATGTGCTCAATGCATTATCATTCTTGGCATTAAGCTTAGATAATTGTCTACTTATATTGAGCCTGTAATAGCAAAATACAAGTGAAGAGGCATGTTTTACAAAGTAAAACTATGAAATAGGTTTAGCTATATTACTATGGATTTTTTTTTTGTTCTATCCTACTAAATTTGAATGAGAATGAAGTATGATTCTATACCTTAATTCTGCTCAAACCAGGGTGGTCTCATAATTTTGTTTTACATGCATGACATTGCTTAAGGTCATTAGTTGTAAATCTTAGTATAAAAAGACTGAAAATATATTCAGTACTTTGTAGTTACCGAATACATATTTGAAAGCCTCTATGAAAAGTCGGGACCTACATGGCAGATTTTCAGTTACTGAATGGTCAATTTAATGATGTAGATTAGCTGTATCTAAACAGTAAATGGAGATAGGCTGTTGCAAGGCTTTGATGAATCTCTCTGATGCATATCCCAGTTGATCAATTTTCTAATTGTAGAGATTAGTATTCTGCTTTTTAAACCTAATGTACTCATTACATTCTATTTGAAATGTAACTTAGATCAAGTATAACTTTATGTACATTTTTGTTGTTTTGCTGTAGCTAGTCCGACAAACACAAACCAAGTTTGAACTTGGCCTTTCTCTTTTTAGTGATTAGTGTAACGGTCTTAGTTTTTCACTTTATGTTAGTGTTACCCAACTTCTAATTATTTAGTTAAATCACTATTATATTTTTTAACAGAGCCTTCCATGCTGCTTTAAATGTTTTAAAGAAAAGTGGATGGTGTTGGTATATTTTGTTCAGCACAGTTAAATACAAACATTAAGAGTTTAGTAGCTAAAAATTTGAGAGAAAAACTACTTCATCACATGGATAGTTACTGCAATGGCTGTGCATAGCATGACCAACATTATTATGTATATAAATTCTGTTCATGCAGTATCTTTTGAGTATATGTAGGGACCTTTGTGTGTAAATATTAAGAAATATTTAAATAATTAATGCAGGAAAATTCCTGTTTTGTCGTTGTTGTTTATGTTCCTGGAGCTGAAGTAGTTTCTGCAAATGTGCAAATTATGGTTTTTTAACATTTTCAATATGAAGGCTACTAGTGTCAATCCATTTGCTAAAATACCCTCTCAAACACATGCAAATTCAAATAGGTTATCAAGTATACTGTTAATTTCATCTTTACACATGCAGGATCTTTAACATACAGAATAATTAAATATTTGTAATAGAGCAGTTAATTCAAGCAGTTTATTGCTGCGATTTGCAAAACTACATTGAGCTGCCTTGTTTTCATTTCATTGATGCTGGAACAAACATTTCTTTAATAAGGATGCAGCACATTCTGATTTTGTTGCAAAAGCTTAGATAAGGATCAGGCCCCCTCTGAATCACTGCTTTGACCTCTGACATTGAAAGTGCTGAAGCGCTTTGGCAGAAGAAGAGTTAGTCATTCATTATTATGCACAAGACTTTCCAGTTCTAAAGGGGCTCTGTGCTTTCTCTCAGATAGACTTTGTTTGTTGGAAATGAGAACTGTATTTTGGCAGTAAAGGACAAGAACTGAAGCAACTCTGCAGGCAGACTCATTATGACATAATCTTTCATTAATCCTTATTCTCTATTAATAGATCATGACAGAAGTTTTGCTTTGGTTGACCGTCTTCACCAGCAAGCTATGAGAAAGCATTAATAGACAAAGATCCAAACTCAGCTTTTAGGGCTATCATTTTATTTACAGTTTCGAGAGAGTCTGTATTATTACCTTGGAGAAGTTAATATGTTATCTGTTTTCTTCAAGTGCAACCTAGTTATGTATCTTAAAAATGTGAATTATCTATTGGAAAATGGATTATTTATATCACTCACCTGGCAGAAAAATACATGTTAAAATTAGGTGTTGATTGCGGACTTGGTGCAGGAAAAATATAGGGATGCAAGATGCCATCCGTAGTGGGAATGGCAGTGAAAAACAAAAGGACTGGAGGAAGAGAGCCTAAGTTGCATGTGAAATGAATGTTGCAAAACATGACCAAGAGAAGGAAAATCTGTCATCTTTTTATTTGGGAGAAAGGTCAGGAGAAAAATATGGAACATAACTGTGGAGTGTTTTGGAATATTTTTATTGGTAACATTTAAAAAACACAATATAGTTTTTATAAAATAAGAAAAAAGTCAAAAAGATTGAGGTTCATATTTGCCTCATGTAGTAACATATGGTCCCTGTCCATTCTCAGGCTATCACAGACAGTGGTGAGGTACAGTAAGTGGTGAGGAAAAATAAGTAGATTAATTTATTTTTTTTTGTATTGTCAACCACTAACTAAGTTAGGCCTGGTCCTTGTTAGAGCTGGATTTACTTGCATTAGATCCTGACTGTGCTATAGCATACAGAACTTCAAGATCAGTTTGCTTATCTGCTGGTGACAGAGTAGGCTGGTGGGGTTTGTTATACAAATTAGGCTTTGTAACGTGTATTAATATTTTCAAATTAATTTGAATATAAGCCAAAATGTAATTTCTGAAGCAACTGTATTCCACAAAATCCGTACTCCAACATTTGTTGATTTGAACTGCAGTCCATCTAAACTGCAGTGATCTGTGAGATTTTAGTTGTTTAAGGGGATAAATCAGGCTACCTCCATTGCATTCTGTGAAACTACTGTGATTTACATCCATTGTGAATTAGGTCACTCATTTTATTGCATCTTCTTATGCTTTTGTATCTCTCTGTTACGAGGTATTGTCTGAAATATATTTGATAAAAAATGGTGCAGAAACTCCTAGTGGTTTAAATGATGAGAGGAGATGATTTGTTGGTTTGACGCAAAGTGTTTTGGATCTTTGAGGCACTTCTAGGATCCAATGCCTAGAGAGACAGTGAGAAAACCAAGTACAACTGAAAACATAATAATTATTAAGGCAGAATTTTATTTCCCCTTATCTGGACAATATTTTATGTCTGAAATTCTCCATATATTATTCTTTTGTGTAGTTTCTTAGCATCCTGGCCTTTCTGTTCAGAAAGCTATGAAATAGGAATGGATTGTTAAATTTTTCCATACAGAAGCTTCACAATTCAAACACAGGAGATAATGCAATGTGTTTTACAATTTGTAGTTTTTATTACCATTTAATGTAATACTTTACACAAACAAAAGCCTCTACACTTGCTATGTACCGTGAGAAACTGTTGTCAAGTTTTTCTTCCCTGTGCCAATAACATTTATTAGTTCAGCTTTTCTGCTGAGAATTAATTTTGAATCTGATTTAAACATAACATGACCTTTCAGATATGGGAATAGAGAAGAAATAGGAAAATCTAATTCAGAATTTCTTAACTATTTTTGTTGTACTCTTTTCTGGTACTTCTTTGGGAGAATGGACAATGAAACTGACTTCGGAGTGTAGTTTTACTCTTGTTACTCTACACACACGCACATATAAAATGCTGATAGCTTTGACACAGGCTGTGGAGACGTAAAGGCCTTTGAGTGTTCAGGTCTTGACTAAAGCTCACTGTTTCAGCATCTCTGCTTTTAGTAGTTGCCTTCTGAAGAAAAGATTCCTGATAGTAGGCTGCCCTTTAATTTAGCAGACAAGCAGCGTACCAGAATCCGCTGAATGGATGCTAACACTGGCCAAATTCAGTCTGGAAATAAAATATCAATTTTTAACATTAGCCATCAGAGCAACTTATTAACAACAGGCTGAAGTGTCTATCATACTGAAGTTTAGAACTGAAACATCATGTATTCAAATAGGTGCTATACCTTGAATGCAAGTAACAGCCTGGAAGAAACATGAGGTGAACTTCCCCGCTAGTCTGTCATAGGTGGCTTTAAAATCAATTATTGTATTTTCTGAAGTTCAATCATCATTCGTAATTTGCTGCTATACTGCTGTATATGATCCAGATTAAATCGTCTCTGATTACTGAAGGTTCTGTGGTAAGCCAAAAGAAAATGATTCATCATGTTTTCAAGTATTCAAAACTGGTGGTGCCATGCTGACTTGGGCCAGTAATGTACTTATCCTGCAAGACGTGAATTGCTGCTAATGTCTATAAATAGTAACACTGTATTGTCTTTTGAATTTTGTGTCCTTTTGCACTGAAATCATGTCTTTGCAAAAAGTTGGTCTCCCTAGTAACCTCAGAAAATAAGTAGGGTTCAGCACACCCAATCAGCCATTTTCCTAATAGGTCACAGCTTAATATTCAGCTTTTCTTTGGACACCATAGCAGGCTTTAGGATGTTAGATAAGCATCTGTGTACCCTGGATTTTAGTTTCTTTTTCTTAAGGCTAGATAGAAGTTTTTCAGAAAATTAGGAGGTGGGTATGATGATTGGTTAGGAGGGAAAGTCACTGAAATTGTTTACCTGGAGATTTTTAAGTCACCATCATTGCAAGTCTTTTAACAGGTGAGGCAAACATCTGTCAGGAGTAGCATAATCATAGATCATCCTCAACTCAGGAGAGCTGAGGTTGGACAACAGGAGAGTGAAGAAAGAGTGAAGGCCAGACTAGTACTTAAGTTTTTTGCCAGCCATCCTCTCCCTAAACAAAACAAGGGTTTTCTCAGGTAACCCGTGGTATCCAGGGGATTCCAGGATCTTCTGTGGGCTGTCTCTCTGTATAAGAGATCATAGAAACAGCATAAGCTATAGAGGACCTTCTCTATTCTACTTCTAGGAGAAAGTGACTTGGAGGATAGAGGCAGTAGTTATGGGCACAGTTGTAGAACTGTCCATTGGCTGGGTGACATTGACCACCACCTCAAATGAGATGACAAGAAGCACCAAGAGTATTGATATCTGCCTGATCCTTTTCTTTCTAGTAGTAACCATGAAAAATAAGTCTGGCAGAGTAAAACAGAAGAGAGAAAAAAAAACCTGTCGAGCACGTATTCTCCAGAAAGCTTGCTGTTCGGGATGACCAGTTATCAGGTCTACCAGAAGGTCATCACCTTCACAGACAAGGTATCATCTAAAGTCATTGGGGATTTCACTTTCAAAGTCTCCTATGGTAGACCCGTTTGCATGGCGCTTCTAGAAGCAACTGATGTGGCTCCCACTTGCACCTTAGCAGCAGCTGTCAGGCAGTTCTCATTTCACCTGCAACCATTAACATTTTCCCAGGGAATGGAAAATGTGCCTTTGGAGGGCTTACCATTTAAATCATCCATATATTAACCAAAATTCCAAAGAATCACACACAGATGTTAGGAATTTTTCAAGTTATCTCAGAAAATGTAGCAGATCTATAGCTGAAAACAAAAGAAAATAAAAAGTTGGTGTTACATGACGATGGGACCTCTCAAATCTGTCTTCAGAAACTTCCTGTTCTACTACAACCAGATATGTTGTGAGGGACGTTTGGGGTCATAAACACATTCTCAGCTTTTTACACTAATACTAATCTTCAACTGCAAATCCCATCACTTCTCCACTCTTACAGAGCCTTCTGACACGGGCCTGTTATGGTAGGGAGTCCTCTCACTTCTGGCATTAGAAGGAGTGATTGTGGACCATTTATAGGCTCTGGGATTGCATGAGTGATCCAACACGTGGAAAATGGTGAATCTAGGTATTGAAAGGAAAGTGAATCGAAATTGCCACTTTTCATGGCAGAAGAATGAAGTTGTTATTGTGTCAAGCAAAAAACAAATACGTGTGTTTTTGTTCTAGAGATCCTCCAATATAACTGAAACTTCTAGCGACCCTGGGATGAATTTGATTCTGAAAGAAAACAAACAGCCAGAAAAATGGAACAGAACAAAAGTAACGGAAAGCATGTGATCCCAGGTCCTGTGTGCAGATTTAAGATCTCTACCTTCTAGTGCCTTTGCCAAAGAGTTTTTCCAAACCTTAAGCAAAGTAGTTTGGCTCATCCACATTTGGAGGCAGAGGCGTTAATTTTCATGGTACAGAGGAACTGTACCATGTTTGTTTAGAACTCTGTTACGTCAAACAAGTATTTCATTAGGGTGAATATTTATGTAAAATTTGGATATGCTCTGTGTACTGGAACAACTCTTCCCAAAAATATGCAGCGCTTCAGTAATGAGTTGTTGTTTTTCCCACTGCCTTGTACTGTTCTTAGAGATGTAAAGCAACACATCTTACGTTTCCTCCCCTTTTTGCACACAGAATAGAAATTACAGATACAGCTTAGCTTGTTTTGCCTGTGGATCAATGCCAGGAAGCAGTTTTGAAGGTGTTTTAAAATGAAGACATCTGGCAGCTGGCGTACTTACAATTCATTTGCCAAAGACAAGTTGCACGCTGTTGGAATTTTCAATTGAAGGTCACGCACCAGGTAAAAAATCAGTCAGGTGGAGCTCGTGTGTGGTGAACCCACACGCTTGAAGAATTGTCGGTTCAGAGATGTGTGGGTGGGCTTAAACTGTGAAGTATGTTTGTCTAATTTTTCCTCTTTAAAATGTGAAACTGAAAGCTGAAAAGAGGTCAGTAAAGCTGACGAGAAATCACAAGGCTATGATATTTCAGTGGAACCACCATCAATTAGCTTGAGCAAAGAGTGCCAAAAAAAAAAAAAAAGATGAATAAGAGAATCTGACATAATGTTGGACAAACACTCTGCTGTCAACTGAGTGGTCACACCGTTTTTACTCTAATTTTTTCAGTAAGAAATAGCCGAGAGGATTATTTGTACACAGCTTTCTACTGACAGTGAATTAGTAACAGTGTGTCATTGTGCATTCAGTTATTCAGTGACAGCCCTGAGACTAAGCTGTTTACATTAATTGATGTTTAATGGTATTAATGCAGTATGTTTCACCATTATAAACTTCCTCTCCATCATTATGGTTACTTACTAAGATACTAATATTTCTAAATCAAAGGATCTGCACCCAGAATGGCTTTACATATGTTTACATGAAAAATGCATGTCCTCTCAGTGTGACATGGGGAAATATTGTTCAGTTTTATTTCTGAAAAAATAAAAGCATGAGGCCTGAATTTTTTTTCTCACTTAAGCGTGTTTTACCTAAAAGAAGGTTCTTACTAGATATGCATAGATTCACATTCATGTAAAAGGAGGAAAATCAGGCCTAAGATACACGTATACTGCAACCTTTAAAAGCATAAGTGTAGAAGATGTTTTTGTGTTTTGCTAGATGAAAGTTTTCATGTGGCATTTTAGAATGTTGTGCACTCAGAATTTTGTTATACATACATAAGCCTATAAATGAACTAAGTCCTTGTGAGAACAGTTTGGACAATTTTGGATTTGCTGAAGTGTGAGAATAAGAAAAACTATCTTTGCTGCTGTTTCTGAGAAGGGAAGCTTAGAAATTAATGAACTTTATTCGCTTGGTAAGATCAGCACTCCTCCTCATAAAGCAGTGCAGAGTATCAGTGGTTTCTTCTGCTTCATAAGTACATAAAAATTTACTTTTGTCCTACTTTACCCAAAGCTCTTTGGCAGAGGGACCAGAGCAGAGACCCCAAATATTCTCTATAGGTGTTTCTTCTGAAGCCTGGCCCCTCAACTCTTAGGCTGACTGAAAAAATAACTCTTGTTCAAATAAACCTTTCTGCACATCTCAGACAAGAAGTGGGAGACACAAGGGATGCCTGATAATGGTATGCAGTGCAAGAACATGGACTTCTCTGCTTTTAAGGGAGTTATTTGCAACTGTTGGATTGTACTGCAGTACGGACTCATGGCTGAAACACTGAAGGATTCACTGGAGCCAGAAACCCCCAAATACCACTAGAATTTTATTCACAGCAACAAAAGATGTAGAGGTAAACATGTCTCTTTAAGCAATCTGTTGTTAATGGAGAGTAAAATTTTATGGGGAAAAAAAATATTTAAACCCCCTTAAACATGGTTTCTTACTAGTTAAAAACTCAAGCTGTACCTCTTTTGTTTCTTCTAATACATTGTAAGCTGCCCCTCTGGTGATTGCATTTTGGACAGGTGGAGTTTACAACAGTCCCTACAAGTTCTCCTGTTATGTCCTTGTGCAGCTTGCAGGTCAACAGTAGCATTAATGTGGCTGAAGCCCTGAGCATTACTGTAAAAGAAATCATTCTAATGTGAATTACTTTGAACCAAAGACTTTGGCAGAAACTGGTGTATTAAAAAAGGTGAAAGTTTCACTTCTTGAGATGTGCTACAAAATTTGTGTAAATGTAACTGAAAAATGTAAAAGGGAATGCAGACTCTAAAGATGAAATATGAAACTGCTTTGCAATGAGGATCTAGAGGAAATGCTGATGATTTGTCACAACTGTTCATCATTGCACTAAACCTGTTTTGTTTTCCTGCTCAAATTCCTGACAGGTAATGGCAATCTGACATTCTTACTGTTTTCATTTTACTGCAGAAAAAGTTCCACAGATAGGGGGCTGAAACCAAGTAGTGTTATTACTATTGCAAGGCTCTTAGTCTCTTAAGATTGATTTCTTGAGTAACATAAGCTGTTTCTACTGAAGTCATGTGAATATTTTGAAGTTACTCTTGCTTAATTTGTAATTTCATTACTGGCTGAAAGGAGCCCATGCTTATCCTGTGTAAGTATATTCAGCCATACAAAACAGTGTACTTTGCCCCTATAGGTGAGCCAGGGGGAATTATACACAATGTGTGGGACATCCTCAAAGTAACACATCTGAGAAAGTGTTCTGATTGGATTCCAAATAAAAGATTTTGTTAGTTCACCTTGGGCTTTCAGGTGGCTGTAGGAAATAAGTGTCTTTTTCTTCATTTTTATGTAAGGTATGATGCTTGCCAGCCTTATGCTTGGGGGCCTTTTTGACTTTAAGATTCAGTATTACATTGCTTTGTATTTTATCTTGGAACACTGAGTCTGTTGCAATAGGATACATTTGAGTTCTCAGAGAATTTTACAAATTTCACAACAGGGCTCCAAACGATGGCAGATGCTTAAGCCTACTGTTTGCTTTTGTTTAACAACAGGCTTGGTACTCTGTGGTCGTGTCCCAGGTCTGTTATAGCATTTCTGTCCTCATTGTTTCTCATGGGAGCTGAGACTCCCTAAACTACTTCTACTACTAGAGCTTGGTTTTGCTGACAAATTAATCAGCATGAGAACTGTTGATTCTGAGGATCACTTCTCCTTGGGTGCCAGTGGACCCAAAGTTAAACCTCCCAGAGTATCTTTAAAAGCTCTGCATAGTGGAGATTCTACTTCAAGTGGTGTATCCATGAGGATTGTTTTCATTAATGATTTCTGAAGCTTTAGGGATGAGGATACTGCCCTCATGTCTGTGTTCTGATTATGCTGAAAGGTTAGCTGTAAATGCAGTGTTTTTATTGAAGCCTTTCCTTGGCATAATGATGTATTTGGTTTACTATTGTTTTTGTTAATTCTAATGCCCCCTGCTGCTGAGGAAATGGCATGTGCTTTATAAATGGAATTATAAATATATAAAGGGATACAAATTTTAGTCCTCTAAGAGTACAAGCGGGTGTTTAGGAAGTAAGAAGTAATGCTATATTAGAATGCAATAACATTTTCTGCACAAAATAGATCCAAACACATACTGAAAACATAGTGAGAAATAACTGCAAACAGACAGTTACTGTGGGAATGTAGATATACATATATGTGTATATACATGAACTGCTTTTTACACATCTGTGGTGATACAGAACAGAAGGATTGGAATAAATGAATTTTAGAAAAATATAAAAGACCATCACTGGAAAAGAGACTAAGGTGAAAACTGAAGAAGCTTCAGAGACTTTTCCTGTTATTCTTGATTATTTGCTTTGTCTAAATGCAATTTTTTTCTGTTTTACTTTCTTTGAGACTGAACCTTTTCTGCTTTGGTAAAAGTACGCTACTTTAATGGGAATGAAAAGTTGAAGTTACAGAATGGATGGGCAACACAAAATTTTATGTAGGGAACTTTTAGTCACAGAATTTACTCTTCTGAATTTAATAATTTGGACAGTTTCATATGGATTGAAAATTGCTTGACAAAGAGAAAGATTACCAGTAGGCATTATCCTAAGGAAATTGGGAGTTAGAGACAATAAAAACTGTTTGAACAAGACTGAATTTGCTTAAAGACCCTGTGAAAGAAAATTCAGAGTGTAGGTAGAGTGATCAGTAAGGCAGCAGTACATAGATACGCTGTAGATCTAAACAAAACTTAAGGAAAAATGAATTTTGCTGAAAAAAATTGGTATTTTAAATGTAGTGAGGAAGGTGATTAATTGATGAATATTCATTTGGAGAAATAACCTTGGAAATGAAACCAGAGAAAATTCTGCATGGATAGCAAAGAGACACAATGGTCAGCAATAATTATTAAATGTTGTATTGGAGTAGTCATATAGAGTGGTCACCAGAAGAATACCCCTTGACATAGTGTCTGTAGGGCTATACCATATAAAACTCTCAAAAATACAAAGAACGAACTAACCCATCTATTTCTTCTAAATATTTTTAACTCATCTATATTTTTAATCTATTGTTATGTAAATCCTTTTATTCCTGTGTCTCATTTGTATTTCTCTATGAACTGCATTACTTGAAGCAAACTTGTCTTATTCTAGTCTTCCTCACAGACGTCTGATTGCCTTGGCTTTCCTTCTCATGAGGTGCAGGGAGAGGAACCCCTCTACCCAATGACTAATGCAGCACTGACTCAAGGGCTCTAGTGGGCCAACCCTATTTCCATTATTTGTATGTTTATAAAAAACGCTAACATTTAGTGTATGTATTTAAAACACTCACTTTCTTCCCGTTTAAAATCCTCATGCTTAGTGTCTTTCTCGTAGTCCTTTTCAAAAACAAACTAATACATGTATTATATGCACAATGGGTGGCTTAAACAGAATTCATGTTCACTGACAGTAGGGATCAAGAAGAGATATTAATTTTTTTTAATTATAAATTATTTTACCTTTGCAAACTGCAAGCTGAGTATTGAAATTGGTGGGAGTAAAGTCTGGACTTGTGTGAAGGGAGTTAGAGTGTTTTTTAATAGTTTCTATGCTTTACCATTAACACATCCTTTCCTTTTGGCAATAAAATGTGGCCAGGAGAAAGAACGTCTCCTCTCAGATACAACTGTTCTCTTTCAAAGAGGCAAGGGGAACGGGAATGTTTTCTCCCACATCTAAATGGTCACTACATGGCATGGAGGAAATGACAGCTATAAGACAGGGGCTGCCCACCTGCCTGAGAACAGGTGTGAGTTTACAGCCCGCATCAGGGACAGGGAACTGTAGAGGAATTTAGACCTTCAGCTGTGCAAGTGCCCAATTAAGATCAAGGAAACCTCTGAAAGCCGAAGTTACCTAGTTTATGGAAACTAGTTATGTGTTTCTTTTATTTTTTTTTTTTTTTTTTAAATGTGCAATACACGTTTCCTAAATTACAAGAATCATGAATAAGAAGAATTTTCCTCAATCTCCTCTAATCTCTTATAGTTCTACGAAATATCAGTTCCATTCCTTCAGTTGCCTATCTGTTTGTAAAGAGACTTAGCTGAGCATGATAACCTCAGAATATTTGCATTTTAACACATCTGGAAATGACAATTTGTGTTCTTATGCGTTGCCCCATTGGGTCACTTAGTACATCTCCAGGGAGCAAGCATTTTCAGCTGCCAGTGGGGTCAGCAGAAGCTGAGGTGGTTTGGCATTATTAGCCATGCCCTCCTGGACCGAGCCTGTTGACGTCTTCAGCTTAATAGTGATTTTTGAGCCGCTTGGCGATTTGGAACCAAATTCCACTTTCACATTCAACATCTTAATCATATATGAAAGCACTTCAAGTACGTACCTGAGGGCATAAGCGGCCTCTGTGTGATTAATGCATATAGCTTATTCACAGAACCTATTTGAAAATTCTCATAATCAGTATCGGAAAGTTTGGATAAGTGTATACTCCGCAGCATCTTTACCGCAGAAATTTTCTGTTGCAAGCTGCCATGCTCAAGTATGCATTTCTTTTATGAATGAAGGTCTTTTGTGCACAAGATTAAAATCCTCTGCCTCTCTACTATGAAGGGAAAAAAATTCTCTTTGAGAGTGCAGTTCATGTAAACCATTTCTTCAAAAACAGAGCCCTTAAATAGCTCCAAGTACATTTCTGTGTATGACACATAAATGTCCACTAATTGCATGAAGGGAGAACTGAGATTCCAATAGCAAATTCTGTAAAAAGTAGATATACAAAGAAAAGTGGAAGCATCTGTTTAATATATACGACATTAGAATTTAATTTTACCTCTGTGATGCTTTTGTGTAGCTGCAGTGGTACAGAGGAGCACATAAGCATAGTAGTGCAGTGTCAGCAGGTGCATGCCACCAAATTACTGCTTTTAATTTGCATATTCATCTGCTAAGAAGCATGTCATTATCATATCAAAGGGATACTAAGCAACATCTAGCTTCGAGAGATGTGGCATAGTTTCAATATGAGCAATTAATGCAAGATGAGGACTCTCTTTTTGTCATGTCTCCTAGGGCTAGCTGTAATCGGGCTTATTATTGGATACCAATAAGACTGAGGTACCAGTTGGCAGAGAATGAGAGAAGTACAGAAAAACAGAGCTCTATGAGGCGTCTTAACCATACACTTGATAGCAAACCAATTCTCTGGTCACTTTTTAAAAACAAAAGCTGCTACTATCCGCTGAATAAGTCTGATCAAAGATAAACATTATATGCATCATATCCTTAAAGTGAGACAAAAGAGGAAAAGTTAAACCAAAATAGACTATAGTTTCCATGAAATGAATAAGTAAAGCTGACTAATGAAATGTAGAATCAGGGCTCTTGGAATTCTGTGGCCCTAGAGAAACTGATTTATAAGTAAACTTTTATTTTAAAGGTCCTTGCTGCAATAGATCGCTACTCTGTGAGACAAAGGAGGTAAACGCAGATCATATGTGCAAGAAGGATGGCAGGTCTCATGTCACTGTTTTGTGTGAGGCATTGTGCCTTGTCAGCTCTCACAAATAATAGCAGGAAAGTAGATGGAGCCCTGAGTGTTGAGCAAATTAGTATTCAAAAATAGTTTCCTGTGGGCAAAGATCACTTTCTCTGGTGGACTGTTTTGAGAAAATATGCCAGAAAAAAAAATAATTACTCTTATGGGAATGAAGAGATGTACATAAGGATATCTTGGGTCAGTCTAGGGCTTGTTGTGATCAGCTCTGTCCAATATGTAGGGAGAAACAGAGGAGCAAGGCAAGCACACAAGGTTGTTTCTGTCAGCATATCCTCTGTGCTTTCACCGTTTTGCAGGGTCCTCCTAAGGCTGAGTTGACATCTGTGTTCAGCAGCTGTGAGTAAACTTCGGGAACAGTTTATACTCTGGCATAGACAAATGGGTCCCAATATGTGACTAATGGAAGATTCCTCAGAGTGGAAGAGTTCTCAGACTGATATTTCAGAGGGACAAATTTAGCCAGGATCTGGGTGTTAACATTTTGTTGTTGTCGTTCAAGAACATTTCTGCCATCTTTTATCTTGTAGTTTAGCCCTTTTGAGGAATCGAAGCTCCGCAGCTGTCAAAATATGTTCAGTTTTCCACTCTCCCCTCTGATAATCTGATCCATAAATGCAGAGACTTTGAATTTTAGTTTTGCCTATGTACAAAGAAACCGGAACTATGTTGACCAACTTCATTTTTTCAAGGAAACAGAAACTTTTTCCCTTTCTGTTACTGGGCTGTTATCTTCTGATACATACTAGTTGTATAGGAAGTCCTCCTTTGTGTATTGTCTTATGTTTAACTCCATGCTTGCCATTGAGATTGAATAATGTGCATGGATTATTTCCAATAATTTCAATAAAACTGTGATCTTACCCTCTTTAGACACTATTGAATTGGATTCATGGCAGTTGCTGCCACAGTCTCATGATAATAATCAGTTGTTAGTGGCAGTTAGTCATTATATTGTGAGAATGAGAAAGCAGCTGTAATGTTTAAATATCATGATTATAAGGTTAGTAGTCTTTCATGATTTATGCAATTATGTATAGGTACAATGACATGCTTCATGTCAGCAATATGAATATAGATAAACAGAAATATGTGCAACATCCAAGAGATAGCAACTTTTTAAAATTTTTCTAAACTTCCGATGTATTTCATAGCAGTTGTTTATAGTCAGCATTTCACAAAATAACCTTGTACACTTAGTAGAAGATAATTTCATACTCCTTACTGTCCCACTGGATTAACTGGAGAATCTTGAAATTGATGTTTCCCTACATTTTGAACACTTGGGAATGGACTGTTAGAGTTTTCTGTCATATCTATAGTAGTGATTGTCGCATTATGGTTCACATAGTGGTTGATGATAGCAAATTAAAGGAATTTTGTATTAATAACCTCTATGAGATTTTGTATACAGTTTTAGTGTGTTTCAATGGCTTTAAAATCTTATAGGCAAAGCTGGAACAAAAGCTTTTAAAACGCTTTCAGTGGTTTGGGGTTTTTATTATTGTACCATTTACCATTAGAGTGGGGAAAAATAGAAACAAAATATATTAGGTATTTTGAAATAATCATAGTATTTCAACCTGAAATGACCAAAGAAAAGAGAAAATCTCGAGGCCATTTGATGGTCTACTCCACTAGAGTTCACCAAGAACAGCATCTCTCATTTTCTTTTTATACCAACCAATAACTCAATTTTTCCAAACTGTCTTATTCAACAGCAGTTGTGGTATAAGGAAAATTCAAGGTATCTGTTCATCTGATCAGAAATGGATACCTTCTAACACAGAAATTAACTTGCAAAAACTCTTAAAGAACTAGAAGTTGCCATTGCCACTAAGCTATTAATCATGACTTTGAAATTAATATTGAGGCTTTGTAGTAAGGCATGGAAGAGGCATTTGAAGTGGTTCCAGTGTTTATTTTTCCTGAAGCAAAGTTGTGTTTTATTATAAATCCTAACCATCTATTTTTTCAGCAAATTATGAAAAAGTTTTTTAAAATGAAAAAATAATGTTGCCCTCATGAAAATATATGGGCTTCTCACCAAGGGCTAAACTTTTAGCAATCTTTTAGATATATGAATCATATTGTATAGTCTTAATCCAGCTGTTTTCATTCCAGCAAAACTTTTCGTAATAGAAAGAAATTGTATTGATGGAAAAACCACAGAGTTTAGTTTCCTTGTTCAGATTTTTAGCCACAATTTTCATTTTGGAGAAGGATAGATTAATCATGTACTGGATTCTTACTCTTCAGGAGCTATAGTTAAGGAGCTATAAAGTGATGCTGAGTACTTCTTTTTCCTTGCAGCCTCAGTTTCCTCATCTGTAACATGAAGTGATTACATCTTCCACTTCTGTGAATTGTTATGAGCTCTTACTATTTTTTGTAATAATAAATCACAGAAATTTGAGAAATTGCTATGGTTTGATTGACATAGCCTATGTGCAAATTAGGCAGCTGTAGCTGGTATTTTGTCTTCAGGAGCTGGCTCACGAACAGATTCTACATTTTGTGAAATGATCCTTTCTGGTAGCACTAAAAGAAGGATATCAAAGTAGTTAGGAAAAAGTATTTTTTTGAGAGAGAGATTATCACTTATTTACTTTTTGGGGGCTTAACACAGTAGAAACTAGTATGTAGTACATTTTTACAACATAAAGTAGAGATAGTGAAGAAGAATTAAAATATTGGAGGTTTTCCTTGATATATTACAGTATATAATTATTAATTCTGTTTATAATTTGGCATACTCTTGTCAATGATGGTAAACCTCACTTTATAACACAGGTAAATAACAACACTGTATACTGAAAAACTCAAAATATTTCACACAACTGATCTAGAATGACTGAGAAACATTGGACACTTCTTTCAGCCTCCTACAATGAGCTGTGTTTTCATATGTGCTTTGAATCTCACCTCATGTCAAGACTGGTTCAGTCTACCTTAAACATTATTAATTAGATGATATATTAGTAACATTTTCAAGGTTATCCATTTGATGTTTATCTTGTTATTTCTAATGTCACTGTTGTAAACAATATTACACATGAATTTAATTCCTGAAATTAGATGGAGCATTGATACGGGCCATGCCTTTGGCAACATGTCTGTCCAAGACTGGAGGTATGGTGCAAAATCTAGGTTTAATTTTGGCACAGTGTGTTTTTACTGCAACGCAAGTATAACGTCAAAGTACAGTTAAAAGCAGTCAGCTGCAGTGCAGATAGAGTTGTGGTGTCATCCATCCTGTTTGCTGAGTAATAGATTCTGAAGTCCATCTTTGAATTGTAATAGATTATTTGTGCACATCTTTCTGATGCATACTGTGATAGAAGGAGTAATCTGAAGTACCTAAACTCATTTTCCAAATGACATTGTAGGCTTGAGGGTTGAAAGAGGAGAGCCCTGACTTAAAAGCCCAGAGCTCCAGCTGCTGCAATAACTCCTGAGGATACGCAGTAAAATTTAAGCTAACTGTTGCTGCAGCAAGTGTTCGCTGGTTGTGGAGCATTTCCCTGACAATCCAAGGCCAATGTATCTCTCTGGTGTCGGTAACAGGGTCTGATTGTTCAGACTGAGGGATGGCTGGAGCCAGCCCATGCTTACGTGCGGCTTTCTGCTCTCTTGGGGTCCGGTCCTGCCTGGCACTCAGTACCCTCAGCTGCCTTTGATGATTTCAGTGGGAGCTGGAGGACTTCACAGGAGGGTGCTTGATGCCTTGCAAGATCAGATACTGATAATTGAATCCAGCAAGACAGCGGTACAAGAAAATGGTTTTATTTCCAATTTTACTCTGCTGAAGCCAGAGAGACTTTCCACAGCATGTTTGTAAGTGCCCAGAGACAGATCCTACAAGATGACACTGAATATTTGTGGTTTCCATTTGCTTCATTAGGAAAAGAGGGCCCTCAGTCTGTCACTGGATTAGAGGTTTTAATTGTACTTTGTTATTTCTTACCATGAGCAGAACTGATATTTCTCTTCAAACCTACTGAAGCAAGTCTTGTTTCTTGCAAAGATCACAGATCATCTTCAGATGATGAGAACTGAACAGAAATGACACTACTGACTGTGTAGCATTAAGTATTATTATAAATAAAGTTTAACATGCATTTAAAAAGAAGCAGTATTTAAGCAAATTATAGCCCAAATTTTTTTGCAGATTTATTTAAAATAGATGGATGGTAAATGCTTTGAAATAATAATTTGCTGGTTAAATTGAAAAGGTTGATGTAAGACTGAACTAAATCACATAATTTTAAACATGATCTTTCTAATACAAATAGAATTGCTATAAATAGACTGTGGTTTTGTTGTCAAGTAATGCATTCAGTTATGCTAGGCTAATAACTCCTCAGCTATGTATTAATCTACATTGTTTTAATGTCAGCAAATGTTCTAATCAGCTCAGCTCTAGCTTGTGGACATAACAGAATGGCTGACTATGAAAAGTACCTTTTAACATAACAGTTTTCATTTAATGTTTGCATTTTTATCCTCTGCATAAGACATATCAGTGCTTCTAATAACTTTTTTCCCTGTAACATATTTTCTTTGCTAATTCTGCATGGTAGAAGCATATGATTTCTCAGTGTCAGATGTTTTCACATAGTCTTTCATGTATGAACTTGTCAGTTAACAACTGAGAAGTTGGTGATGAATAAAGTTTTGATATTTTCAGTCTTCTTCCCTTATTGTCTTTTCTCTCTAAACAAGACTCAGCAGGTCAGGCTGCATATTTTACTTCACTTCGCCAATACAGAATTAACATCTTCCTACCAGCTATGTCCTGCTTTCAAAAGAGATGTGAAGCCACTCTGGAACTTGAGACATGAGTGATTCCAAGGAGAAGAAACTAGAAACTGCCTCTGCTGTGATCATTACAAATCACTTATGAATGAATGCTCAGAGATACTTAACCCCTATATGACTTCATCAGTTGTTCAAACACTAATTTTACTAGTGCACTGATTACTTTATTCACAGTCTGCAGAGAGTATATTGGAGCCCTTAGTTGAAGTCATTTAGTCAAGGCTTTGTATTAAACCATGCCAGAGGTAGTGTTAGATCCCAGGAGCTCCCAATTCTTACATGTAGACCTTTATCGTACTAGAAAAAAAGGAATGCTGACTGAACAGGCATGTGGAAGACTTTCAGACCTCTAAGAGCTGGCTGACTATGAAGTAATACTGACCATTTTGAGTCAACACTGAATGGAATAGTTACATGACAAAATCTTTTTCCCTGCTGGCACCATAAATGCTAGCAAAGATGTTGGCACTGATATGAATTTATCTGCTGGCATCAAGTATGGTAAATCTTATAAAGAAAAGTCAACCCCAGCTTGAAAGCATATTGCTGTGCTTTTGCTAGGAGGGCCAGGACTGTCTGCTTCCTCATATAGAGTGGGGAGTTTGGAGACTTCTGGGGACTTTTTTTTTCTGAGGAAAAAATAATGTGGTAAACTGAATAGAAATATTCAATACAAGAAACAATATAAAATGAAGATCAGGTTCTTCCGTATGAGAAAGTTACAAGATTGAAAGGAATGAATCATAGCTATCATTATATGTGAACTGAGAAAATTATTTAGGTATTAATTTATATTATTTGAGCCAAGGATAGCTTTGTGGCTATTCTAGCAATAGACAAGCCTCCTCCTTCGTCCCTCCCTTTCCAGACTCCAAAACAATGCCATCAATATTGGAGCACAGAGGCAATGAAGGAATGTTAGCTTAAGCCCTTTGAAGTGAGCCAGCAGAACAGATTGATGAGGCAGCCCCCATCTTTTAGCAGTCTGCCAGACATGACTTAGCGTTAAGATATCCCCAGACAACTCAGAAATGATGTCTACATCTCCACATCGTGTCTTTGTCACCTTCCTCAAATAAACCTTCCTGAAATAGTCAAGAAACTTCATCATTAGGCTCAATAAAGAAAAATCCCATTGTAAATATTCTTATGACGTTAATAATTATATAAAGTCACCTGCCAATGTTTAAATTAACTATTTATTTCTCTATGTCTAGTCAACAGAGAATCACATCATCATAAGCAATTGCATTTTTGGGGATCTTCATAACTTTTTGAAAGACAAGCTAAACTACTCTAAGCACAGAATAACATGTCATTATTCACTGTATAATGTTTCTGTACTTGATGTTCCCCTGATTTTATGTTTTACATTACACCAAGGGCTTTTCACTGTTGAAACTATTTTTGAGTTACTCCCATCTTTGGCTTTGGGTTCTAGTAGAATCTGGCAGGCCATATTTGTCTGTCTATTTGACTTAGACTTATCACTGAGATTACTGAAAGGAGAAACTTGAGTTCATTCTACTGCAACGTGTAGTAGACTTAAAAGTCATGAGCACAGTAGATGGTAGCTTCAAATACTGCTAATATTGGGATTAAATTGGTACTTTGAAACTGGGTGCAAATGCTTGGGAATATTTTTTTCAGCATTTACTTTTGAAATGGTAGTTTTCTTTCTGAACATTTTCTTTCATGATGTGGTCATTGACGAGCAAAGTACATGACCTACTTAGTCTTTTAGCAAAACATGGTTTTTCTAGTATAAAGGGCTTTGTGATTTATTTTCTCTAATCACTTGGAATAGGATCCCATGCAAATTTATTACAGTGTTGGTGTGGTAAAGATCTGGGGCAAAAGTGGTTAGCTTCTGCATAACGAAAACCTATGGAAAAGTCACTGAACGTATGTATATGGATGAGAGGACTCTGAAACCTCCAGCACCCATAGACTGGAGTTTGTTTGTGTTTCCTGTGGATCGGAAGTAAAGATCTGCAGTCCATCTGCCAGCAAACAAACGCATTTCATATTTTCTGCTGACACACTGTTCTTCTGTTAATAGACCTCTTAATAACATAAATTTGTAGATCAAAACTACAGTAAATATATCAACTGTACAATACTTTCCATGTCTAAAAAACCAGGTCTTTTTCAGTTTTATCTTTAGGATGTCAAGCAAGAGATTAGAAGGCAATTTTCAAACTGAAGGGGGGAGGGGAACCATGATGTTATTCTGTAGAACTTATTTGATTGCTCTTCATAGTCTTTTCATTACAATTGGCATTTAGAAACTCAACCACACATGCCGCTCCACACCTTTCTACATGATACTGTTTCTTCCTGTTCTCCTTATCTGTAACTGTGATGATGCACAGCTTTCTCCTATTTCTTTCTTGTGGGTTTGTGCAGTTTCTTGATGTTTGTGACAGGCCACGATAGGGGAAGCTTTTATCACTGTGGGGTTTGGAGGCCTCAGTAAATTGAAAATTGCAAATGAAATCCACTGGGCTTGAATTCATCAGCTATTA
Organism: Columba livia; assembly: GCF_036013475.1. Taxonomy (NCBI): domain Eukaryota; kingdom Metazoa; phylum Chordata; class Aves; order Columbiformes; family Columbidae; genus Columba; species Columba livia. The sequence goes on along the minus strand of NC_088610.1, from coordinate 9,655,276 downwards.
TGTCAGATGACCTTTGGCAGCTGCTGATAAAAATGAGAGAATGTTAGCTCTGATCCAATTTTCAGCACTAACCATTCCTTTTCAAATCCATTCACAGTCAGGCAGCAGACACATGGGAAGTGAAAATGATAGGGTTTCAAGAGAGCTGCATTGTGTTGCAGATTAAGATTTTCTCCCCCTATTTCTAGAGGTCGGCCCCCAGGCCCCTGTCTGGTATCTACCTATTGTCCAATCAGTTTCAATATCTGCTTCAGAGGACATGTTAGCCATCCTTACAGATAAGTGCTTACAGGAGAAAATGTTGGACTTAATAGTTTTGCTTAGGAGGCATCAAGGGTCACAGTGTACCAATATTGACTGGCACATGTTAGTTTAATCTGACATTCTTAGGAATGCGACACTAGATTCTTTTGGAGTTGTTGATCTCTCTGAGATTTTTGTTCCCAGGTCTAGGTTTTATAAATTTTATTTTCCTGTGAGTGTTTATATTCATGAGTCACTGATATTCATAAGAAAGTCTGCCATAGCTGGGCCCAGGCGGCCCTTACCTTTTATCCCTGTTTTCCAGGTTGCGTAAATTATGAAACCAGAGCTGGATATTGATACTATGCTTTTTCTTCTTAGAGAGCTGGTCAGATGTAGCCATTTCATCTGTGCTTTCCAACTATGCAAAGTGGAAAATTAAACAGCCTTTCAAAATGAAATTAATGTAATAGATGTGTTTTTCAACCAGGATAGACATGAATTTTGCCTTCCAAGACCTTGGATTGAGTGCAACCCCTCCCTCTGCCTTTGCCTTCCTGAAGAGCCACCACACTCAGCACCTCCAGAAGTGTTGAAGAGCTCAAGGGCTGAACCCTAGTGCAGAATGACCTGTTACCAACAGAATGTTCATGTATGCATCCCATTCCCCACTGGCTTTTTCTACCTAATTTAAGAAGCAAAAGAATGAAACTCTGGACTCTGTTCCCTTGGAAAAATAACGTTTATCGTTATAATTTCAAAAATTTAGAATAGTACTTTCTACTGCTTAGTTCTTCAGTTTTCACAGCATAGCTCCCATTGAATTCTGTTTTTAGAAGGCGGTAATGATAATTAGATTGGACTTGTTTGGACAAGAATTCAAAAATCAGATTCCTTGACTGATCATGCTGTCATTCTTCAAAACATCACTATTAGGTCTTCATTGGAAAAGGTATTCCTAATATTCTTACCAAAAGGTTTCAAAAGCACAATGCCATCTTAAAATTACATATGTTTTGTATTTATCATTTTTATTGATTCCTTTAGACAGAATGTGAATTCAGCGGCTCATTTTAATAAATAGATTAAGCTTAATTTATATGATAAGGAAAAAACATTTCTAAGAAACTTGATATTAATATTGTTAAAATCTAAGTGCTAATAAATAAAATAACTCTGATTGCACTGATTTTTCTAAAGACATTAAATAATGGAAAAAAATACGTGCTTCTGTTAGTGATTTGAACATCAAAGAGTAAGGAACAAACTCTCTTTTAATCTAGAATTCTCACATGCATTGATTTGGTGGTTTTTATCAAATTAAAGCTAAAACTAAATATAATTTAGGGTTTTTTAATTTCTCTATGTAACATAGAAAATCGTTTCAGTTAGTTATGGGTCTAACTGTAGCTTTATCATGGGCAAAATTCATAGTTGGCTCAGAAAGTAATCACCTATTTTGCATTAGTATGTTGTCACGTTTTAAAAATCATCATCTTCAGATATGAAAAATACACAACAATCACTATTACTTACATCTGTTTATATCTGAGTCTTTAGTAAGCCTGATGGCAGATCCCAACTTTTTCTCTTCTGTCTATCTCTACGTATAGAAGAAGTTCTGCCTCAAATTTCTTCTTCATTGATGTGAATTTCTGACCTTTGCAGTGGTATCACTAAACCTTTTGTAGTTTTCCTACCACAAATAAGAAATTTTCATCCAATATCAACAAAAATGGAGCATCTATCTGTCAAATATGCGCTTACTTAAATTTTGAAGTTAATTCAAGCTATATTAGAATAAGATTTTTTAAAAATAGAATTCCTGTAGAAGCAGCCTTTTATCAAGCCAACAAGCCAAGCCAAAAGAAAATGGCCTGAGAGGACTTTAATTACATTGGTGTTTGTGGTTTTCCCCAGAGACTCTACAATTGTGTTTATTTCTCAATGTCCCAGGAGACTGACTTTTCTTCTAGGAGTTCTAGCGTATGAGGAGCTGCTGCTGTTCATTCATTTGCTCTTAAGCATCATTATAAACTTCCCGTGATCACCTTATTTTATGGGGAAAAAAAATGGAATTTGTTTGGGTGGAGAAAAATAGTCAGCACAGGTGAGATTTGCCAAACTTCTTATGTATCCTTCAGCTGAACCTTGTTACTCACGTTTTAGTTTTGGTCTTTAATAAGTCAATGAATATTGCAATTGAAAACTGTTAGTTGGACTTACAGTGAGAAAAAACAGCTTCAGGTCATGCTCACAAAGTGTATATTGGCTAAACTTGACCTAAACATAACTTATATTCTGTTAGGCAGTGTTAAACAGTATTAAAGGAACTTTCCTTAAAATCCTTTAAACCTGTTCCAGCAGCATGTTCAAAAGGTGGCGTTAATGATTATGATACTCTTCAAACAGTTTATATGAAAGTGAAAACAATTCACAGCAAACACCTGGTGAAACACAGGTCAAAGTGTGTCTGTAAGCTGTTATGTTTCTGAAATACCAAGAATACTTGGAGGTCTTGAAGTGAGTGGAGGGACAAGAAAAATGGATTTCTCTTTGAATAAGCAATGGGTTCTGCACAGAAGTTGTCTAAGGGCTATTTAACACGTCCCTGTGTGTTGCCTCCCTGCCTAGAGAAGTGACCACCACTGGTTCTGTCCAGGTTCTCTGTGTGTTCTCTGAGCCTCCTCATGTACCTGTACAACTAGTGCAGCCAACCGGGCTCCTAATGCTTGCAAAGCTTTTTAAATCTTAGTGCTGAAAGGTTATATCCATCAAACCTTGTATTAGAACTTAACTTCCTGTATTTTACGTATATTAGTGATTTTTTTTTAACAAATATTTAGTAATTAGCTGAGTCTAATTATAATCTAAACAGTAGTTTGCTCGTTTCTTTGGCACATGTCCCTTTGACAGTGTAATTGTAAATGAGGATAAAACCTGAAGCTGAACATGTATTAGAGAAACTATTTAAATCCTGCATTCATATCCTTACTTTACTATGCAACAACATTTTGAGGAATCCTTGGTCAAAATGAAGACCAGGTTTCCCAGTGCTACTTGCTCAAGAAATGTGTGATGAGAAAAAATAGAACATTCGGTGACAGTCAGCGGTAGGACAAGGGGTAACGGGTTCAAACTGGAGCACAAGAGGTTCCACTTATATTTGAGAAGAAACTTCTTCTCAGTAAGGGTGACAGACACTGGAACAGGCTGCCCAGGGGAGTTGTGGAGTCTCCTACTCTGGAGACATTCAAAACCCGCCTGGACATGTTCCTGTGTAACCTCATCTGGGTGTTCCTGCTCCGGTGGGGGGATTGGACTGGATGAGCTTTCAAGGTCCCTTTCAGTCCCTAACATTCTGTGATTCTGTGATTCATCCTGGTTGGCTTACAGTTAACTGAAGCAGAAAAAAAAAACAAGGAGTGGCAAAGAATGAGGTTGGTGGAGAGGAGAATCAGTCATGTAAACCTGTTGGAACACATATAACCTTTTTTTTTTTTACATTTCTGTATATATAAATTTTGTCATTCTAAGCAAGTGCTGTGGTCACGAGAATAGGTGAAGAATGTGCTTTAAAATAAGAAAAACCCGTATTTTTTGCCTGATCCATCTTACTAATTTGTTTAACGGCCTTTTAGATTTGCAATTTGATTTTGTCTTGTGCCATTTCCTAAACACAATCACCAACTATATGACAGATAGGTACTATTTTATTTTGTTTTTCTCAGCTTCTGTTGATTCATGTACTGCTTTTCATAAAAATACTGTTTTCTTAAAAAGGCAGGATAATCAATATTTATTATGGTTAAGATAGTTTTCATTGTTAGTCATTCTCCCAGATGACTTTTTCCTGCAGCGTCCAACATGACTCACTTCTGGAAAACTCATAAACAATGCATCTCTCATCCTGATATTGCAAAAATTAAGTGTATGAAGACTTATTAAGAATAAATAAAGTATCATTCGTGGAGGATTTATCATGTGGAGGTTACTGTTTGTCACCTTAGGCTGTTTACTCCTTGGGAGAAGAACTCTAGATACATGCATTACAATCCAGAATAACTTTGCGGAAGTTATTGACATTATTCCACTGCATGTTGGTAGAACTAAGATTAGATTTTGGTCACTTTCTAGTCCCTGTTTTTTTCACAAAGTGAGATATGCAGTTGCCATTTTAGTAATCACGCATACATTCACCAGGCGTTTCACCCGTGCCATGTCATGTAAGCAGTCTGTCTGCTGTGTTATTTCTTGCTCTAGTGTGTTTAACTGCTGACTCGATCGATGAGCATTTCATGTGTTTGTTGTTTTGAATGATGCATCAATGATGACACTTATACTGAAGCTTGTAGAGCAATTAATGTTGCTGCTGTTAAAGAAAATGTATTTGCATCTCTTTAATGAAGACATCTGGGGGAAATGCTGATCCTTCTGTTTAAAAATCTTTCTTTGAATGTTCAACTTTGAGGGGTTATACACAACATCCCTGTAAGTGCAGATGGAAAGTATACAGAAAAACACTAAAACATACCAAAATCGTATTTTGTCTTGGGAGTGACCAGTCCTTCAAAATTAGATTATATATTTGACTTTGTCTCTTTACTTGAATTAGCTAGGAGTCCGTAAATTGGACATTAATGTTCACAGAACCATTTTTTCTTATGGAAAAATCACAAAGGCAAAAAAATGTAGTTAGCTTCCTAAATATTTATTCCTTTGTAGAAAGAATATTGCTCTTCAGATTGAAACTAGTAGTTTGTTTAAGAAGTCTGAGATGCTCTAAAAGTTCTGCAGAGAAAGTAAGCAGCCATCTGACAAATAAGGTAGTTTGGCGAAGTTTCTGCCCCAATGCTACTCTCTGGGCTGCCTTTCCATAGGGGTATCATGTATTCCTGAAATGTTTAGCTTCTGTGGGTTTTGGATATATCTAGCCATTCAGATTTTCTGAGATGCGAAAGGTATGAACTTCTTCACACACATGTACTGGAAAAGTTGCTATTGACAATGAAGTGAACCAGTGCAATCCACCACCCAAAGGTTTCAGCCTATAAGGAGTATCAGTGGTGTCCTGAGAACGGGCAAGTGTGCACCGAACCTGCGGTTTCTTCTTCCTAACTCCTCCTTGTGCAGTTCTGCGCCACAGACACACGTAACATAGTGCAGCTCTATGTGATTTTGTAAACCAAAAGACATAGTTTTCAGCAAGCTGTCTTGCTGAAATTATCAAAATTGTTGGATGATCTATAATTATAATTTTCTGTCTTCATCAGGTGAATTGCAATTTTTTTTTTCTTCTTTTAGAGGATGCAGATGCCTTGCAAATGACTTCTGAAAAGGAATTGTACAAAGGAATCAATTTAATATGTTAGAAGTCTTATATGTACCTGATGCTGATATGCTGGTAAATTTACATGGTAAACAGCATAGGAAGAAGCAAAAAAGCCAAGATGTCCCAGAATACAGTTCAACAATCCGTAAGATTCGTTTCTTTTTAAAAGTGGTAAAGACTGACCTGAACAAAAGAGAATGAGCGCTATGCTTGTTCCTCCTCTTCTGATTTTATGCTGGTTCCTTACTCTGTTGTGCTAGAAATACCTATGGAAAGCAAGTAAGATTTCCAACAGATTTCTAAGATTTGTGACACCAACCTTCTTCTCTGACAAATGTTTTTCCTCACATTTGGGAACAAATGGAAGGAGAGCAGTTTGCAACTACTGTAGATTTAGGTCAAGATATCTGCAGCTGGCTGTAATTATTTTGGTTAATTATTTGTTAGTCTTGTGTGATTCACAAGATAAGAAAGGATTTGCTTTTGAATTCAGTATTTTTGCTTCATACACACATTCATTTATACCTGAAATTTGATGTTCTATGTCCTTCAGATCAGTAAATAATCTCCAATTCTCTTATGAAATTTGTTGCTCTAAAAATGTAATTTAACTCTTGCAAAACAAAGAGAGATCTGTTCTCAAGCCTATCTGTGATGGATTCATAGGCTGACCAGTGTGAGTTATGGTGACATCGAACTGTAATCCCAAATTCATTTTAGTTACATTCAGTGAGATAGTTCATCAATGGCTTGTTCCCTGGTGAAATTTGCTTAGGGTTTTTTTTAGGTTATGCTAGTTTAAAGAATAGATGAGCATTACTTGCTAAGTCATATTTGCCACATATTAAGTGAAGACTAATAACAAGGATTGTCATTTATACAGGAATGAGTGATTTTCTCATCTCCTGGTCTTAGATCTGCTCGGTTTTCTACACTGTTGTCTCATATTAGTTCCCATTTTTCTTTTTTTTTAATCATTTTTTTACTTATTAATTGTTCCAAAGGGCAGTAAATTAAAGCAAATTATATCTTCACTTGGATTTTATATCCAGCCTTCCTTTTAAAGAGTAAACTTGGCTCTTTGCATATTTAACTGGGAGTGGATTCAGTTCCATATGATTGCATGAAAATGTAGTATTGAAGGATGCAAAATCACCTTTAAAAGTTGTTAACAAGTTCAGCATAAATGTTGAGAATTGTATTGGCTACCTCTTTGGTTCAGTACAGTGATAATACAATTTTCAGATAGCTAGCAATTGCTTGTAGGAAAAGGTTTATTTTAAGGTGGTTTTCATTGCTGGATTTTTATACTCACTGGAATTGTTTCTGTGTGTTATTATTATTTATCAGTAGAGAGCTCTACAAGGTCTCACTCAGCTACAGTGAAATGCTGTAAAAATGCCTGGTGAGCCTGGCAGCTGGGAGCGGTGGTGCCACACACTATCTCTCCATCAGTGGCATCTGGATGCGAGATTGGCCGCTTTCCTAGGCTGTTGGCGAGCTCCACTGCTGCCTATTCAGATGTATCTGCACTAAAGCACAACAAATTTACATATGTTTTGCATAAAGCTTTCAAGCTACTACTTCTGTGTTGCAGGTTTTAGACTGTTACACTGAGGATTTATTGGAAAACCAAACTATTATATCTATCAAACTATTATTTACAAAATATATTTTAATCTTTGTGCATTTTTTTATAAATGGATTGCTCAGGACATTTATATTTCTGATGCAGGAATAAATGAAAATGGTGAATGGAATTACACTTTGGTAAAAAAAAATTTAGAGATAATGTTTTCATGAAATGTAGACTGGAGGTTATTCCCACCTTCTTTTCATTATTAAACGGTAAATATTAGAGGCACTTAGTCATGTGGTAGGGCTTATGGAGTTAGTACTCTTATTGTCTTCTCTTTAAGTTCCTCTGCTGTCTTCATTTCAACTGTAAAAGAATGACTAGGACGTTCACAGAAAGCTGTTTCATACTGAGAGGTTATCAGGTGACCTAAATGACATCCATTTACGAAGCCCTTTCCCACAGTTGTCTACATTTGAAAGAAGAACTCATGCAACACTTTATGCTTAAAAGCAGGTTTGTAATCAATCAGGGCCAAGACATCTTTTTCCTGCTGTTGCTAGAAAACATTGAAATGGAAACAACATCCAGTTGGTTGATATAGATGCATGGCTATGAGTCTGGGCCAGTTCCATTTTCCATTAAAAGTTGAAATGACTGGAATTTTTCGTGCTATAGGGAAGGATATATATTGACATTTGTCGCCGGGAACTGATATAAGCAGTCATTTCTTTGCCTTTTTTTCCTTCCAATGTCTTCTGAGGTGTTACATGACATAAGTCTGTCTCTACACTTACAATATGTTTAATTACATTTATATCCAGAAGTTGTTCTGAGGAAAATTTTGAGCTTTGTTTTTCTAACAGACCAATCTTAATGCACAATATGTCCAATGTTCTTTGCGATAAGAAGATTGTAGCTGAATATATTGTAACCCCTTTAGTAAAGTCAGAGTTTATCAGCCTGCAGGTCCCATTTTAAACTTCATTTCTAATTGGCAGACGGGGAGGAGCTCTCATGTGGACAGAATGATGCATTAGGTATATATGACCAACTATTAGATTTTTCCCGTCTGAAAGTGTGAGGTCACGACTCCAGATTTGTTTCATTTTTGTTTGGCCCAGTAAAGGAATTGTTAGAAGACAGTGACATTACTTCATGTTTAGGGTTTGAGATTACATTGGATTGGTGGCAAAATCTGCATTTGCTGACTTTTCTGAGTCTGTGTTTATGTCTTTTCACTCACTATATGTAGGCTTTCTAATACGTCTTTTCACATAAGAATACATATTTTACCTAATCAGCATATCTGTAACCGGATGAAAATGTGGATGAAAATGAGGATGAAAATGTGTTTTATGCTATCCAAAGAATATTCTGATATAGCTCTGGTTGTATCTGGGAATTGATTAGATGCCACTGTGCTGAGCATAGAGCAATCCCATAAATGGATAACTTTCATGCCACATTATTATATATTACAGGAATTTTGTAAGTCTAAATTAATGAGATCTAAATTGTCCTTCAGAAGAAATCCGTACATCTTTAGTGGTGGAATGAAAGAAATACTGATTTCCCATAGCCACTGACATAAGAAATAAAAGTGAGTTGACTCTTAGAATTATAGGCTTTTAAAATGTATATATAAAAAAATATATATGTATATTTATACAATATTTATGTTTTTATCTATGTAGGCTTATATATGTATATATTTAAGTTCCTTGAAAGGATATTTGGGAGTGCTGCTAAGAGCTGGACATGGATAAACCATTTGTGACTATTGTAAATTTGTCTTCAGTTTTGAACCTTGCTAGGTCATCTTGTCAAAACAAATTTTGAGGTCTGAAATAAATGAACAGAAGAGAAACAAACACACTGGATTAAAAGGCTCTTCCAGTGTTGTCAGATAATTACCAAAAAGAAAGTGCCGACACTGGAAATATCAATAACTGTAATGTGCGAGATTTGTTAAAACACGCAAACTCGCTCTCCACTGACTGTCACTAATATTTATTCGTCCAGTGACTGTTAATCACACCAAGTTTACAGTCCCATATAGCACCTGTCACAGGTGTTGATCATTAATCAGCTATTACAGCAGTTTATTCTGCTGCTGACAACTTGCAATTTTCTACTGATTCAGCTAGTTTGTCAGGTGGGAATTATGGCATAGCACATGTGACAAAACACATCACACATTTCTCTCTCTCTCCTCTCTCTCTCCCCCCTTCTTTTTTTTTTTTTTTTTTTTTTTTTTTTTTTCATTTTCAGGCTTCTCTCTCTTCCTCTCTCTCCCCCTTTTTAGACAAACAATATCTGGGAACTCAGAAGTAATAAGGCGGAATGTATAATTAATTACCCAGCTTGCTCTAATTAGGGATGAATAAGTTGTGTCCCTCTCATCATCACAAATGTGGTGATGGGTAATACCAGTTTATGCTGTATTAACTGCAAATATGCAATCCTTCTGAGAGCACTTTTGTTGATGAATTTGATGAATGTGACAATAATTAGCAGAGACAGATGAGAGCTAAATTACTACTGACAATGTAATGCTATCCCGCTCGAGGGTCTGAGAACGTGGCAGGCTAACATGGCAGGGACCGGGGCCTCGTTTCTAATTAATAGTCTTCTTTTTTTTTTTCTTTTTTTCTTTCTTTTTTTTTTTTTTTTTCTTTCTTTTTTTTTTTTTTTTTCCAGTGTGGAAAAAAAAAAAAAAAGGAGAAACGGTAATTGTTTTCGTCAAAGGCTGCAGGGAGTTATCAGGGTAATAAAGTTAATTAGCAGAACAAACATCCTTTCACTGCCTTACCAGATTGAGGAAAAGAGGGTAATTCAAACTGCAGAAAGATATGACTAGATGAGATGATAAGGAGAAAAATTTTACACAGGAGGCTAACAGAGAAGAATCAATTTTTTTTCTTCGTTTCTTTTGGCTTAGTCCAAGGAAAGGAATTATACATTCTCTTCTTTCAGCTCATAAAGTTGCCTATGTATAAAACTTTATTGTTATGATTCCTGCAATGGATGGGAAATGAAGTTAAGAAAGATCATATTACATTGTTCATTTTTTTCAGGGCCTTCCAAATAGCAATTGTTTTGTTACATTATGTGAAATTTCCTTTTTATTAAAGTGACTTTTCCTAATATCCACGGCACTGTATTGATCTCATAATGTTCTTCAAAAAGAAACCTGTTTTTACTTCGTCTCCAGGTCTTCAATGAACTCATTGAGTGTGGCCATTGTACTAGGTTCTGAAGTAGCTAGCTCAGAGTTTGAATTAGTTGATGGATTTCTTTGAGCAGCATTTCTTTTACTATCCTCTAGTGTAAGTATGAAAAGAAAGTCCTTGTTCCTGCCAGCATTAATGCATGTGACTGGCTTTATGCATGAGTAGCCCCATTACATTTGTCTCCATTCAGTTACTTGTACGCATAGGCAGGGCCAAGGTCCAAAAGGAGAGAATCTTTCAAAAGTAGTAACATTGAGATTTATTGAGATTTTTAGGTTACTTTGGATGGCAGTTCTTATTCTTGTATTTTTCAGTTGCCATCTCTCTTGCAAGGATTTGGCTTACCTCCATGGTATGGCTGGCATTATATCATACTATGCTAGTACAAACTATAAATACATATGGGCTTCTAGCTGGTTTTGTAAACCCAGAGGGATCTATCAAAGCAAAAATGTGTTCACACAACGAGGTATTGAAAAAATTAGTGCAAAATACCAAACCTGGGTGTGTCAGCTTCTCTGAGGTGTCCGACCATGTCACATGCTCTTACCGTCCATGGTAAATATGACGTCACTCTAGTCGGTCTGCTGTCCAGGGACATGTAAGCAATCTACCTTGCATTTGCTTATACTTTTACTTTTATGCCATAGTAGTGATTATAGACCAGCTAATATAAGTTTGCACTTTAGGTTATCCAATAGTATGATGTGTTTCTGTCTGTACCGTTGGTTATAACTATTGCATTGTCCTCTTAAATTATTGTGAAATAACTTCTGGCAGAGATGCTCAGTCTCCTCCTGGCACATGTGGTAGATTGCAGTGTGGGAGGTTTTTGGAAAGACTCAGTGGGTCACAGTAAGCTGCAGGGCTCTTTCCACCAAAAAGAAGATTCAACTGTCTTAAACTGTACAACATGGAAACAAGATCCCAAACCTGGGGGTGATCTAGGTCTGAAGTTTTGGTACGTGTGGTAGCCGCAGCATATCCAATGCAATGAGAGCACTCTATATTTCTACTGCCAAGCAGCCTCTTCCTTCAACACAAGCACAATGACCCAGGCATTAGGACTAGGGAAATGTTGGTGACATTTAGTTATTCGATAGAGTTATCCTGTATGACTGCACCCAAATTCCTTAGGTTTACCTCCTGAACCCCATGTAAGACTACTGAATTTCTGATCAGTAAAGCTGGGCTTTCAGCCTTGGTGTCTCTGGATCTCTCTCCCCTTTAACAGATAATAATATTCTCTGCCTTTACATGCATCTACTGGACCTAAATACACAAAGACTGTGAGGCTCTTGGTAGTGGAAACGTGTCATATAGCCACTTACGGTAGACAAAGACATAATCCTAAGAAAATTTCCCATGAACTTTTCTCATAACGGAAGAAGATTCACCCTCTGTGATCAGTTACTGTCTCTCCTATGCCACTTTCTGTCTCTCAGGCTGACCTGAGCCAACCCTTTCTAAACCATTTCAGTCAGTGATTTCTTTGCCCTTCTTCCCCTCTGTGCTCATCTCTTTCTTATTTTACCTTCCTTTATCCTTTTTGTTCTGGCAGCTATCAGGTGGCAACTTGTGCTATGCCAACAGTGCTGGCAAATGCAATTATTGTCATTGGAACAGCAAATCAGTTTCATTTGTAATCATGTTGGTGACATCTTTTCTATATTTGTTAACAGAATTTGTGAAGGAGACATAAAATATGGAACAGAGATTAGATTTGTTTCTGCATTTTGTTAAGCATGTGTGGCTACTGCAAAGGGCTACATGTTTCAGTAGGTGCAGAACTGGAGCACAGGGACTGCAATGGAGTGGGTGAGGCAATTTGCATGGGGCTGCTCAGGATTAGATGCCTTTTTTCATTAATAGTCTATGCAGGCAAAACTCCCTATCAGGAGACAGAAGGAGCAAAGTAAACCAAACTATTGAGAAAGAACTGTGCATTATCTCTTTTAATAACTTGTCACTGTAAAAGTATTAGTAATCAATTTATTAATATAAAGGACTGTAGAGTTGTGTATTCTATGTGTTTGCTTTCTGTCTTCAAACTCTAAATCTTCAGTAGAAAAAAACATAGAACTCCACGGTATTTTACCATCTCACAACTTAAGGCTGACTTTAACTTTATCTAACTTAAAATGTCCTCTGCATAAGACTTTCTGCTTCTGTCAGAGAGCTCTGCTACTGCAGGATCAATGCTGCAGTCATTACTGAGTGTAGTACCAAAATACTCTAGTGAGGAGTGTGGTCACTTTTAGCTTCTTACTCAGTGGAGCTTCCCGGACACATCAGCACTTGACCTGAAGCCTTTCCTGTCTATGCAAACCCACTTTTGAGACCATCCAGTTGTTCTGCTCATCTTTGAAACCGTCCATAGCATTGCCCTGCGCCATGCTGAAGCTTTCTGTCCATATGCTGAGTCCTGCGTGCCTGTGCCTTGCCCTTTTTACCTGCCATTGCCTGGTCACAATCCGTTGCTTCCCCCATTCATTCTCCTCTTTGCCCAGTTACCAGCTTTTCATATGCAGCGAGCAGCTTCTTCTGTTGCAGTCTCTATGCTTGAAATATTTTTTCCTTATGTTATGTGAAAAGTCCCTTTCTCCTCTGCACTTGTGCGTTTTCGTTCAAAGATTAGAGAAAACAGAAGAAATACGGTTTTCATAGAACATGATTATCAAAATAGTCAGCCATCATCTCGACCACTCTTAGTATATATTGTTTCCTTCTTTTCATTAGAATGACCTGGAAAACAGGACTATGTGCTTTTCTCTCTGAAAAGTGCCTGGAGAGTGCTGCTGTGTGTGCTAGCAGGTCAGCAATAACTGGGAGAATACCTTAGCTCAGTAAGGCTATTTTCTTGTAGAGTTTTTCATTTGACGGTGGAATGCTGCCCTGTCGTTTCATTCTTGGTTTTCCTCTCTGGCTACTACACTTGACACAAACTCTGCTTTTCTACCTGAAAAGGGTTAGAATAAACCATCGTGTCTAAATCAGCTTGACATTATGGGGGCTCATTGGTTAATATTTATATGCCTCATGTCTGTACCTTTTTCACCTGGCTCATGAAGGAAGCATCTCATCATGCTTATTGACCCAGGGGTGCTTTGTAGCCATGGATGACCTGAGTGGATGCTTCTTAAATCAGGTGTATGTTTAAAATGTGAGGAAGTTGGAAGTCCCTCTAACCGTAACAATCCATGGTTTCTCAAAAGAGTCTTCAGTTGGAAGAGTGTCTTTAGAAATTGCATGAACATACTTTAATTATGAATCTTAACTTTATATACTTTTGTAAGTATATTTACTGCTGCTGAAATCCTTTTCGGTTGATTTTTGACTGTTTAGTGAATAGGGTTTGTCCACAGTGTATGGGAGGTTTCTGTTAATCTTAACTCAGATATGCATAATAATGTAGTTAAACAAATATCAAAGGCTCAAATTACAAAGCTTTTTAATGATAAAATTATTTAAATGTTCTTTTGAGCAACTGAGGTTCTGTAGTGCTGTCCAATGACATTACAGCACTGCCTAAAATCATTAAAAACTGCATGCAAACAAATATTTGTACACAAGGTGGTGATGTTAGCAACCAGCTTCTTTTTATTAACAACCCACAATAAATATAAACATCTTAGTTTGGCTCTGAGGTATCTTAAGCTAACGTTGGGTACTCGTATAAAAACAGATCTGAAATATCAGCAAGAAAACTGCAAATTGGTCTCAAGATATCAGTGAAAAATAATTGTGAAGCTTAAAAAGTCTTCTTGTCTTTCAGGGCTTCTCATTTTCTTATGACATAATTGCACCATGAGAATCATATAAAACTTCAAATATAATGATGGTAAAAGCAACATGTATCAGAAAAGGAAGGTAATGCAACCTTTTATTAAAGATATCTTTCCTATTTTAAGTATTTCTCATCCTACAACTAGCTGGTTTAAAAATAGCAGCAGTTAAGACTGGCTGGGAAGAATGGAAAGTCTTTCTTTTTAAACTGACATAGAACAAGGATAGAGCTAAAACCAAGGAAAGGGGTAATAAATAATGACAACAGATGTTTGTAAACCTTTTGCTCCTGTGTTCACTGTTTCCATGTGTTTTCTTGTCTTGATGTGCTGTCAGCCTCCTCTCACCTGGGACTAGTGATATCTTATCAAAGCCTAAGCAGTTCCTCTTCACAACAGGCAGATAATAGTGCCTTTCAATTTATCATACTAGAAGTCTAAAAGAACCATGGGAACGATTGGTCAGGTGACAGTTTGATGGACAGCTTGACAGCCCTTAAAGCATCATGGGAAATGGTTGTCACCTGATTTTTCAGAGCAACTGGGGAGATAACCTTCAGCATGACAGGAAAAACAAAAATCTGAATATTTGTGTAGGGTTTGCTAACAGCCATAACGCTCACTTAAGTGATAATGGGGATGAATTTAGATTACTTGAAATGGAGGTATCTGAGCTGGGATCTGTTTAGCCTGTAAATGTTTTTGACATCTTTAGCTGCTTTTCAACACTTTTACTGAACGCATAATTCTTCAAACAGAGGTAATGTAAGGCGTGCAGATAGATTATTTGGTTTGTATTTTGTCAAACTCTCCACACAATGTGTATGTTGTCTGCTGAACAAAATCGGAAAAACAAAACTCCTAAAAAATTTTACTTCTTGCTTTGTACATTATTGTTCTGGCTACCCCTAAAAAATCAGTATTTACTGTGAAGTGAATTTCTCTTCCTGGCACTATTTTAGTGTAAACCAGACAGATGTTTGCATCTGAAATCACCCTCACAATGGCCACTGCTGTGGACTCCTGCTGAGATTAACAAACAGGTCAAATATTGACCTGACAAAGACAATATCCTACTCTTAGGTCAAGACGGAGGCCTTTGAAAAGAAAATATGTAAATGCTGGCATTGTTGTCACCCTGGTTTTACTGCTGTGGATCAATGCAAGATGCAGTTTTCTAGGTAATGTAGTTCCGGTACTTCCCAAGAACACTGAAAATAAAAAATGTTGAAAAATATAATCACAGCTGTAGGTTTTGAATGAGAAACTGCATGGCAAAAATGGTTAAGCAGTTGTTTTTCCTCTACAAAGCTTGGATAGACATTGCATCTATGATACCTTGAATCAGTGTAGAGGTCTCACCATTGTCCTCCGAGAGGAACAGAGGAGGCTGATGTAACAGGTGAAAACCACTTGGGAAAAGCTTATAATGCAACTCAACTGATGAGTGCAATCAGGAAGAGATGCTTTGCAAACCATTCCTATACAGATTTTAAAACTACAGGGCTAGTTTGGAAGTTTCTCACCTTTTTCTTATTCATACTTTCTTGCATATTATAGAATGTGTCTGTCTCATTCTCCCCCATCATTCTAACCAAGATGTCATCACATTCCCTCGCTCTTTTCATTAATGATGTCCCCACCACTTTCAACCATGTTTGTGGTCTTCTACTTGCCGCCTTTTAATAAGCCTTTTGTTTCAAGGTCCTGAACAGCTGAGCTCTTCTTGTAGCTCTTTTCTCTTTTTGTTTTCTGTTCCTTCATTTCCATTTTCTCTGTTCCATGAAAAATGACAAATATAACACGTGACTGCAGAACCTTGTTCTGTGCAACTTTCAGCTAGTATCCTGCCATCTTTCCACTTTAGAGTCCCTCTTTTAAAAGGTGCTTGAGTGCTTTTTCTAATGAAGTTTGTAAATCACGTATTTTTTCCACAAGAAGTCATAATAGCAATATTGTTATTCTCCCTCTCTCCCCTGCTGAGGGAAAGGCCGTATAGACATATATCTATGATCCCTGACTGACACAGAATAACACATAAGTAAATAAGAGGGGGTTTTTCAGCATTAAATACATTTTCTCTCCTCCGTGTCTTGCCAGAGGTGAATTTTAATATATTGTCAAAAGTTTTAACAAGCTGCAGACACCGTTGGAGTTGAGCCATTACAAATTTCAAGATTTCATTCAGAGCATATTTAGTATTTATAATGGTATGTAGAATCTATTCTTAGTTCAACTGTAAATAAAACCAATGCTGTCCAGATAATTTAATATATTTCCTGTTAGAACAATAAACTATAACTAGTTTTTTCCATTAAGATGTATGTATTTCATCTGAAGCCATCTTATTATTTGGATTAGAGTTTAAAATAACAGTTTAGGATGTGGCTGTGTGCAAGCATGCATAATATGTCTACACATACATCCCGCTCTGTGCTGAGTGAATATCAGAATAGTGAGGTACAAGATAATTGCATGCAGGTTATGCCTGTGGATGTCCACAGCACTCAACGATACACTGGCTTTGGGCAGGCCATGGCAGATGGTGTGTTTGGATGTGGGTTTTTTCCAGATGAAGGTAGAGAAATCTCTCTTTAGGCTTTCACAGCTTGCCATGTAAATACTATTGTTCTGGTCAGCTCTGATTTATATCCAAGGCTACGGTAAGATAAAAAAGGGCCCTTACCCTTCTGTCACAAACTCCTCTTTGTTGAAGTTTCTTTTGTCAAATAGCTCATACTCTGGCTCATCTTTTTTCAATACCATGTTTAGTTTCAGAGCTCAGTACTGTTTAACTCAAAATATACTGTCATGCAAAGTTAGTATTCCCTCAGTAAAAATTGCAGACTTAGTATTTACTTTAAATATTGTATTTTAAAGTTTTAATGTCAGTTTTGCATATTGGTACTGAAAAAAATCATCTAAGTTGGGGCTTCCTACATTGCTATTTTAAATAACAGTAAAATCTCCTACTGTAAATGAGTTTAACAAAATACCTCTGAGTGTATCCACAGCTTCTACAGAATGCAAGTTGCAACTGAAGGTTTTTCCCTCTGCATTTTTGCAAACAAACAATGTGGTTGTCAGAGAACCTAATCAGTATTTGAGCTGACAAACAACCAAACAAAAAAGGTATTTAGCAGGGCCTCTGATTTCCCTAATGACAGAATATACCCATCAAGGAAACTCAGTAGCAGCTGCTCCATTGTGTTAAAGATTTGAAGATGTCTTCTTGTTGAAAAAGTTTGGAGGGTTTTCTTTACTTTCACCAGAGAATATGTAAAGAGGCTTTTTTATTTCTTTTTGATGGGGGAAGAGAGAAATCAGCTGATTAGCAACTTAATACTGCTTTCTATGACTGTACCGAGCTCTTAAGTTTCAAAACTACATCTTGTGTGCCAATTGTGATAATCGCTGACAAGAAATACGACTTGTTCACTGGGCTCTCACATAACATCCATCTGGAAAAACTCCAATGTGCACCTTGTGGAAAGAGGAGAACCCTCATCGGGTTATACGGGACAGTTTATTTATTGTACTTTTAACTCACCTCCTCTTTGATTATTAATTAATTTATTGTATCTGCTTTTATAGTTTAAGTCCATAACGCTCATTTCCATAATGTGAGGAGGATTCCAGATAGTTACAATGAAATACATATAATATTTGCACGGTTGGGTGAACATTTAGATCTGTTTTCCCCTTGAGGTGGGAAATCGATCTTGTGTTAAACAACATAGATATTGATAAGAGCCCCGATATTGAGCTCAGCTGAAATCAATGTTTTCTTATAACTGTTTACAGAATTCTATGAGTAGCAGCTAAAGGGATTCATTGATAAAAATGTGAAGACTTGAATCATCTGCATAAAGAAAAGAGTACAGAGAAGTGGTGAATTGGGAAATCAGAGTGAATGACTTGAACAAGAGAGGGAATGCAGGATAAGCCAAGAGTAGTCAATAAAACTGAGACAGGGAAAGAAGTGGTAAAGGAGAATGAAGCCACAGATTAGAGTGGGCTCAGTGAAGAACAGCTGTGTTGAAAATAACAAGAGTTAAAATTCCCAGGCAAAATCTGGACGTCTGACTGGGGCAGAAAAGCATGCTGGTCTGTCAGAGCCTTCCTTCATCCTGGAATTTTACACAATGTTCTAGTTGTATTGACTTCATGACTTCCATGTATTATCGAGACATGGGCAGAGACTCCAGAGGTCTATGTATACCTCTCTCAAATTGATAGCAGTATCTCATATCCAAAAGAATCAGAGAAAAGTCTGGGAGAATGACACCTGCAGTGGCAGCAGGAGTTTACCCAGGAACTGAAAGCCTCAAAGGGGTTTTTATGCTGCATCATTGTGTCACAAGTAACAATTTTGGGGCTCTGAAATTTGTAATACATTTGCAGAACGAGGCATGCTTATATTCAACTGGTGACGGTCGCTTGCTGTGTTCTGAACCTGCTATGGAATCAGAGGATGGGTTCTTAGTTATAATCTATGTAGCCAGGATGTCTGCAGTATTGATTGCACTTATGTATATTTGGATGAGAAATGGGAGATCTGTTCACCAAATGAAGCTGCTTGACCACTTACTCATGAGTGCTGACAATTTGTTATGATACTTTTACCAGTCCAGAAGAGTGTAAGTAGGATTCATGCATCTTGAAGATGCATTATTTACAATATTTGGTGCTTTGTGAGTCTGCTGAGCTTTAGAAAGAATAGAAGTGGCATTTATTTGCTGGCATAGGACGCATCCTCACAAGAGGAGCTTTGTGAGTGCACTTATCTACCTGTTCTGTTTTGAAGTATTTCACTGCTGCTTCTCAGTGTTTGGTGTTTCACTGGGGACCTGTAGGGCTTAGCTCTAGCATGAAGCATTGGCTACCACAGCCAGCACAGACTTGAATTCATAATTTCAGGTTGGGCTGAGCTGTGAAACAATAAGGCATAGGCATGTCAAAGCAGATGACTTCCTCGCTGTTTCAGTCTTCATTTCCTATTGTTGCTGTCGATGCTCCTGCTTCTCTCTTTCCATCGGGCATTCATTACGAGAAAGTAATTTATATTTGTTATATAAATAGATACACAAGTGCCCTAAATACTTATATATGAATTCTTTAGGATTTATTATAGGAGTCTTCAGGATTGGATTGAGTTCACAAGTCTGCTTCAGCAACAGAAAATACAGAATTGTCTTAATGAGGTGATCATTTCCCTAAAACAGTGGCTACATTGTCAAGTCTTGTTTGTTTCTGCCTAATCAGAAAGTTAGGGTCAAAATTTAAATGAATCTACAGGTTCACCCTTATCTGCTTTTCAAATCTGAGGAAAATTATTGAAGTAATGCATTTGGAGAGTTTTACAGCTTTTGCCTTATCAGCATCCTCATCAGTGAGAATGTGTTAGTGCGTTCATTTAGGAACTCATTATTGTACCCTGAAGTGGAAATGAAATCTATATTAACTTATTGCTAGAATGCTGAATTTAAATTAATTTATCTTAATTGAGACACTTTTTTTTGGATTTGATACTTGAAGAGAGGATTAATTCATAGCCATCTCTTATCTTATCTTCTCTTGGTTAATGATAGGCCCAGCAGTTTGGGAAATGAAATTAACAGGCACAGGGGTCACTGTCATTATCTGGATCATTTCATATGATGCAAATTAAGTCAGGTACATCACTGCAGCTAATACTGCACATAGTTCATTTAGTGAAGGCTCTCACATTGATCAGTTTTAATTTTAGTTCAAAAGGCTCATCTTGCTGTCTTCAGGTACCAGTCATGTGCAAAGAGTAGACAGTAGGTGTGGGAGCTCCTTTCTTTTTTCTCTTTTTGATTCTTCAGATGGTTCTTGCAGATTTGGGGTTTGGTGGGGAAACAGGCATATTGATCACACATGTTCTGAAGGGAAGAAAGGTTACCCGGTTAGCTAAATATTGTTATGAGCTGCAGTGGTGCAGTCTCTTTGCATCCATAACTGGAATTGATGAGGAGGCAGGTGATTTAATTTTTGAAGTGGTAGAAGTGCTAGAAGCACAGCAATATAGGGTTGACAATAAAGTGATGTTAAATATAATGAATTCAGAAACTAACAGTTACTATGCAAATTTTTACTGTAAATCTGCAAACACTTCAGTGACCCAGTTACACTTTGTTGTTGATTTTTCCATTTATTTTCACGTTTGGAAGAATTTCTCATTTGCTTGACATCTAATATTTAGTATCACATTTGATTGTTTTCTTTGTTACACCTGTCTTTCACCACCTTGGTGACGAAAAGGGATCCCAGAGCCACCACAAAGCCAGAGCATGATAAACATCCTTCAGCAGAGAGGAAAATGATACTCTGACACGTTTCTGGCACTAGCAGAAACTTTCAAACAACGATGCTGTTGTTATTTTGCTTATGAGGAGAAGCTTTCACTATAAGACTAGATCGCTTATCAGACATTTAATTAAAACATTAGTGCTTTACAAGGTAGAAATCTTCTCTACTTAGCAGAGGTGGGAGCTGAAAACTGAAGTGATTTAATCAGTGACCTGTAGTGAGCCTTCAGCAGTTGTTGGACTCGCACGCAGGAATCCTGCTTGCCGATCTCATCTGCTAATATCTTCCTTCCCATACTGACTGTAGCTGCAGCAGTTCCACTGGCGTTATCCCTGGCTTGCAGCTGTTTTTCAAGGATCAGCGCTAGTTGTGGACATTTCACTAGTACGTTCAGATTTTATTAGCTTGCACTGCAAATGGCCCATGCAAATATTTTAATGTTCTCTTTCCTTGACTAAATAGTTTAAGACTGCACCAAATTTACTAATATTATTATTATTTTGCTAATGCAGTATACTGTGTATTTTATAGTAAGCAGTTTCACATCTGTGGCTGAATGATAGAAGCTAAAGCTGATATGGATTTTCTATTTTCCATCACTCCGTATCATTTGTAAACTCTTTAGTTCTGTAAAAGATCTGCTTTAAATAAATAAATGTATCCTGACTAATCCTCTTTGAATAAGTGGAAAGCATTTAATCCCATGATTCTGTAAATCCAGGGTAGCTGTCAAATTGTGTGTTCATTTTTCTGTATTATCTAAATCGGTTTGTATCAGATCTTTCATTGACAACAACAGTTTGTTATTTGGATTAAACACCTCTCATGCTCTATAACCTTTCATTTAAGAGTCATTTGCATCCCTTTTTTGGCTGCTACTTCAATCATCCGTATTTTAACAGTTCTTTAGGAATATTTGCTGCTAAATATTCACACTGCGTTTAAAATTGCCCTTTTTTTTTCAAATTGCTAACACTTCTGCAAGATCTGAAATTCAAACTATTTTTGTTTGTGTCACCGAGAAGCTGAATTCATTTATCAGTTTTCAATTTAAGAAAATAAAAATAGATGATTCATGAACTTCATTTCAAAAATTTTATAAAGTGCTTCATTAATTGAACAGCAGCTGGGGGGAAAAACTAATCAGCTCATTTCAACTGGAATAGCTCATTATCATTTGGTCTGATGAAATCTTTGGAAGCTGGTTTCATGGGAAATGGATCCTTCACACAGTTGCCCCTCAACTGCCTGGAAAAAGGTCAATTGCCCCCCACACAATAATTAAAACTCATATTTGGACATGCACTTCCATTTTTTAATTGCTAGGGATAAAAGCCCTCTTGTTGCCTTTTGACATGAAGGAAATGTTTGGGTTCTTTCAGTTCTCCGGAGTAGTTTTAATGGCTCAGACTGAAGAATACTGATTTCTACAAACAGAGTAAATATGAGACTTCTTGTCCAAGTAGCTGAAAAGCTTTCTGCTGGTACATCTCTTAATTTTGGCCACAGGGATGTAAAGGATTACATCTTATTTTTAGCTTGTAATATCCAGAGTTGAGCAAGGCTTTATTTTGGGAATAAAGGAGGTTTTGGAGATAGTGAATGGCATTCAGGGCTGTATGTTACCTCTTAAACTTTGCAGTCTTAATGCCATCACTGTAGGACAGACCCTAATTTAATTAAAATAATATAGACTCATACATGACAGCAGAATATGGAAAGTTAAATTCCTATCTGTTGCCTGATGGTGTTTGACCTGGAACAAACTGCTTCCACCTCATCCTGAGACTCTTAAAATGAAACTTTTCTATAACCAGTGTTATGTTAAAGTTAGGTGCATTATTTATTGAAAAGTGCTTTGAAATGGCTACATGAAACGTGTGAGAGATGTGTATAACCATAGTAGCCATAATTTTAGTATTAGTTTTATGATGATTTTGTGAATGATCAATATTGCAGTAGGGTAACAGACTCTATAACCTCTAGAAAGTAATCTCTAACTGTTATTTTATGTTAAAATATCCAAACATACTTTTTTATATTTCTGCTAAATGAAGAAAAATCTCATCATTCAACTGTAGCTTTTGAAATTTGATAATAGCACCATTATAAATAGAAAACCAAAATCCCTTTTTTCAGTACCTTGGAGACTAAATAAGTTTAGAAAGATATCAGCAATTGATCAGTAGTGTGGTTTCTCAAGTCTCTCATATACCTATGCAGTTTTTCAAACTGTGCACACCAGCATCACATCATTTAGGTCACGGATAACTAATAAAAATTCCAGTTAAGATTTTTTTAACTACGTTCAGGATATGAAAATATTTTTCTAAACTTTTTTCACAATATATATTGTTTTTCTTCAAAAAGAAAACCTGTATTTAGATTAAAAGCAATTTTTGTGAGTGATTAACCTTGTCCAGTAAGATTTCTATAAAAGCAATTCCTTTCTAGTCTTTCTTTTACACTGTATGGGGAAATATCTGCTCTAATAATCATCATTTGCAGATGTCTTTTTTTTATGAAAGTTGGTGGTACCGTGCCAGCACAAGAGTAAGATCTTTAAAGGTCCTTTCTGCTTCTCAAGATTATAATTTCACTTAATAGTACCACCAATTTTTCACAACAACATTTCTTTTTATTTGCCTTCTAAATTCTGAACCAATAGAATTCAGTGGATTATATTTTCTAGTTTCTCTCTGCCACCATGAGGGCAAAAGTTTACTTTTCCAGGACAAGTTGCTAACTGAAGCTTACCTAAGAGCTGAAAAGATGGCAGTGTTTGGTGTGTGTCATAAATAGTAATACATGCTAAAACTCTGAGGTGCATCAGTAGCACTCTTAACTCAAAATCTCTGGTGAAGGTTATTGGCCTGGTTTCCACCTCATTTCTCAGTATCTGAGAGGAAAATCAAGGCTCTTGAATCTTCTCTTGGAGGCATCACACAGGAGGAACAAGACTGTTTGTCCTGTACAAACAATAAACAGTAACTCAGCCCCAAACCCAAGCACTACATACTGTTTACATTTAAGATACCATCTTCTGTGTAGTAAATATGGGCTAAAGAATAATGGTGGAGCATCACATTTGGGAACTAAATCTATGTACACATGTGATATGTTTGCCTGATTCAGTGTGGTTTTTAGCCTCTTCTGCTGCTTAGCCAGACTTATTGGATTTCACAGGGATTTTCACAAACATATTAGTAATTAATGGTCTGTTATGGTACTGTAAATATGTAATCTTATCCAACAAACAGGTAACTTTGAGCTTTATGTATTCACTATAGGAAGAAAACTCTTATTTAACTGTGGGATGATGAACTAGAACTGTTGGACAATAAAACATTACATTTGTAGTATATGGCTCTCAAAATAAATCGACAGGTATACTATGAGTTTAAGTAATTTGTTGCCATTGATATACAGTCTCATTGTTGCACTGCTTTGCAGTGAAGTACCTTTTCCACCTTCTTCCATAAGCTCTGTAATTTGATTCTGCCCTCGTGTCAGCAGCTCCAGCAGTATGTCTGTTTTACTTTAATTGTGCTTTCCCAAAGACGGCTTTGAGCTTGTTCTAATAATTGTATTTTATAGTAACGTGGTTGAAATGAAAAACAAACTGCAAAATAATAGATTATAAGTAAACAAGAGTTTTTCAGAGTTTACTATGAACTTAGTTCTCCCCTTGTAATTACCTTAATCGTGGATAGTTTGTGCTGGGAGAACCACATTAGAATCAGTTTCATGCTTTGATACAAATGACATGACTAACAAATAGTGAAAAGATCATATTTCAAAATATTCAAGAAATAATCCCATCCCATGGTGGTGTTTGTGCAAATAAAAACCATTGGAATTTATGTCTTTTTGGTATGCAGGAGTGTGGCTAACCTGATTATTTTCTATTGCAGATTCAGTGAAAATTAGAAGCTATATTCAAATACCGTGTTTTTTTCCTGTGTGTTGCATTACTTAAATATAAGTTTTTCAGAATTTCAGAACATATTTAGTATAGGAATTATATATTTTGTACTGTTGCCTTGGAAGCCCATAGTGACAAACTGGTAATGGTCACTTGAAAGAATAAAGTGTCTTAAAATGTTTTGCTTATTCACTAAATATGTAGGAATTCTGTAAAGAGTATAAATGTCATTGAAAGCTATTTACTTTTGTTTACCCATGGTTTAATACACCTCATGCCAAATTTTCAGCATGAGATATCTGGAATGGCTGACTACAAAGAGTGCAACCTCTTCTACTATGAAACGCGTTCACTGATGGGCATCTCTTTATTTCAAATAACAGGGGTGTTAATTTAAATGCTACGGAGGTGACAGACATCTGAAGAGAAGCATCTGATGAAATGATGCAAGTGTGCACAAACTGTGTGTTCTCAAGGAATTTCAGAGCACTGTAGAAAAAGAACTTCTATATTTTTAAATTTCTGTAATATTCTAGTTTTGCTTTCACACAGTTGTTTTTTTTCAATAAGCCAATTTGAGCATTGCATTTGTCAGGAGCGTCAGAGGAATCAATATGGCTGATGCTCACAGTTTCAGCTTCATGTCATTAGCTCCCATTACTGGGGAACAACCATAAATGGGGCTTTGCCACAGTGTGGCAGAGCCCCCCCAGCCATGGCCCTCCTGGTGCCACCGCTGTCGCATTGTGCCTGTGAAACACCCGCAGGGTGGATCTATGGAGAAAAAAATGACAGTGACAGATGTAGAATACTGACTAAGACCACGCGGTGTGACAGCTTGATTAGGTGCTCCATTGGATAAAATGACCTGGAAGGAAACGGCAGGTTTGTCCCAGGGAAGATGTTCAGCAAAGACCCCTGGACTTAAGTTATATTTGTATTTTTCATTCATTTGCTTTGGTGGGGATTTGTGTGAATGAGAACTTCTCCTTCTTCTAAGCTGACAGCCCTGTGCAGTCCCTGGTTGCTGCCTGGCCATGGGGAACACGCTGCAGGGACCTCCTTGAGCTTTTGATTGAGTTCCCTGAGGAAACAATGCGATAAATGGGTTTTTGTGGCTGCAAAAGACACAATACCCAACAGCTATGCACTCCTGGTCTAAGTGGTTAGCTATGAATTTTAAGGATGCTTACATGTCTGAATACTCTCCATATTTGTTTCTTTCATTTTTATCTAGGACCTTTGGTGGCCAGATCCATACCAGAAAGCCATTGGATAGGAAAAGGCATATTTTGTACTGAATTGACACTTTTGTGGAAATGTTCTATTGACAATAGGCAGGCAAGGTATGCTCCGTAAATCAGCTCCCGGTAGGTTCACCAAGCAGACTTGAATTGTCTCTCATTCTTCTCAGTTTGCTTTCCCACATTAAATCAGGAACCATAAGGGTTTTATTAAGATTTTTTTTAGATTTGATCCTTAACTTTTTTACAGATGAAGTCTGGCCAAAGCAGAGGAGGAATGGAAATATCTATATTTTAAATAAAAAATAAGTGGGCATCGTTTTGATGACAAATGAATGCCCTAATTTCTCTTCAAGAATCTAAAAGTTAAATACATTGTAAGCAAAAGCAAAAAAGTATAATTTGTAATTGTTAATCAAGGGGCAGGGGGGAAGGGTAAGAACAGCAAGATCCAAGTTAAAGAAAAAATTCAATTTGAGCCAGGTACAGTAGTCATGAAAAATGGATATTTCTATGGAGGAAAAGCCTTCATGCTGTTTAGTTGGGAAATAATTTTTTCTAGATATTTATGTGGGTTTTTTCCTTGGGATAGACTTCTTTCATTGTGTTAAGTAACATTTTAAGAATCTAGGCTTCTACACTGAAATAACATTCATAGTTAATAATCTAAATAAATTTTTTGTTTTAAATTCTGAGAATTACAGGTTGATAGTCCCCTTTAATGAATTAGAGTCCTTTGAGGATGAAGCTTGTCATTAACACACATCATCAGCTGATGCATTTTAATAATACATAGAGTTGGAAGAGAGAGGAAGTGTAAGCTACTGAAGCTTGCAAAACCAATCCCCTAAAGCTTTCATGTTTTATTTGAGCATATGTTTTGGAAGTGGTGGTGTTGACACTGGTGGCACTAATCTCCTCTTTATCTTGTTTTGATTAAAAGGATATTTGAATATTATTTTTGGCAAACTTTTATCTAGCCTCAAAGGGGTTGCCTTGTAGCAGCTACAGAGAAATGGCTATAATAAACACGTTGTGTGATACACTTACATCGTATGTTATAGCCACTGCTGGTGTACTCCAAGAATGGCAAATACTCCTGAAAAAATCAAATGAGCTTGTGTAAAGTGCCAAGCACATGAAAATATAAGATTATGCTCTATAGTTTTTGTTTGTTTTGCAAACCAAGCTGTGTGAATTACTTCAGCTGTGTAAAGGAAACTGTGCATTAGATTATTCAATAATTCAGTTAGTAATAAATATAGTTAGAAGGTAAAAGATTACACCAGTTTTAGGACAGACTGCTATTTTTTGTAAAAGCACACATGGCATTTCCTTACATCATTTTTACTGCCTGTCAGATGACTGGGTTAACATTCTATCATACCTTACATTTTTATACCTTAAGTGGTATTAACAGTATACAACAATTTTCAAAATATACAGCAAAGATATTGTTTAGCATTTTGCTTTATAGAATGTGCAGATATATATAACTTTCCCACAGACAAAGTGCACTGTATGGACGTTCTTCAGGACAACTTACAGGGAAATGGATCAGCCATTGGATAAAATCTCCCAGTCAGGGAAGATACCTGTGTTCTGCTGCCCTATTGCCATTTTTGTCACTCTAAAACAAAGGGCAAAGAGTGCACATAAGACCTTCTTCTCTAGGTATTTATGTATGACAAGGCCTCTTATTTCTTAGGTGCTGGGTCAAGCCCCAGGTTTCCATTTCGGCATAATGCTTCTCTTCTTTATCCTCCATGGAACACGTTTATAAATAATATCGACTGTTTTTAGAGCTTGATTTCCTCAGACCCCATGCTGCTTATTTTGGTTCTTAAATATGAATTAAAGGGTCTAATTTTAGGTTTTAAATTGCGTATACACTTCCAATTGAGAGTGATGGGATTCACAATTGCTCAGTAAAATCAGATCACTTTTTAATGCACTTAATTTCAGACAAACCATTTTAATTATCCAGAGCAGAAAAACATCCCCACCTAAAGCCTGCAGAATGGATTTGTTAATACTGGGTCTTATTGCTCAGGGAAAGAATAGAATCACGTGGAGTAATATGGTGGAGTTATTGGCTGCAATTTATCTTACTTTCCGTCCTCTCAACATTGTGCTTGTGCGTTTTTTTCAAATAATTTTTATTTCAGCAGAAATACTTACTGATTATTTCTTCTTCCATAGCTGCAAGTCACTCAGTCATGTTAGCTATCTGTTTTTTCACAGATGGGACCTTCTTTCTGTTCCCTAGCTTCTCACAGCTCACAGAGGATGATGTTGTGCTTCCACTGGCTGATTCCTCTCTGTATTTGGCATCTCTTATTTTTGAAAAAATCAGGTTTTCTGTGAGCTTGTCCTTCTTGTTTTTGTTCTTTCTGAAAACTTCTGTTTTGGGACTGCCTGCTGGTCTCATTCAGGTAATCAGGTTGCATATTTTGCTGTGCTTCTCTATGTGGTGCACGATGGTGATGCAGCTTCTCTTTTTGAAGTGTTATATTCAACTCAGAATGCTTCTGATTGTTTCTTTGCTGCTGTTTCATAGATTACTTCCACAAGCAAGATGTTCAGTTGTTCTGGTTCCCTACATTGTTGTGTCTTGTTTGATATGTTGCTGTAGTTGTACTGCTCCTCAACGTGCGTGTCCTCGGACTCAAGGCTCACATGAGCTTACTTTTGAGTTTTGGAGGTTAGGAGGAAAGTGTTCAGGTTTTCTGCTTCCATGCATTTCTGTTCCTCCTCCTCTGGTACATCAGAGAAGTTGTGTTCCTCTTTGAAAAGTTCATTTTCTCTGAAAACACATTGTCCAGTTCTTAGTTCTTGGGGATTTTTTAATAGGTTAATCCCAAAACCAAAACAGGTCAGGTTCAGTGTTCAGATTGTTGCTGTTCATCTCTGTTGTAGGGTGTGGTGTCAGCAATTGCGCTCTTCTGTCTTTTTGGTGTTTTGTTTTGTTGCGGTTTGGGGTTTTTGTGTGGTTTGGTTTTGTTTTGTTTGGGGGGGGGGGCGGGGTTGGGATTTTCTGTAATAGATCACATTTAAAAATGAAGCTTTTGAGCTTGCTGCTCCCAAAGACTGTTGTTCTTCTATAGAGGAGAATGGCAGATTCTGAACTCATGTTCAGAAGGAATTTTGAATGAGTGTCAGTTGTAAAAATTTTGTGCCCTCCTCTAACCCACGTCTTAACAACTTAACTACCAATCCTTTTGAATAATACACTGAATTAGTATCCTCTCGCTGTCTAAGCAGTCCTTGATTTCATCATCTGTGTAGCAAAGTCTATGTCAGTCTTTAAGAACCTGTAGCAAGTCATAAGACTCAATAAGGACTATCATGTTAAATAGCAACAGTGCTACCTTCCCTGAAAGCAGCAAAACCAGTAGGCTGTTAAATTTTCAAATGAGCTGCAGCAATTCTGAAGACATTCCCTCTCTTCTTTATTGACAAGTTGTCCCTGGTAAGTCCTTGCTACACATGGTTTCCTTGTTCATACTCTCAAACACAGGCACAGAGAAGCAGCAGAATAAACACTTGGTTTGATGGAGATCATGACATGGAGAAGAGAGTTTAAGGGTATATTAATTTTCAAGTACTTTACTATGATTAAAAATTAGTTCATATTAAAATAAGAGCTATAACTACTCTCTGAACTTCATAGGCTTCCTAGGAGATTATATTGAAAATCTTTCCATTAGTCTGTATCATATTGGTTAAGCTGATGCTTATAAAACTTGTAGAAAAATATAGGTGTTAGTAAAGGGGTTTATTTAGATTGATAGTATCTTTTATAGTAGTGTATAGAACAAAATCCTTAGCATTTGCAGAGAGCAATGCCTTGGCTTCTCAAAGCTTCTTTTAGTTTTATATCCTTTTTGGGGATATCTGTTATTGTTTAGTTATCCATTTGACATGAAATGGTTTGCTGGTGTACTTGTAGGAGCAGTCATTGTACAAGTTACTTATGTACTCCACAAAGACTCAGTTAAAATATTTGCTACTCTTGCAGCACGTCTCTTCACAAGCAGTTGGTCTCTTGGAAGTGACCAGACCCTTGAATTGTCTAAATGAACCTCAACCTATATTTTGGCCTAATAAAGCATGCCTTTTTTTTTTTTTTCCCCTCGAAAAAAATTTAACACCCAAACATTAGGTATTTAGTTTATATACACAGATTAAGTATTTTATAGGACAAGTGTATGTTTTATATCAATCATGGAATCCAATGAGGCATCATAAAAGAAAACAAAGATGATAGAAGGTTTTCTGGCTTCTATTCAAAACTCGTGTTATATTGTAGAGTACTTACTATGAATGCTTGGCAACAAAAAGGTAGACATCCTATACTATACAAATACTTTAAAACCTGTACCCAGAGACAAGAGAATGAAACAAGAGGTGGTTTTACATATATAGTCCCTGCTGTCTCCTTTACCTCTCCTGGGAAGTAGTTATGATATAATAGAATTTGAAGGTTACTCTTCAAATTTCCTTTTATCTTCAAGTGAGTAACCCATGTCATGCATTGCAGAAAGCTGTCACCTTGACATTTAGTGATGCAAAGGTGGCTTGAAATAAGTCTTTCTGTTAGAAAGAATTGGAAATCAGACTTGCAAAACTTATAACTTAATTCTGTTCTAGTATTTCTTTTTAAAATTTTTGAAACCTCATTCAGGTTAAGAAAAAGATGAACTTAAATACATGTGCATAACAGCGCATAACTGCTTTGAAAGCCTCCAGTTTAAAGTTTTCTTGTGTGAAAATCAGTTGTATCTTTTCTTTCCTGCGTCATTAACCTGTTTTCTTGCTGGGAAGCAAGAATGCTATATTATTTTGAAACTATTAACCTTTACTCTCATGTTTTAAATTACTCGTTAAATATTACAAGTCAAAATTTGGGGGTTTTGTCCTATAAGTGATTACTAGAGCCTTTTTTCAGCATCTGAAAAGATAATTGGTCTAGGAAATATTCCTGTTAGAAATATTCAAGAATAAATCTATATGTGCACAAAGGTGTTTCCTAGAAAGAATTATTAATCTGTATTTTAAGACAGTTGGAGCTGATTTTAGTTACATTTCTTCCCAGGACAAATTTGTATTACAAACACAGTTCATTGTTTAAAATGCAATTTCAAATCAACTAAAGATGACCCTCTATGTATTCACTTTTTATTCTCTGTCGTCCCTTTTCAAATCATTTTTTATATACATTATTAGTAGCCCCCTTTCATCTAGTTGGCACAGCAGTACACTAACTCTGTAATTTTCTGATTTAATACCAGCTATTTCTCACTGGGTATTGGTACATGGGCATGGAATTCTTTGGAAAAAAATGCAACAATGAAAGAGATTAACAATATATATTTTACATCAATAATTTGCTTACTAGTTCTCTACTAGTTGTCGTAAAACAACTGAAATGCATTACCTTCTGTACTTTGTTATATCTTTCTTTTGCCCTAATAATAAAGGGTTCTTTACTCTCAGAAGCCTTTCAGGAACAGGTAATTGCAGACCATGGTTAGTCTTCTTTTAGGTGAGCTTTAGCCTTTTGTTGGAGGGTAGGTTTTTCAGATGGAATCTCTTCCGGTTCTTTTTTGCCAACCTTTTTGGATACTAGGACAGGGTAGAGATATCCAGAAGTAATCTTGTTGGTAGATTCAGAGGAGAAAAAATAACTGAAAAGAATGTTTGAAAAGTATTTGGTCTACTATATAACCTCCTGTTTAGATCAGGTGTGACTGACAACTGATACAGAGGAGAGCAAATTATCCTCCATTATGAACCCATCTCTTTAGGAAGGATCCGTCCATGGCAGCATAACATAAATTACAAGAAAACTCCTTTCCTGACTAAATTAATGAAGAGGACTTGAAGACCAGATGGTCCTGATGTTTGCTTATAACCAAAACATGAGAAAGCTTGTATTTAGAAGCTAGTGATACTGGTAACCCAAAATGCCAAAAGCTCCTAGAGCTTACCAGTCTGCAGAAAGTAATGCAGACTTTAAAGGACATAATTTGAACTGGAAAGGCTCTGATAGCAGTTGCATCTTGCACTGCTTTTATAGTGTTACAAAATCTTTTTGCCACACCAAAGCAGAGTTAGATTTCTTCTTTAGTGTTTAGTTAAATAATAAGAAATAATCAGTCTATTTTTGTTTTTATTTTAAAGTGCTCTCCAAGAAGAAACAAAACTCCATAAATCATTCTCTTTCTCAGCAGTATATTTAGTGCTCTGAAAACTGTCCTTAATTGTACAGCAATCAAAAGTTGTCGCTATCTTTTTCCATGCAGGAGCTAAAAAGTATGATAAAAGTAAGAGACGTTTGGTTTTAGATAGAACTGCATCTCTTTTTAATCTCAGCATCACTAAAACCAGCTATGGGAATTGAGCCAAATTCTTATTCATACACTTCAACTGTTGCAAAAACACAAGGTCAAATTTATTTTATTTTGTAGTGACAAATGCTTTTCCTCCTAATTTTGTGGGAGTGTTTTTCTCCATACAAGGAATAAATTGTTCATTCTGGAAATAAGTTAGTCATTCTGAAGTTCAGAATTCATGAAGCTGTTCCAGCAGAGAATGGATATGGAATTGCAGCAAAATCTCAAGGTCACTGGGAATATTCTTTGGGGTATTCTTATGTGGCTTATCTGTGCTCACATGCCTAATTTTTTTTTCAGTGCAAAGAATAGCCACTTGCAGAGAATGGAAGCCTTAGCCCGGCCCTGTGCCATCCCTTATTCAAGTTCTTTTATACTCCTCTTTTTAAAGAAGCTGTCAAGTTCTTTTCTGAAGCTGACAGGAAAGGCCAAATCTGCAGTACAGGAAGAGAGGCAAAAAAGAAACTTTTTGTGTTGATGTTTTACTAAGTGAGCTAAGGAGAATTTTAGAATCATGTAATTTACTCTGGAGGCATTTACTGTACATAGCTATAGTGATGGTAATTTCTTTCATTGTGGAAGTGAAAAGATAACCATCAATCAGTTGTCAATTGGTCAATTGCAGAAGTGATGAAAAGAAACTGGTAGGAACAATCACTTCTGTGGCTACCTAGACTATTTGGGGTTTTAAGGAAAATATGGGAACTGGAGTCTATAGAAATGGAGTGAGGTTGGAACATAAAAAATAAGCTGTGCAGGGGTAAATGGATCTGCTAGGAATACTGTTTGTATTTTTCTTTTTTGTGCAGAGTATAAGTGCTGCAAAAATATATAAAGTGGAGTTTGCGCTAAGGATCTTTGAAAAGAGTGTGTTGAGAGCTGCAGATGTGATGTGGTGCGAGTGTATAGAGTGTTTAACTGAAGGCTTGGAAATGGCAGAATTTTTTGTAAAAAATGAGCAAACAACTAAACTATTTCAAATATTGTTATATGCCCAGCAGTAACTGCAGTTATAACTTTATGTGTGAAGGAAAATATGGCTTGTGTTGTTTCAGAATAAGAGAGACACTATTATGTTTAAGTTGCAAAGTGTTGTAAGAAATAATATGAGACCAGGTGTAATGCTGTTTTTAAATACATAAAGTGGAAGTTGTTATTAAAATGAGCCACATGGCACAGGGTGGCGTGAATGCTGTGTATTTAGCAGTTACTTAAGCAGTGTGACAGGCACGTATTTCATTATATATGCATATTGTAGTGCGGGGGGGAAGCTTAGGACAGAAGCAGAAAAAAGATTAAATTCGTTTATTTATGAGAAGAGTTCAAACATTATCGATACAGGGTGGTTTATGCTGCGGCGTTTTGTTTTGGGCTTTCTTCCCCCCTTCTGTGGTAGGTAATAAAACGGATTACAGGCCCTCCAGAAGGATGAGATATCATCAGTTTGTAATCCAGCCCATGGTTTCCTAGATACCGTATTGTCTATTCTGTTCCGCTATGTGAAAAATGTTGAATATCAACAATGGGTTTCAGTGCTGTATTGTTGAGTTTTGTATGAACTAATCTAGCTTCAGTAAAAAAAAAAAAAAAGAAAAAAAGAAAAAAAAACTACAGCTTTGGACAAAAGTCTATAGCCAGTGCATTCGTAACTCCCCATGCACAAGAGCTGACTGTGGCTCTGGGAAGACATTTTACTCATTTGATTTCTTTTTCCTTGTAGTCTTCTTGTCCAGTTCTCAGGTGTTCACCACCTATTAGAATTTCACCTGTGTGGGTCCTGTGTTTGAGAAAGTCCCAGGACTTGTCAGCTCTATAGGCCTCATAAAAGACAGCTCTGTTCAGGGTTTGAAAGGTAAGCTTTTGCCTAAGTCCTCTGCTGTCTGTGCTTTCAGATGCTAACTTTATTGGCCTAGTTCTGAAACTTTGCAGCTTATCACTCGTTTGGAGCTTTTGTAGCGGGTGAGCGAGGGGAGAAGGTTTCAGCTTAACAGGGAAAATAACCAGTCTTGGAGTGAGAGGTGGTGGGGTTAGAGGGGGGATGGATTTGAATGAAACATGCCTTTCCTCTTATAGAAATGGAATTGCGACTAACTAGTGGAAGTGAGGAGTGTATTACCTGCACAATGAGTGTTTCGAGAGCAGGTATTCTGCAAATAAGTTTGCTCCACAGACAGAGTGAGAGTGAAAGGGAAAGTGTGTGACCTGTGGGCATGATATTTCCAGGGCATGGGGAGCACAGACAATCGTATGGGTTTGAACTGCCTTGCCATAAGCACTGGATTGTTTTACTATTTGTTTTTCTTTTTTTCTTTGCTTTTCTTGTTCTTTTTTACTTTGGTCTCAGAACCGTCTTAATGTTTTGTGGAAATGCTATTGGGGGTGCTGTTTGCTTGAAATAAAGTGGGCGGGGAACAACTGAGGGTAAATAAGATTTGTGATCAGAAAGATTCTGTCAGTCCAATTTATGAAAGTATTTGTGGGTTTTCCTCTTCAAATAAGGTTTTTCTAGATTTATTAAAGCAATTGTACAATAAGCAAAAGACCCTACAACAGTAAGAATGTACATATGTATAAGCTGCAGTGAACTAGATTAGATACACCGTAAATATTTATTTGTGAATTTAAAAGTGTATTGTTAAATGCTTAACTTCTGCATTTTATGTTAAAATATTTCTACCTTTTTTGATTACAAATTACTTTATATCTATATTTCTATTTGGATCTTTTCAGTACACAAGATTGTGAATTATTTTAATTCCTTGGAAAAGTAACTTTATAGACACACACTTTCATGCTTACTGTAAATGGGGGAGGGTGGTTTTTATGGAGTAACAGAATTTCACAACCGCTTTATTTATTTTACTATAAGCAATATATTGATATTGTGGTTAGAGACCAACTTCCAGAAATCCTTGAAATGTTTTCCTGTCTCTGTTGGAAGGTTTTTGCAGAAGATACACCAGCTTTCAAAATCTTCTCTTTACCCTGCTACCGTGTGAATGTTTTTCCCATCCCCCTTTTAACCCAGGAATTAGAAGAAAGTACAGATGATGCTTGCTTAACCCTGCATTTAGTGCCAAGCAGTGATGTGCTCCCTATGAAACCATTTCTGACCCTCTGCTTGCAGTGATGAGCCTGAATTTTTCCCCTTCCTTGCCCATCATTGTCGGTCAATTATGGGATGGAACTGAACCAGAAAATCTGGTACAGTCTGGCAATTAGTACAAAGGGTTTCCAGTCTAGTGTGAAGACAGAGATGCAAGAGCCCCAGCAGCTAGAGAAATAGTTTTGATTGGCCATGGACATTGCCTTTTAGTGCTGCTTGGTTACTTCCTAAAGATACTGGCTCTTCTACCCTACAGGTCTTCTCCTTAAAGTACTGCATTACGGGCCTACTTTTTATAAGTCTTTTGGGAAGTGGGGGGGGGGTCTTCTTTTTTTAGCTCTAGCTTCTCCCATTTGCAGACTGTCATTTTAACCCATCAAACAGACACATTTTGACTTGTACAACAAAGAACCAAGTTATCAACATTCACAGAAACTGACATTTTTAATTCTGGCTTCATTATGTCTTCGGTTTGTGACAGTGAGCTACAAAGACATTTTAAGGGTTTTTTTCTTTTTCCATTTTAAATTCAGCATTGGGATGTTTATCTTTCTTTTAATGCTCGTATTTCCCTTCCTACCTTTATTCTTTAGCAATATATAATTAGCATTATCAAAACCATCAGCTATTATCCATTATGACTTTTGACCTTTGTTTTTATCTATCCAGCATTTTCCAAAATAAATTGCAATACAAGTTCTGTTTGCTACATCATTATAGTAAAATGTAATTAGTTAAGCTCACCAATTCATCCATAATAAAAATAATCTCTCTTGTTACTAGAATGTTTTAATGAGTAACTACATGTGTATAAACTTGTTAAATATCTGGTATTGTAAGATAAGAAATAATAATGAAGCAAAAATTGTAATTCAGAAATAACATACAGAAGTTAGGACTTTTTTTATATAACCAGCATTTTCAAGAATTCTCGCTGAGTCTGTAGCTGATATTTCCTGCTATCCTAAGAGAGAACAAAAATCTGGTATAAGTTGGACTGAAGTTTAGAAGAAGAACCAGTTATGCCAAATAAAAAGTTCAGACTGTTATTTCCAGGAAAGCTGGTAACTTCACTGAATATATGAAGGGAGTACTCAGTCGGATCTTGTTCAAAACTAAAATGTAGTATAATTAGATAGCACTGCAAGCAGTTGCCAAAGTAATAGGAACATCGGGCATTCAACCATAACCATAGTGTTTTGTTTGCGAGAGTTTTTGTCTTCATACGAGTCAGCAGTTTCTGTTTCATGCTTGGATAACTGTGTGTTTGGGATGTTGTCTTTCGTAGTTGTGAAAAAGCAAATGTGTGATCTAATCTTCATATGTATACATGAAATATTACAAAAACATATTCCGAGTTTATATTGTCATTTTTTCTTCATTCTGCCTGTCTCTGAACAGTGGTACTATGGGAATCCCTGAAGTGTTTTTAGGCACATGATAGCAGAATATTCCATTCAGCACTTACATACTCTTTGGCTGTATTCATGGCAAAAAGTATAGTAGCGGGGGCTGTAAATGCGATGACAAGATTAGCACATTGCCCACTTCAATCAGGTACCTCTTGTTTTTGTATTTATCGTTCATCTTTCTCAGTTGACTGATGGCTGTCACTCAATAGATTTCTTTGGCTAGAAGGAGAAAGAGCTTTCTTAAAAGGTGTCAGCAGTGCTGTTGAATTCCATAATAGGTTTTTGGCAGTGGCAGTCTACATAGAGCAAAAAATTAGTAGCTTCTTTTGTAGATCTTTTGATAGTGTACGTGGGAAATGATGCGATACTGTTGTTTATTACACCAGGAAAATGAAAGCATAGTGTAGGTCAAGATCTAATCTGGTTACCCAGAAACGCATTGCCGAAGGATGCACTGATGATGCTTTAGACAGGAATTATGTAGAATAATTACCCATACATTAATACTGCAAATTTCATGTTTGTTTATCAGAGAAACAAATGAAATGGTAACTTGCATTCAGGTGCCAGAGAGAAGAAAATTGTAACTAATTGTGTCTTGGTCTAAAGACACAAGAGCAATTGAAATTTTTCACCATTTGCAGTTTAGCAGTTAACCAGTAATGGCACTGAATAATACACACTCCAAATGCACCCTAGTTGGATTTTTTCCATTGTTTTTAGTTCTGTTTGTCTTCAGTGGCCAGGAAAATTTGACACTGAAGAAGGACTACCCCATCTTAATATCATGACCGAAGAGTTACAAATTATGGCCTTCAGGTTATGTACTTACACAAACATGGTTGGGCTTTGAGCTTTGACAGTGAATCACTGGGTCAGATTGTTTCATGATGAAGTTATTTTCAAGGAGATAAAGATCTGTTCCTAGCATTCATCATTTTTCTATCATAGAATAATTTTATTTCTAAACAAATGTTTTCCTCTTTCCCTACTAATTTGTTTTCCAAACACTGCTATGCCTATTAAATATTTACCTATAATTAAAGTTTCAAAGTGACATTTGTCATATGAGAAAATTGTGACACAGAAGGGCTGGGTGATAATGTTACGTCTTGGTGTGGGTTACTGCTTTGGCAGCGTGTTTGAAAAGTGTTTAAGATCTCCTATCTCAAAACGTTACAACTGCTTTCTGGATTTCAAGCTCTTTTCAGATTGTCCTTCACCTCCTAAGAACTGCCACCTCCCCAAAAGAATGTTCAACAAACTCACCAGCTGGAGGATTTGTTCTTTCTACCATCCCTATTGCAGTTCTCTGATTTCAGTGGGATTATGATCAGACCTTAATGCTAAACCTTCACAACAGTCCAGCTCTTGAGCCCTGTTGGTTGGTTGGCAGTCTGTCACCCTGCTGAAGAAGTTTGACTCAGTTGTTGGTTTCATCACTGCTCTGGGCAGTAGCGCTGTGCCATAAATGAAGTTATGGAAATAACATATAAGTATCGTATTTCATACATACATATGTAAAAACATCTATAACAACAGGAAACATCTGTTCTTGGCTTCTCACTTGTTATTATTCTGTTTTCTGAGCTTATGAGATCTCTGCATGGGGGGAAGAAAAAGAAAAAAAACAAAACACCCACCATCATCACAAAGGTCAGGTGTGCATAGCTGTGGTGAGAATTGGTTCATATCAACTTTTGTGTGCACCCCTGAGAAGCTGAGGACCTTCAGCAGAAGAGTAGGAGCTTGTGCCCTCAGAGAAGGAGGCGCTCAGCAGGCTGGTCTCCAGGCTGTCAGCTGCACTCTTTGTGCATCCTGCTTTGGTCATTACTCTGTGGTTAAATGTGTCTGGCAATGGACTTCTGTGCCTGTTAATTTGGGAAATAAGCAGGGCGAAATGTGTTAGTCGAAAATCACAGAGGTTTTGTAATGTGGGAGAGAATGAGAGTCAAGTCCGTTGCCTCAGCCATGATCGACCAGCTTTCCTGCTCCTGGAAATGTTTCCTTTGCATGACAGGTCCTTCTCAGCCCTTCTACTCATGCCTGTTTCAGGGTAGAAAAAGCAGCTGAAAACCTCACCCTATAAGAGTTTCTTAGACACCTAACAGCATTTTATGCTCCTGGTTCCCATTGACTCTCAATTCAATTATCACTTAGGTGAAATTCAATAGGAATAAAGTACCCAATTCCTTTATACCACTGAGAACCTCACGTCCTGAGTTTTACAGTAGGCTACGGAACGAGTGAGCATTGGCTGTTAGTGGGATGTCACAAGCATTAAGAAGTAAGAGATTGGATCAGTGTATTTCATGGGACTTTATACAAATCTAATTTATTGGCATTTCATATAAAATAACTGGCTTCATATAAAGGAGAAGGGAAAAATGACTGGTAAAGACATGGTGATAGTTTGTCAAAGAACAGATACCAAAGGCACAAGCAGAAACTATACCATTGCAGGGCATTACAGGCTGTGTGCTGAGAGACATCTTTTGTTAACACTTGAGCCTTAACCAAAGACTCAAAAAGGAATTTTACAGAAATCAGCTTATTGATGACAAGTGTAAAGAACTATCATGACTCTACAGAGATAGAATTCAAGTAATCAAGATGCAAAAATGAGTTGTGACCAACAGGATGCATGAAACTGCACTGGATGAGCATTCAAAGCAATGGGGAAAGCAAGGTATAGGCTTGCTAGTCAGCAGGAGATGTCATTGGTAAATGAGGCTGAAAATGAAGTCATACCTAATAGCTGCAATATATAATATTGTACTTTTTTAAAAATGTTAACTGTGTGGAGATGACTAGAAGAAATAATATAAATTACAAGACTCAGCTAATCCACTGATCACAGGCTGAGAAACGGTCAATGATATGACCACCCAAAGTCCCCTGCAGGCCTTTTTTTTCCTGTGATTCATTGGCATAGCCATGAGGACATGAATTCTAGAGGTGGCCTTCCATGAAAAAGTATTAAATTTTTCATTTACCCTCTGTGTCTGTCATAGTAGCATAGGTGAGTGTTATTTCTTTCTGTTTCTTTCTGTACTTGTAATTGTGTTTTCTGTTCAGTCCTATGGATTTTCCCTCTTCCAAATTGTTTAGTTCTTTAGCTTACCCAGTATAATATTCCTTGCTGACATCCAGCTCCTGTTCATTAGAAATTTTCTCATGCCAACTTCTGACTTGAGGAGGTAGCTGAAAAGTGGTGCTGGTTTGTGTTATGTTGGCACTGACCAGAGGAAAGCTAAAGTAACCCTTGATGTTTGCAAGGTTCTGTGTATCTACAAACATAACTGTGTTGATGAGGACTAAGGAGAGATTTCATTCCTGATCTTGTAGGTATTCTGCCGGATACCTCAAAGTTAGACACAGTTACTTCAGCAAAACAGCACCTTTTAGGCTTTCATTTTGTTCTTTGATGGTTTTTTTTAACTGGAAAAACAATGTCAGATATGCTAATGATTTCTCTTTATTAAAACACTGGTTTGTCACTTCTATAAGTTTTTGGCTAAAAATGTTCAAGAATTTGTTTTAAAAAATTCAGAAGCACTGTGCTAGAATTAAAAAAAAAATCAGTTCCAAAATTTCCAAAGCACTTTAAACTTTCATTTTTCTTTCTTTGGAATAATGTTTAGTTTGTCAACTACTTCTGCCAGGAGAGGTGTTAACTTCTGTATGTTAGAGCTCTAATTAGATTAAGTTGGATCTGCACTTTGCATGTTCTCCCAAGCTAATTCCCATGATCACCATGCTTTAAAACCTTTATTAGGGGCTTTTGTTAAAGATAGGTCACTTTACTGTTGTTATTCATCGGACAAGAAGAGTAGATTCAAATGTACCCTTCTTTCAAAGCTGTGTTTGTCACTGACCTGGGATGTTAAACCAGAAGAGAATTAGCTTCTAAGCCCTGCACTCTGTGTGCAATGCCAAGAAAACCAGAGAGTTCTGACTGGCATCCTTCTAAGAGAGGTGATTTGAAAACCTTGTTGTCTCAGGCATCACATCTATCAGAGCCAAAAATACTTGGGTAATGTTAAAAGATACGTTCAAAACTGGCCGTTGTCTCTCTAGCAAGGAGCTGTTCAGATGAAATGAAGGAGGCAGTGCTGTAGAGAAAGAAATCTTGGGATCTCAGTTTGAATGAGGAAGTTATGCCTAGAGACGTAGAATCTTCCTTCTTTGATTCATGAGGAAAGTGCAAAGAGAGCAACTGGTGAGGTGGCAGTCTGTTAATGGTACCAGGTTTTTCAGGACAATGAAGATGAGGACACATTGCGGGACTGAATGAAACTCATTGAGTCCTTGAAATATCCCATGAAATTCAGTTTAGATAAGAGTTCAAGTGATGCATCTGGGAATAATCAAAACAAATAAACTGATGGGCTTTCAGCTGTCTTACCACCAAGGAATAAGATCTTGTGATTAGAAAAGACAGGTTCATGAAAGCCTTTGAAGTTTTTATGGGTTCAAGGGAAGCTTGAACAACTTCCCAAATATACATAAACATCATCTGGCTCAGGCAGTCCTCGAGACTCAGATTGGTGGAAGCTGGAAAAGTACTTGGGGGAAGTGTTATTACGTGCCTGTCCTGTTCTTCTCTAGGCGCTCGATTCTGGCTGCTGATTGGCACAGTGCTGGGCCAGATGAACTTTTGGTCTCACTCAGTACAGCCATTTCATCTTCTTATGATACCATTCATTTATGTCCTGAGCTCAGATTTCCTTTTTATATCCAAATGAAGGACAGATCAAAAACGGCAGTAGTAACCTTAGCAAATAGTTTGAATACTGGAATTTCTGTATTCTTTTTGCATATACCTTCCTCTTCAGCTAAGCTAAGAAAGGGTCTGTCTTCCACAGTGCACCTAGTTGGCAATCAAGGAAATACAATCAGAGGCATGTTTTTAGAGCTCCCAAGTTCAGATTAATGTGATTTTTACAAATGCAGGGAAATCCATGAAAAATTTATCAGTATATAATAGCTGAACAATCTCTCCAGGAGACTTTAATTTCTGCTTCTAATCTTTTCATCTCAATCTGCTGGGTCAGCTTTGCACTTCTCCTTGTGTGCACAATGGGGAACAATGTTTAGCTGATGACAGAAGTGCAGGATGGGGATTAAGTACCCCCCAAGCTCTCCGTATTTTAGTAATGGTACCGAAAGTTCCCCAGTCCCTGATCTTTCTTCCCTCCTAGTCTTCCAACACATTAACTCCTAAGTCTGAAAATCAAGACATAACTTCACTGGGCAGGGAAAATACACCCTGCAAGTTTTCCTAAATACCCCTTTAGAAAAGGTTTAAGTTTGCTTATTGTAATTGATTTTTTTAAGTCCGTGAGTGTCAGAATTCTGCATTACACTCAGCATGTAGTTTGATGAGAAGGTGAATTTGGCAGCAGTCTCAGATGTCTTCACCTTATTGCTTCCACCCACCCACTCAGTTCTGGCCCATGCTTCAGGCTACCACCCCTAGCCCTAGATGCAGGTTCAAAATGAAGTTAATCTAAATATTCACTGCTGTTAAAAGCACCAGTTACACTGTGAGCTTTATCTCTGTCTTCCCTTCTCCCTGTGACTAGCACAAGTGCCATGGGACTGTGTGGTTACAGAAAGCCAGTAAGTTTCTTGCGAGGGTTAGTTCTCAGTCCGATCAGCTCATTGATATAACTGAGCACTAGTGCCAACACATCACAGCTGGAGGGAACACGTGGTTTTGGGGTGGGAAGACGGCCTTTTGTTAGGTGGTAACTCAGACTTGGGAAAGTTTAAGCCCTACCATGAAGCTGCATCTCCTGTGACATATTGCGTTTAAGGCTGCATAGTAACCAGAGTCTTGGGTCAATCTAGGTAATAAGTAACTTAAACAATCTCCAAAAGAAGTTGAGAAACAATTTACACTAGGAATAAAAAGTAATAATAGCCTTTTTTTCAAACACATCAGGAGCATGATTACTGTCAGAAAATCTGTAAAACGTTCAAGGCATGAAAGGAGCATTCAAAAAAGATGAAGCCATAGCAGAAAAGCTGTGATTTTTTTGCACCTGTGCTTACCATGTGGGAGGTTGGAGAGATTCCCATCTCAGAATCTTAATTTATGAACTGCATTTTAGGATTTTTTTCAAATTGGAGTGTCCATAAATATAGAATAAATGGACGAAACAAGCTATAACTCATCAGGAACAGAGACATTCACTCAGGAATTCAAAAGAAAGTCAGGAGAGAAACAGGCGATTGTGGTATACAGCTTCTCCATGCAAATCATTTTGAGCCAGAGAACTGGAAGCTCACTAATGCAGCAACAGATTTTAAAAAGGGATTCAGACAGATCTAGAAAACTGCAGACCGGTAAATCTGACATCTGTGCTGGGAAAATGAGTAGAAACTATAGCAAATAATGAAATTAGTGCAATCTGAATAATTATGACATATTGTGAAGAGTTGATGTAAATTTTAAAAGAGAAGTCCTGGCTTTAAAATATATTGACATTTCCTGAAGGAATCTACAAATAGGAGAATACAGGAGACTCAGTTGATATTACCTGTGTGGGTGTTCAAAAGGTCTTTAATAAGGTACATCACTTCAAGCCTTGAAGAAAATAAAATGTGCTGGAATGAAAAGGAAGATCCTCACATCAGTAAATAAGTGGTCGACAGTAGAAAGCAGAGTATAGGAATAAATGGTCAGTTTTCACAGTGGAGGTAGGTCATCACTTGAAATCCCATAGAGATCTGTGCCATTCAACATATTCATAAGTGATCTGAAAAATAAAAGGGTCAACAGTGAGGAAACAAAATTTGCTGATGGGATTAAGTTACTTGGGAAAGTTAAGAGAAGGACCAGCTATGGTGTACTGAGAAAAATCTTACAACTCTAGCAATAATGGGCAAAAATAACAACATGAAATACAGTGCAGACAAATGCACACAGGAAAAATAACTCTACATATAAAGTGATGGGCTGGAAACTTACCATTGCTTCTCAGAAACGAGATCTTGAAGTTAAATGGATAGTTCTGCAAAACTGTCATGTCAGGAACAAAATTTTAAGAATGGGGAACAAAATAAAAGCCATCATTACAACACTATATAAATCCATAGTACACCTGAATCTTGAATAGTCTTATGCAGTACCAGTCTCCTCAACTCAGAAAGAACAGAGTAAAACCAGAAAAGGCTGAAAGACACGTGGCAAGGATGGTCACCAGGACAGAATGGGTTCAAGGAATACGTCTAGGACCCAGCAAACTGGAAAAGATATAACCAGTGCTGGGGCAGGTTGATAGATCTCTAGATCTTGACTAGTTCAAAAGCTTCTTTTGCAGCATCATAACAGAAGCAGATATGCTAGCACAAGTGAGGAGATGGTGGACTTCCATGGTGAAAGTGAGAATGGGACAAAAGTGCTAAAATGAGTGTCTCACTGAGGTACAACATCAGAAAGTTAGAGGGACAAACAGGGTGCTAACGCTTAAGAAACTGGGCACATACAAGTATTCACAAGGCACTTAATTTGTCCAGTTGTGTCTCATTAGATCCTGTAAACTTTCTCTGTAATCAACGGAGAGGAAAAGTGTCTCTATTTGAGCAATGAAGAGCACCTAAACTCAGATCCTCCTCTGAGCTGGACTCCAAAGGACCCTCTCCATCTCCATTAATTAGAAAGTAGCACAGGGAGACTGGCCAGCCAAGAAGATGAAAGTGGGTACTTAAGTCTGAGTGGATGAGTATATGGAAAGCAGCCGCTACCATGTTATGACTCCTGTTGATGCATTGGTGCAGAGGACAGAAATCTCCAAATCCTGTCTAAAGTCTCTTCTCATGACATATTTACACAACTGTGACCAGGGGTTGATGGTCTGGTCCCCAGAGAGTAGCGTTGTCTAGCTTGGCAGAGATGTACAGAATCAGCGTTATAATCAAACCACCAGGTACCCCTGTCTTATACTAGACTGTAGATAATTTGTCTCTTCTTTTAAAAGAACATCTCTGCACTTCAGCATGTATTTCATTATTTAGGGATTGCTCTTACCAGCAACATTGTAAACTGCTGACGTAGTCCAGATATGGCACATTCACTTTTATTTTCTGCCTGGGCACTGTGGCAGAAAACAACCCATTAGGGAACCATGGAGGCTGCCTGGAGTTAAAGGTGTAGCAGCCATGTCTCAAACTGTGTT
This sequence comes from Columba livia, assembly GCF_036013475.1. NCBI lineage: Eukaryota > Metazoa > Chordata > Aves > Columbiformes > Columbidae > Columba > Columba livia. The sequence continues at coordinate 9,610,500 of NC_088610.1, read as the reverse complement.
TCATTTGGAAGCATTCACAAAGCCAGTGTGAGTTCACTAGCTTTTTTTACCCATCGTTTTAAGATGTGTATTTTTCAAAGCAGATTTGACTTTTCTAAGTTTTTCCGAAACAGGAAGCATTTAGTATGTATTGAGGGAACACCATCTCCCTAAATCCCCAATATACTGATGCAGATGAGCAAGTTAGTTATGACATAAATTTGCATTTATTTTTGAGTAATATTTGCCTGCTTTCTTTCTTGTTCGTTTGTTTGTTTGTTTAATATTGCATTCCTTCAGTTGTTTCAATTCATTTCCTCTCACCATTTTAGTTTTGGAGGTTATCATCTCCTTTTCCTTTTAGTCCTTTTGCTATTCCACAAACCACAATCCTTCCTATGGAGAAAGTAAGGGCAAAAGAACTTTGAGATCAAGGCAGACTTTTGAACCATGAAATCTGAGTGTTTAATTTAGTGTAGACAATTTTGTTTATCTCTAGTAGCTATGCATTTTTTATATTGCTTATAGTTCTGATAATATTTCTGAATTGGGAGCATAAATACTATTTAAAATTACGCTAGAAAGGCAAAAAAAAATACATAAATCTCGATGCTTCAAGGCACGCATTAGTTGCCAAAAACACTCAAGCTGATTCTTCCTTTCTGCAGCAGTACAAATAGAATTCAATAATCTTTCATGTTCAGTATTAGTATAGAAACTTCTCATCTATCTTTGTTTCTTGGTCATTATTTGGAAGCTTCTGGGATTTGCTTAGAAACCTCAGAAATGGTAGTGAAAAATGTTGAATTTATAGAAATTAATCGGTGTTGTTTAACATAGCTATAGTGAAGTTACTAGTACTGTAAAGCTGCTTCTGTGGTTTGTTTTTCTTCTCACACATAACCTGTCCACCTAGGCTGGCTCTGCAGGGGAGGCCCATTTCTTTGTAAGTTATCACTACTGACAACAAATTGTTGCAGGTTGTGCATGTTTTGTGTTGGCTTTTGTAATGACCTAGGAAGCAGCTTGGAAACAATAAATTAACCCTTACCTGATTTACTGAAACGATAAATAACTTCAAGAGATTTTGTTAGCAAATTTTTAGGAGATCATTATTTTTGCCATCTAATGTTGCACACCTTCACTGTAACTTGTTCATTTTTTGTATCTGAAGGAGAAGGGCATGCTCTAATGCAGAAAAATCTCTCTTGGCCGTGCATTAGCATCTGTGATGGCTTATTTGAGTATCAAATAATTTTGATTATAATCCTCTGACTTATAATTAAAACAGGTACTGAAATAATTTAAAGTAGTTGAAAATTATTATGTAAAATTCATGCATGATGTCTTTTTAATAAACAACAACAAAAATAATTTGAATGAAACAATTGGCTCTGGGCACTTCAATTTTCTTTAGAAAAGTTGAGGTAGTCTTAACTTATTGATTTTGAAGACACTATAATAAAGAATTAATGGAAAAAATATTGCTTTTACTGTTTTCAGATAATGCTTAATGTTGTTGCAAATTATAAAATTTAATTAGCTATATAAATGCCAGAGGAACAAATAATGTGCTATTGTCTTGATATCTTTCCAGAAATTAGTCTTTTAAAACAAATTTGCCATATTAATCATCTAAAAATATTTTTGATCACTGAATTAATAGTTTGCAGCCTGTTTTCAGGTATTCATTGCCATAGGTGATTGCCTCTTAATTACTACATGGGCTCTTTCTATTCACTCTTATTAATTCATGTTTTCTGGCACAGTCCCAAAAGGCAGCCTTGCCCTATATCTTCTAATTACTTCTATAATTGAATTTGCCCACTTTTTCTAACCTATTTTTTAAACTGACTGTGTTTGTTCATGGTTTATTGTGTCTTTTTTGTGTCAGTTCTCTGCAAGCAGAATGTACATTGATTCTTTCCTCGTTTCTCATTAATTTTCAAGAGCTTTGCTGCATGTCTGTTTTTTCAGCCTGTCAGACCTATTGCTAGACCAAAAAAAAAGATTCTTATTATTAAAGGTTAGGTAAAATAGACTGAAGTTAATTAATTCATTAGTAACTCTGAGCCAATTACTGAAGCCTTCTCTTATTTATATACTTGTTAACAAGACAGAGATGAGAAAGGCCTATTATAGGCACATGTCCTTCAGAAGTTGGGCAAACCCTCTGGAGCATATGCATTTAGTTCCACCAAAGAAAAAGAATTGATTCTAAAATGAAGGCTTGAAGATCTAGCTAGCAAATACTTCATAACCCGATGAACCTTCTTCTGACCATCCAAATGTTATTTTGGACTCTGTCTTTAGATCACAAGGAATAAATTTTAATCATCAGCCTTACAAAGTGCACACGGAATGTTCCAACATAAATATATTGGCTTGCCAACTGCCCTAGAATTATTTCTTGGGAAGTTTGGAAATAGTTGAACAAAGAGGAATTACCCATGCATATCTATGCAATTAAGACATGAGTCGCTGATTATGACTTCATACAATTTTCTTGTATTGATAAATGCAAGGGGATACATAGCTGGAAAAAAAATGAATTTTTGGTAAATACTCAGCATGTTATGAAGCTTACCTGCAAGCTGAAGTCATTCAGAAGCTAAAGCCTCGTAAATAGAATTGGGAAGGTATCTAGTGGGCCATTGATCAAGGTCAGCTGTTTATATTAGTGACACCAACACTTATTTTAAGCATTGTATTCAATACCTGACCTTATATTTCTTGAGGCTAAAGCGTCACAAAACACCGTTCTCTCTCACTGAATTCATAAGAATGCAACTCATTGTGCAGTGTTGACGCAAGATTGTTGTTTTTAAAAGGGTTACTGATCATTCAGTGGGGAAAAAGAATCAAGCAAATCTTCGGGTTTTTGTTTTCTGATAATTCAACAGTTTGACCAGAGATCATTAGAATTAGAAAGCCTTTATAGCAATTACTTATCAAGTGTCTTGCAAACCTGGTCTGATAGCTAGATTTAGCAAGAAACGACGCTATGATTGAGAAATATTATATGAGCATTTTAAGAAAAGAGACAAAGCATGGATTTAGAAATATCTTCCACTTAGTCCTTACAGAATATGGATCCAAATAAATTAAAACACAAAGAAAAAAGTTTTGGAACCACTGGGAACCAGAAAGCTTGGCTTAGCCCAGTCAGTTACATTTTGAAGAAAAATTGGTCCATAGATCTAGATTTAAAATCGTGCAAGAACAGCAGTTACTAAATTGACTGGAAGTCCTACCCCTGTGCTAGAAGTAACTTTGGATTAAAATCTTCAGCTAGCACTGTAGGAATTATTCTCTGCTCCACAATTCTTTCAACCTTGAGAGATAATAGGAAGAAAAGGAATAAACTAATACAGCATCTGACAACTTGTGCTCCTCACCTCCACCTGGTCGCTAGTGTAAGGTCTGGATAGAAGCACCGTGCTGTGCCAAAATGTCTGTTTGCCTCTGCTGACCTCCTGGAACACACGCGGCTTTCTCATTCCCCCTTGCATGCCATCCAGCACGCTGCAGAATTGGGGTCTGTATCATTCAGTCTTGTTCGTTCATTCTCTTCCTGAAATTAGTTAGGAAATAACTGACTGATTGGAACTGATGATACCTCGACCAGATCGTTATTATTTCTGGTATGAAATAAATAATTCATTCATTATGGAAGTGCTCAGGCTGCTCTGTAGTTAAAATAGCTTTGAGATTTGCACTTAAAACTTCTTTATTGTGTGTGAATTATATGATGTGGGCTTGCCAGATTTATTTTGTTTATTTGTGGAATGGAAAGTTACTGGGTTTGAGAACATTTCTTTTGATTTATTTGAGTTATTGGCAGTTATCCTTAAGACTGTGTGTGAGAGACTCCAGATATTTGGATCGTTTCAGTAGAAATAGTGCAAACAAGTTTTTGAAAATTTTATTAACAGAGTGATACATTTAGACAGATCAGAATTGTAATTAAATTAGATATAAGGTTCCCTTAACGCTTCATTTTTCTACTAATGAGCTGTGATCAGAATGAGTCTTATTTTATGTAATAGTAATGAAATATTTTTTCACTATCAAATGTACGTTATGAGGACTGGATCACTTACCTGCTCCCTACGTTAACAGGGTGTGCAGTTTTGGCAGAACCTGAGGGCTTGCGTTAGCTCCATGTAGACAGACCCTATAACAAAGTCACTAAGGTTTTAAGCAAATGAGAGATGCATTTCTGTGACATTGGTTAAGTTATCAGAACCAGGGCAAGTAAGACATGTTGAAATTTAAGCTGTTCATCAAGTACATTATGGGCTTTTTGATAGTGTGCATTGACAGTGACAGTATTATCAAACCAAAATAATGGAGTTTTTGTGGTGATTAGTCCATGGAGAACAACTGCAGACAGGACAGGGACACCATTTTCTTTTTTACAAGACAATGCAACATAACTCTAAAATTATAAGAGCAGCAGTAAAAAGAAATTAAGGCTTTCTGTCTGAGAAGTTGCTGGTTTCTTATGATTTTTGTAGTTCACACACGTTTTATAATTTTTTTTCCGTCCTTTACTTATGTACATGTTTTGCTGCCTTTGACTCTACTTCTGTTCTATATACTGAATTGAAAAAACACTGTTAGCTATTTTCTTTCATAGTCATTCCTAGTGTTCTTTACTCAGAGTACCCTCTAGCATGTCTTGAAAACATTCCTCTGCCTGCCATTCTTATCTCACTTTGTGAGAATGCATTTCAGCTCCTGCAGAAGCTACTGTAATGCTTTTTACTTAATTCCATATCCTTTCAGTAACTTCATGTAGTCATCAAGGAACTTGTAAAGAGTGTATTGACTTCTAGGAACATCCTTGTTTCTTGTGTCACTTCCTTTAATTCATTATTGGTTCTACTTTGTAGAACATCCTGTGATCACAGCAAGTGAATAGGCTGAATTGAAGTTGTAAATTATAATCATCATTTACATACAAGGAAGGAGGGATGCTGAGATTTCACGACTTTCTGAACATGACAAGGGAGGAGTGTGCCAGAGCCAGCAGCACAGCACCTGTTGCCTGTTTTGTAGTGCTGGGCTTTTACTGTCAAACTGTCTTTTCAGTCCTTTCTAGCACACACTGTGATGATTAGCTGACTAATATGGAGGTATTAAAACATATGTATATTGTTATAGGGAGTGGAGTCTTATAATTGTCAGTGGATGTGAAAAACTTGTTAAAGAGGAAACATTTCAAAATATCTTCTTTTACTTTTCATTAAATTAGAGGTTAAGTAACATTGTTTAGGATGTTGTATATCGGAACTTTTTCTTGTATATCAGAGATGTACCTGAAAACGATTCCTCTGAATAAAACAGTGAGTGTCAGCAGCGTTGATCAACAACATTCCTGCTTTCCTGACCACGTGCTCTTTGTTGACTTCCAGTCTAACAGTGTTTAAGCAGAATAAACAGACAATATAAAATAAAACTGTGACATATTAGAGGGAAGAACAAAATGACATTCAAAGATTTCTTTGATAAACGCAGTCACTTTGCACAAGGCAGGGAATTCAGCACCCAGTGCTGGCCCCAGGCCAAAGCAGGGGGATTGTGCACTGAGGGTTGTGTGCTGAAGTTGACCTTTCTTTCTGGATCTTGAAAGAAGAAAATCATTAGATCTCTCCTCCTTCAGCGCTGGAAGCACAGCATCACAGGAACTTATTTCCTAGTTTCATCCACCGCAGCAGCAAGCTCAAGCATCGAGACTTGCAAAAAGAGGCTGCAGTTTGTGTATTAAGATGTAGTTGATAAGCTGTTTCTTAACTGATACTTTACTGTCTTCTTGAGTAAAGCTGCAGATGTTTTAAGAAATGTATTTTCTCTTAATTTAATCCTGAAGAAGAGGAGAGGTTAATGAATGGGTTTCGTTTTACTTCCGGACTTAGTACTCCTCCCTAGATTTCAGAGTTTCAAACAAGGCAAGAAGCTACATGAAATCTATTGACCTTTTAAAGCTTAAGACCATTCCTGGTCTTTCAGGTCAGTTTGTAAGAGCAGATAAGATATTAATTAATAATAAAGAGAGAAAATATATAATTGCAAGTAGAAACTAATATTATTTTTAACAGAAGCTTCTGGTTAAAAACATCAGCCCAGTACTTATCATGTACATTTCAGGGGGACACATCAGTCCTTGTGTTCGTAGCATCTGTTTCAGGACACCTAGAAATGTAATAGTGTTTCTTATGGGTATCCAAATCACTAATACAAACCAAACATGAGTAGTTATTATCTGAATGTTGGCATTATGTATTTTACGTCTACAGTAAGTGCCACCACTCGAATGCCAAACCTGTGCTTAACATTGTGCCAATTGGCCTCCTCACTGATAAACCTTGACAGTACATTGTTCTCTTGTCAAGGGGCATTATCCTAGCAATTCAGCAAAAATTTTTCTTCATTTGGACAGTGCATCTTTCAGACATTCCCTTCTATTGATTTGTTTTCTCCTGTCCCTTTCTCCTTCTTTTGTTTTCTTATCATAGCTTCAGGTTATTAAGTGCAAAGTATTGATGGGAATGGATGGTTTTGGTCGATGGAGAGCTAATGCATCCCTAATCCCACCATTGTTACAGAGTTGTGCTTTACTCTGGTTCCTGATGGGGGAAAAGGTGCAAAGCTCTTGATCCTAGTTTTGTTTGTCACAAACCCATCCATCAATCAAGCACAAGCATGTCTGAATGCTGAATGACATGTGGGTCTCAGCTGAAAAAATTCGATAACACTGTATTGTCAGGTTGCTCACTATTTTTTTTCGATAAGAAATACATTTGACTGAAATAGATAAGCATGCAACTACTAAAGACTTGAAGAGAGAGAGTGACATATATGGCACCAAAGGTTGGCGATCTTTGGTATTAATGATACTTATGAGTAAATAAAACAGGAAAAAAGCTCTAGACATGCAGCATGCTTAAATCTTCTAGTTTGTTTTTTTTTATTAAGATGGGGTTTCAAGTTTTTAATCTGGACGTATATTATAGCCTGCCACCTGGGTGCAAATGCTGATAGAATCTGTGACTGAACTTATATTAAAAAAATATATTGGTTAATACAGCAGATATTGATGAATATAATATTATTTAATATATGTTGATTAATCTGCCATTTATTATTTCTGAATAAGCATGAAGAGATATAGATAAATATGTAGGTATTATCCTTTTAGGATTTGAAAGCATTTGAAATCTATAATTATAGTACATATCCATATATATATATATATATATATATATGGATATTTTATGCTACACAAATACCTATGGATGAAATTTCCAGAATGTCCTTTTAAATTGTAATTGTATTCCAAATATGTTCTTGTATCCCTTTATAATAGCTATCGTGTGTTGTACACTATACATTGTTGAAAGCTTATTCTATTCATACTGGAGACAATTGCATTTAGGAACTGTTAAGATGTATCTATATCTATACACTGTAAGTTTTGGAAAAGTAACCAACAAATCAGAAGAGTTTAGAAATCCTTTTTATTTTCTTGCCATATAAATAGACATTTTAGAATGGAGCATCAGATTATGTGACCTAAAAAATCCATCAACAAAGGTAACAAAAAGACAATCCAAATCAGAGGCTCTAAGATAAACATGATGTAGCCCCAAGTACTAGCACACTCTATGAGTAAGCCATTTTTTCTCCGCTCTGTGACTAGGGGCTACAAAACTGCAAAAATCAATGTGGGAGTGCTTTAGATTTGTTGGGTAAATTACATGTGCTTGGCTGCTCTATTGTATCTGGCCCATATTCTATACCAGATACTTCTAGATGGAACTGTCACATAATACATATACTCTATATTGATTTTTATAGATTTAACAGAGCTTGAACTGTACTCCATGGTAAGCAAGGAAAAACTTAAGAAGTGCAGCTTCCTAAAATTGAGATCAACACGTAAATATAGAAATACTGTGGAATGTTTGTGTCTGGGAATCTCCTGGCCCAGTTTTTATTTGTTATGAACTGGATCAGCACTGAGTAATCAAAAACTCCTGGCATTAAATGTTTGTTAGTTTGTCTTCAAATTATTATTTTAATGGTGGTTTGATTATATTTATTTAGTGGATTTAAAGAAAAAAAAGGTACCAAAAGCAAGTGAACATGGAGAGTTATAAAATTTTTTAGAAGACATTCTGAGTATTGCCTGAATACCAGATGATGCCAGGTGAAATCCAAAACACCTCTGTTAGCACCAAAAAGCATTTTGGGGTGTCTGTATGTATCATGAACAAATTATTTTAGATCCATTTCAGTACATGCAGTAAAGACCGTGACTCTCAGATGCAGGACACTTAAGTCTACATTTAGACATGTGAATAAGTGGTCTCATTTCAAGTTGTGTATAACTTATTATATATATAAAGTCGAATGTCTAAATATGAAACATGGAAAATTTGGCTACCTTTGAAAATGTCCATGCTAGATATCAAATGTGAAGTAATCAAGTGTAAACAATTCGCTACATTTTAGGTCACGAGCTACTGTGACGGGACTGATAACACTCCCTAATAAACCTGAAGAAAGCTAATATTTTCTCAGGGGAAAGTGAAGATAATTGTAACTCTAAAAAGCAAAGTAAGGCTGCAAATGTTAGTTTGCATTCATCATACTTGTGAACAGTGTATTGCTATAATGATATGTGTTCAAAGTAATCACATTTTTAAATACTGGCCTCCAGTTGCTGTAGCACATAAAGAAACACAGTTACACTTGCTTTTGAAATGGATCCTTCTGGCTTCACATCCATCCAGCCATCAGTGCCACTGAAACCTTGTGGCACTTCTAAAGTCACAACCCAGCCTACACTCACCAGTATAGCTTGTAACACAGGAAAAACATGTGGGCTGTGGGTCCTGTGCTGGGGGACTTCTGGTCACTTCTGCAATGAGGGATGCTGGAAATGTATTTAAAGGAAGGAGAGAAAATTGGTCTTAAATTTCAAAGGAATGCTGTCATATGACTAGCACTGCTCCTTGTTCCTCACCTCTACCCTGACCTACTGGCACAGGATTCACATGGGTCTAAGACTGCAAGATCGCTGAGGCACTTCAGCTACTCTGTCCTACTTAGGACTTTGAATGTGCGGAGGGTTGGCAACATGTGGCCCGTGGGTTACAGGCATCCTTACAAACATCCAGCTTGAGCCATCCACAGTTTGGAATCCCACTTTTTAGCTTTATAAATCTCTTTATGGTTTTGCTGTATTTAAAAATTGCAGGACATGTCCTCAGCTGGTGTTAATTGACATAATTCCAATAATGTTCTTGTTAGGACTGCAGTTTCCACTGATGAATATCCAGCATTGTATCTCTGCTAGCATTCAGATGTGGTAATCAGACCAGCCAGACTCTAAGAGTAAAGGAGAGCCTTGTCGGGGGGCCTCCACTTTAAAACTTTGTCTCTTGGTCTGTCAATCCTTGATTTTATTATTCTGAGGGCATTTTGATAACCCCTCTGTGTTTGGGTCTTCATGGTGTGAAGGTCTGACTTAATAATGAGGGTACCTTCTCTTTTATCTTTAGAGGGAGGATTTACTTATTACTGCTGATAGTGTGGGTCAGATTTTCAAAGGTGTTTTAACTTCACCTCCATGTTCGTACTGCTTAAACACTTGCAATTGCTTTTGTATCCAGTCGCTTCTACAGATGAGCATTTACCATTAATTTGCTATGCAGGTGACGCTTGTGTATGTATTATTCTGTCTTGTTTCTATAGATAAACATACACAGGCACAAGTGGGTGTCATACTTTTATATGGTATTTTGCGAAGCTAAGTATTAAGTGGACAGGATAGTAACACCATTTTCATTCTCAAGATATATGATGGTGTGGTTTTCTACATTGAGGAAAGAAAAATAATACTGTGAATTCAACCTTTTCCTTTAATTTTGTACTCCATGTGACGCGACAAGAGGCCATAAAGCATCTACGATCATATGTGAAATTCCCAATAAAAGAAATGCCTCTCTATATCCTAATGCTACCTGCTGTGCTACCTAGTGGCACTGATTCCTCATGTTTGTGATACATAAATTAGTCATATGGAAAGGAAATTTAACTCTCACAAAACCAGTGTGGCTCCTTTCCTTATACAATAAAAAAAGGCTTACAGAAGTAGCGATTACTTGTTTGAAAGAAAAATGCAAATATGGTATCATCAATTAAAAGCACACTTTATTCCAGAGTTCAATTCTACTTATGTAGTCTTAGCCATTTAACACCATGACTTCTGATTGCTGTCTGTCTGAGAACTGGATGCCAGTGAAGGAAACGCTCTTTTGTACCTTAGTGGCAGCTGTGCTGTATTTTCAGTTTACTCTTAGGTGCTACAATAGAGTCCCTGATAGTACGCTTAGATGCAAATCAACCGCTGAAATGAATGACAGTGACATTGTTGACATCCAGTATATATTAGAAGTCAGCAAGAGTGTCATGTTGGTCTATGTCTAGTGGACGTCCAGGACCACTCAAGAGGTTAAGGACGTTGTTCATCAACTGGGAATGCAACTTGATAAATGCAAAGCCAACAGAATTAGAAAGAAAGGGCAAAACACAATATGATTTGTCTGTCTAAGTACCATATGGCATCTCTTTAAAATGTATAGTACTAGGGAAAAGAAGAGATTAGTGCAAAATGTAAGAGATGCTTCACAGGGCCCTAAGGAGCAACAGTTCAAGATGCTGGAGTATCCAGACAGCCTCGTCTGCATCTTAAAGAATAAATGATGTCAAGCTACAGAAAATGATGCATATAGTACTTCTCGTTAGCTTGACACGTGTCCCAGAGTGGAATGATCAGCACAGTGCTGTTGCATGATTGCCATGTGTGTATGTTGTACTGTACACTTACAGCTGTTGTACAAATGTACAGTTCTGCTGAGTTTGCAGGAGTGAAAATCTTCCACTGTAATCTACAGCTGAGGTGACAAGTTGTAGTATCTCTCTAGTGGCTTGCTACAAAGAGAGTTTGCGGAGATCAATTACTGTTTTCTTAAACTTCCTCAAACTAAATTTTAGCCATGATAGGTGTGTGTTATTACTTCACATTTTCATGCTAGTTTGGTGGGGTTTGATTTGTAATGAGATCTCCATACTTGCAGCTCTGTTGCATCTTGTGCCATTACTGCTTTCCAGGCAGACACCAGTCGCCTGCAGTTGGGTTCTGCTCACTGGACCCCACGTGTTGCAGGGGTACAGGATGGGGTCCTCGCTCCGGCTCTCTCAAGGGCAGGAGGATTTCTGCTGATGTCTGACACCTTTCTTGGGTGGGAATTGGGATAACATGGCTACAAAGGTTTCTAACTCTCAGTTTCTGAGACAGCTTCTTCAATTTTTATTTCCTCTTTGTATCTGAATTTGAGACTATGTCAGGACAGCAAGGAAACATAGGTTTGATATTTTGCAAATTAATACGCATTTGCTTTATTCTTAAGACACAGGCAAGCCACTACCAGATGACATTTCAACACCTTAGTGGTCCGAGATCTGGTTTGAGCAAAGTCAGTAAATAGTACACGTTATTATATATCCATATATATATTCTTATACATACTCAAATGTATTTTTATATATTGGTTTTCGTCTGAACCAGCTGAATTGATTCAACTGAACTTGCAGCCACATGAATGTAAAACAACAAAAAATAGGTTATAGTATTAAAGTGTATTTCCAAACCAATAATTTTGAGAAAAGGAATCTAGGAGAAGACCCTTGCTTAATTTCCACACCTCACTTTAATTATTTTTTAAGAATGGAAGGGAAATCTTTATCTGGTCTGGATTTTTCAGACATCTTTGAAATATTACATTATGAATTTTACTGCAGTACCAAAAGAGTTATTTCTTCATTTAGCACAAGCAACATTTTAAAGCTCCATATAATAAATGTGAAAATATAGATATATCTGAGAAAGCTACAAATTATTCAAAAAGCCAAAACACCAATTAAAAAATGAAATAGTTGTTCTTAGCTGTTTGTAGACCCTTTTCTGTGTCCTTTATTTTTGCTAATTTGCCAATGACTCCTGCAAAGAAAAAGAAATCAAAAGAGGATTTTTGAATTGGTCCCTAAAGCTGTAAAACTTCAGTTATGAGATAAAAACTCATGGAGTGCTGTACAGCATTAACTGAGAAGAGAGGAAATTGTTCCATCAACCTGAAGCCCCTGAAAGCTATTCATTTTCCACTCTTTATTCTCATGTAAGTCCCAGTAATGTCAATGAGAGCAACTTGCACTCTCAAAGCAAAAATCCACCCAAAGGCAACAATTCATAATGAAAAGAAGAAAAAGAACAAACAAAAAAAAAAAAGCCCAGGAACAAAAATTTTCCATCTTGAATTTAAAAAGCCTCAACTTCACCACATATGTTTGATTCAAACAATAAATTGTTGGCTGTAAATTGTTTGCAGTTGGAATGCTACATTTTTAGAGGAAATAATTCAGAAAAGCATTCCACAGAACTCATGATAATTTGATTGCACAGTCCATATTTGGAGCATATTAGCATATTCACTTGTGTGTACAAATATGCGTACAAATATATAAACTGTCATCTCCCAGGCAGCGAGAAGAAAATTGACAGAAGAGGCTCAGATGGGGGAGAAAGGAGAGGGCTGCCAGTAAGGCGGAAGGCTTGCCAAAATCCTCTAAGTGAAGGAAACGAAACAAAATGCAGAGAATAGACAAGGAGAATGAGTGGCTAATTACTGTACATCCCACTCAGCTAAAAATGAAACACACAGGCACGAGACATCAGAGAGGCGCATATTGCATAGGCACATCCTGACAGCGATGACAAAACAGTGTAATCACAAACAGAAAACTAGGAACGTTTTCCTCTGCTGGCAGCGGTGGCTGAATGTATTCTAGCAGAGAGGCTGTTATTCCCCTGTCACTGCCGGTCCCTTTTCTTTCCTGTGCGGAAAGAACGGGCTATGGGAAAAGTGAGACTCCGGATCTGCCAGGTTTCTTGTGCCTGCAGCCTGCAGGGGCCAATTTATTTCCCATCAGGGCCAATGCTTTCCCTTGCTCTTCCTCGACTCAGGTGGCAAGTGTGTTGTATGCTCACACTGGGATGTGTGTAGGTCAAGTCTCGATACAAATTACCAGTTAGAAATTCAGGATGGCTGAGAGATCCCTACTTTCAGCATGATTTACCATGTCATTGTGAACACGTGGCACCTCTTGGTACTGAAGTTTGTCATGATTTTAAGAAGCAGACATTGTTTTTTTTAAATAAATCGAGACTCTTGTGTAAAAGGCACAATATGTGGTAAAAAGCTTATGATTTTTCCAAGATTTAGCTGATACTCACCACACATTCCTGTAATTCACCAGACCAACATATCGCATTGCAGTGAATGTGATGTGGTTTAGTAACTGCTCACTTTATTATTTTACTATAATTAAACCAAATATAGCCAAATTAAAGTATTCTGAAAGATATGACTGTAACTCAAAGCTGGGGAATCTGAACACAGCAAGAAACTACTGAGGCACTTTTGTATATGCTCATCTCCCTCTGACAGGCTCTTAGCTCGTACTTAGAGACGTACATGAATTGGAGTAGTCCCTATATATGGAACTTAATTCTCACTCACAGGAGTGCTTGTGGTCATGTGAATTGGCTGTATAGACTGAAAAGTTAGTGAGTTAGAAGCAGCATAGAGCTGATGAAGAAAGGAATAGCGTTTTATTTCCCAGCAAACTCAAAAGCAGTACGTGTTGCTGACTGAAACAGAAAGGAATTACAGGTGGAAGCAATTAACTAGTTAGCTAAATATGTGCTGTCTGGTGAGATTTGCAAAACTTGTTGCAAATTGCTCATCTCTCTATGGACCTCAGGCTCCTTGGTTTGCAGTAGATGCAGCAAGGTACAGTAGTTCTATGAGGATCCAGGTGCAAGTTGATCCTGACAGCAGTTTGCATTCACACAGCAAATGCACCAAGCTAATGAAGATACTTCATCAGGGACCCTGTCTTCTATTTGTATGCCTTGAGGGTGATGTGAAAGTGAAGTAAGAGCCACTGTATTAGCAAATAAATGTTTTAGCTGTCCTCCTTTTCACAGAGCACTAGTTTGAAAATGAATAAAGGCAGACCTCTCCAGACGTGACCTCTTTCCCTGGGTGAGTCCAATGCCTTCCTAGTTTCATTTGTGTGAGTTGAAAACCAGTCTCCTGCTTCTGAGGCTCGCTCGCTCCCAAGAAGAGCCTTGCAGTGTGCTCAGGGAGCAGCCCTCGTCTCCACCTCCCTCAAGGCTCCGTGCAGAAGGCTCATTGCACTGCAATGTGCTTTTCAGGAGGAAATCCAGTTTGATGGCCCTCCACTATTGGACAGCTTCACTAGTTATTTCATTGAGGTGCCCAGTTCCTGTCGGGGGCAAAGTAACTGGTTTGTACATCAGTGATAAACAGCAGTTGTAATATGAATGGTGGGGTTCTGTAACATGGACAGATAATGTAATCCAGTTGGTTGTAAGCCCCCCACACACAAACACAATTTCACCTAGAGTTTTATGATTTATAGTTTATACATGTTGCTTACTTCTTTCCTTAGTAAACTGTGCATGTGTCTACAAGAGATGAGTTGTTCTTGGAAATACTTTGGAGTGTTATATTAAAAAAGTAAACCACATTATTTCTGCTTAAAGACACTGTGAAATACATTTAAGGTAGCTCTGCAGCTATGAAGTGACTGCAAAATGTTCTTAGTTTAATACAGAGCATTTTTCAACACAGGTTTGAGCTCAGCATTCTGTAGTGCTTTTAGTCTGAGAAACCTGTTACAGTGCTGAACTGTGCCTGGAATTACGATGGAGGTACCATCTCCATCTCTCTTACAGAGAAGGCTATGTGACTGCAGTGAGAAGCATTGATCTTCAACTGCACTAGGTGAATAATCCAATTCAGGATTGTTTAGTGAAAATATGTTTGTGAATAATGCTTTCTACCGTCTTCAGTTGAGTACAGTAATGGTCTACTGTTAGTTACGCATGCCTTAATTGCCTCCCCATTGCACTGCAATGCAACACTGTTTAAGCATGACTGTGGAGAAAACTAGTGTAAATGTTCCCTCAGCAGTATCAGTTACTGACAGCCTTAGATCTGTCCTCTGAATGCTATAGCAAATATAGGCTATCCCAAAAATTCAGATGGAAGTTCTTAGTCTTCATGTCTGTGTTGCTCAATTGTCTGAGCACAGGATAATTTAGAAGAAAATCCCTTGAAATGCTAGGAAAATGTTGGGAATTAATAATCTCACACCTCATGGAAAACTGCCATGAGAAGAAAAAAAGGGAGACCATAGAGAAGGCAATCTTCCCAAGGATTAGCCTGTCGTTACGTGAAAATTTCTAAAGATCTCGGTCAATAGCACTCACTATTTCAAATGAAAGGGTAATTTATTTTAATAACAAGGATAATATAAATAAATA
The DNA here is from genome assembly GCF_036013475.1 of Columba livia. Lineage (NCBI taxonomy): Eukaryota > Metazoa > Chordata > Aves > Columbiformes > Columbidae > Columba > Columba livia. The sequence continues at coordinate 9,595,037 of NC_088610.1, read as the reverse complement.
GAAGTGGCAGAAGTTTGGAATATATTGTAGGTAGCAAAGTTTCTTTAAAATTATTGGAGAGCCACACTGTGTAGAAATATTTTATCTAATTATGCTCTAACATACATTATGTTTGCATCAAAGGTCGTAAATAAATACGGAGCCTATCTCATTAAATTTCTGCTTGTGTTTCTGAGCTAAGGAAAACAAACCTGTTTAATGAAACAATATGCTAACTTACTCCAGAGCTTTATGAGAAAGACAGAAGCCTGTTTCAAATTTCACACATTAAGCATGAATAATTTTTCATGTTGGTTTTGATAAACTCAGAAAAGACAGACTTCATAAAAAATGAAATCTTAGCAACATCTGACTCTCTCAAAAAGAAATCTGGCATTAACAGTATCATTTTTACTGATTTGAACATAGAACTCTGGGAAAAGGTAGACTAGAAAAAACAATGCAGCACCAAACCCGATCCCTTGGCTATATGGACCGTTGGTTGGCTTCTGACTTGACATGGGACTGAGAAAAGATGACAGGAACAGTAAAGCTGCCCTTCAGTTCTGCAAGGCTGTAGGACTCCAAACTTCTTTGGCAAGGAGCTATTACTGGAGTATAGTGACTTACTCAACTCTTTTCATGTATTTTAATTCCCGCTGGTACTGGAGGAGGGATAGCGGGGGTTTCAGTGTGTTCCTTGCACTGTCCCCAATCCTTGTGCAGAAAGGGAATGAATCTTCACAGTGCCAACTTCTCTGGCTTTCTGTAGTTTACACCAGTGGAGTATCTGCTAAATTATTACTGCAAAATACTTCTAGGCAAAACTTTCATTAAGTGAGCAACAGTAGCGAGTAAAAGCAAACAAATTTGTTGGTAAACAGCATAGTGCAAGAAAGCACCTTTATAACTTCATTCCTTTCCCTTACAGGGTCCTTATATTCTGCTAGTAAAAAAATCAGGGCATTGTGTCAGGTACAGTCAGGGAAGCTCTGAACCATAGGATGTGTTACTGCAGCGCTGGTCTGCACATGTGATACACTCTACTGCTCTGTAGACTTAATAGCTTGATGGTAAATGCCATGTAAGCACGTATCTGAGTGAGAAATAGTTTTATCTGACTGGTTCAGAGCAAGACCAAAGTAGACACACAGTTTTCCGTACCTGTCAGAACAAACGAGACCAGCAAGGGGAGGGTGTGCTCCGTGCACTTCTTATCCTCTAGGAGGTATTCACAGAGAGAAGAGAATTCTCCTTTGGGGGCAATATCTCCATGACATGATCTGCACAGCAATAAATTTAACAAAAGTGAGATTTATTAGAAAAAGCAACTAACTCAATGGGACAGGGATACAAAGTAAAGCCAGTTTATTCTGAATAAAAGTAATCTCACAGGGATTTATTTAACTTTAACTAATGCTCTGAATTTGAGTTCACCTCTTTGCTTCATTTGACTTATACTGTCCAAATGTCTCAAGGCAGACATGGCTCACTTTGTATTCAAAAAATGTAAAACAAGAAAAAAAAAAAACAAAACCAAACACAACCCTGTCCTACTGTTGTTTTCAATGGACAGATTGTCTTGTTTCAGAATCTTGAATGTTCCAGCAGATGTTGGCAGTAGGAAGACTAGCGCACAGCCTGGAACATAATAGCAAGAGGAAAAAGACAAAGTTCTTGCTAGGGAAAGACTTCAGAAAATGTTGCTGTATCAATAAGTGCATTTGCTATTCCAATCACATACAAGTGGTTTGGGTTTTTTTTTCAATGTCGAATGTCTATTTATGCTTTATAAAATACTTATTTACTGATAGAGTATAAATCCCACAACATCTTCTCATCTCAAAATGCAAATGAAGAAATGAATGACCAGCCACAAATAAAAGTGAAATACAATCCAGACACTCAGTTACCCAGAAGCAAAAGCCTTTCTCTTCCTCTGTTCCCAAAGGTTTGAACAGATGATGAACGGAAGATGGATAACATGATACACCCAAAGGCTCAGCAAGCTGTGGGTAATTTGGAACAAGGATCTGAGGGTTCGCACAGCAGTTCCTGCCGTACCCTGTGCCCTAAGCAAAGAGCTTCCAGTGATATTCTTGGAGTTAAGGCTATTTAGTCCACTGATGGGAACATTAGGTTCTCTGTCAAGTCTAGTGGAAACCGTTCTCTTTAACAACTGAAATAAATTTTATGGTTCCTCTGTTTAAACTTTTGATAGAAAAAACAGGAAGGAAGAGATAGCTCGATGGCATGGTTACCTGCAACATAATTTCAGGCAAACACTGAATATTCCCTTGCATATTTCTATATTGTTGTTTATTACAGGCAGACAAACCATTGCTTTCCAATGGCAAATGAACTAAATTTTCTTGCCGTTTTTGTGTAGTGAGTAAGTGGACCCTGTGGAGCTAATCTTCCAAATAAATTCCTCCTAAAAAAATAATAATAATTGAAAAAAAAAAAAAAATCAGTAGGTCAGAAACTACTCTCTTGGAGCAAAAGCAGAGAGCAGGGTAGCTGAGCTGTTTCCATTTACTTGTAAGGAAGGACTAAAGACCATCTGTGGAGGAATGGTCATGTCATACCCTTCTTGCCAGGCTGTGGCCAGGTGTTTCTTGCTTTTTCTGGTCAGAGAGCTGTAGAGAAGCACTCATAGACTGCTTTTTCCATCTCACCAGGTTTCCATGCAAACTTCCACTGGCTGGTATGGCAGACGTACAGACACAATGACATAGTGGCCATATGACTCCTACAGTCATGACAACATGCATGTGAGCGTGCAGCTCCTCGTGCTTGGAATTTGCTGCTAATCTGAGTGAAAAGTTACCAGCTGTTCCTCATCCCTGTTACTTGTCCCTTCCTTTCCTTGAAAACCCTGAACTATCTTAGACTCAGAATAGTTCCTGAACTTCAAGTAGCTGGGCACTGGTTGAATATGTCAGGGAAACAGCACTGTATGCTCACTCTGTCCTGACACTCTTTTCTAGACTTCCACTGACTTTTACTGCTGGAGGAGAATACAGAGCTCAACACAGCTGTAGTGTAACCATTCAAACGACTTCAAGTATTCAGGCCTAGTAAGCATCCTATGTGAATCTGCAATCACCTATGCTAAAACCCCTGAAGTTCTTAGCTTTTTCTGAAGTCTGTGGAAGATACTCGAAAAAACTGGTTATACTCCTGAATCCACTAACCTGGTTTATATATATTGGAAATAAATTGTTACTCACTTTCCCCAATAGAACACTCCCATTTTGTGATATTTTATAGTGGGAAGGAGGAGTAATTTACCTCAAATGAGGGTTTGTGTGCTTTGACCATCTAAGTGGTGGACCTTTTCCAATCTGCTATGTGTGTGCATGTATCATTGTGTTTGCAATCTGGCTTTTTAAGGATATGGAATGTCCAGAATCAAACAAATGTTCTTTCCTTAGAGAAAAATAGTGTGAGTTAATTTGCAACAAGTGTCCTGGTTAAAAGAAATGTAAAACTGTTACTTTTTTTAGTAGGACTTAATTTAGTCATTCTGAAATGTAGAATAGCTACTTCATCTGTTAAACAGTATAGTCTCAGTTATCATCCACCGAAGCACATCTTTTTCCAGAGTGGTAATGGAAATATAATGAAGGCAGAGAGGGAGGGAAAGAGTGTAAGGGAAATAAAATCATGCTAGGACCTCTGAAATGGAACATTTTACTGGCAGTAGGATGCGGATGAAATGTATGTTGCAAAGGACTTTTCACTTGGATTATGACTTATTTTCTGTAAGTGGAACATCCTAAATGATATTATGATATTTAGTATGTGAGATTAGATTATTAGCATGAGTAAATGGAGAAAAAGGACATAAAAAGACAAATTTTAATCATTTGGCACTGGAGGAACAGTACTAACAATACAAATTGGCTTACCAAGGCTCCAGTCCAGCAGTTACCACTGTGCTTGAGTTCACCTAAGTGATTTTTTCACCTAAGTGATTTATAAACATTAGGCTGGATAGGAGCCTAGGATCTTATAATACTGAGGCTAAATTAGTGTTCTGTAGAATTCTTGTTTCCTAGTTTAGCTTTGGTCACTACATGAGTAGTGCTACAATAGATTTTTAAGGGAATCTCAATTACTTAAAAAATAAAACTAACAGCACAGTTCCTTTTTGCTTCTCTGGACGGTAAAATGTGTCCTGGATGCTGTCCCTGTACACCCAACAGCAGTGAGGCCCAACGAGCCCCACATGGTGCACATGCATCACAAATGATGGATAAAATTAAAGGTAGAGAAGTCATATTGTTGTCATTTGACGATCGACCAGCATCATTTCAATCTTATCCAGAGATCTTTGGTCATTTAACTCTGTTTTGTGTCCTGTCCCAGCAAAGTGTAACGTATAAAAAATGAGTCAGATACTTGAGTGAAGTAGGCCCACATGCATGAATGTATTGAGGAGCTGGTGGCTCTCTGGTTTCCCAGTGCCTTTGTGGGTCTGGACTGTACTGTTGACTATCATCGGTTTATTGAATATAGCATGAAACATACCTCTTTGCTAACTATTTTATTATCCTTAAATGTCTACTGTGGAGAAGAAAAGATAAGATAGATCCCCACTGAACTCACTATGGAAGCACTGATCCTGAGGGGAAAAAGCCACTCAAGATCAGTGCTGTCCACTCTATGCAAGTACAGAAACATTCTGGTGTGTTGTATGAAAAAATACTTGTAGGTGTAAGAATTATAAGCACAAGTATTTGATCATCAGCCACTGACAGGGTGAATGTAGCCATTAACTAATTAGCAACAGAATTTGCATAGCCTGCAACCCTCAAACATTTTTATGAATAAATTGATGGTCATCCAAATACTTGCAAATGAATTAATTAAAAGAGATGATAGGATTCTGCAGATAACCAAACGAAACTAACCGTTTTTAGTAATTAAAACATTTTACCCTTATGATTACTCACGGAATTCTACTAGGTACATTATTTTTGTCTAGTTCGGTGGAAGAATCATGACCTGTTACTGTAGATTTTTTTTGTCTGCTCTTCATTCTGTCTTTTATTTCTTGACTGTACTGGTCTATAGAGCATATAAAAAAAAATAATGCATTAGCTTGTTAGTGATTAGCTTCTTAGGCAGGACTTGTGAAAATGTAGAGCATTTAAAATTCTCCAGCTGGCCGCTACTGTCTATTTTGACTGCTACAAAGTTCACTCATGCCCACAACATATTTCTCTTGTCCTTCGGTAATTAATAGGCTAGAAGTGCCAAAAAAAAAAAAAAATCATTCCTCTTGCCTTGGCTCTATTAGAACAGGAACTATAAGCCTCTAAAAAGTATGAAACACCTTCTTCTATGTTTACAGATTGTATTATTTGGTGGATATGGCCTTGAAGTATTTTGATTTCATCTTAGAAAACAGGGCTGATCTGGATGAATTCCAGTTGAAGCTACAGGAATTGAAGAATTAAGCTACAGAACATAATAAAATGATTCAGTCCCATGCAATCTGATGAGCTTCACTGTGTGTAATGGAGTGTGTGTGTGGTTGCATCTGAAGCTGGTTGTATACCATTGATTACAAAAGTACCTTTTGCACATTGTGTAAGATAATTACTTTGTATGAAAAGCAGACTATTTTAGAGCATTTATTTTAATAAATACATTTAGCACTAGTTTTCTGTATGTGGGTATATTGTTAGTGGGTAGTATTCAAGGCTAAAGCCCTTACCTTTGTGCTGATGCTGAAAACTATCAATTATAAAACACCTAACAATGTTCTACCAATGAGCGCTCTCTCTTAGCAGCACGTTCCTATTCCTCTCTTTAAAAGGCAGATATTGCTGCGTGCAGGAGCACCGAGACTGGGGTACCATTGTTTGGGCTGATTAAGGGGAGGAGGAACTGTTCAAATTTTAGGGTTCTTTTCTTATCAGACATCTATTGAACTGAATAACATTTCGGTTTATATCACACTTTTTATGGCCTAGGTATCTCAGAGCTCTTTACAAAACAGCCTGTTTCAATACCAAATATTACTAGTACAGGGAAATGTGTAGGCATTTATTATGTGATCTCCAATAGCTCACATACTCTTTGGTATTTGAACAATGAGTTTAGGTAGTAGGATGATGGGAATATGCAAGATAGTTTTGTTTTCAAGTGTTAAAATAAATGCTTAAGAATCTTAGCACTGAAACCAAAAATAGGAGGAAAATATTTATCCTGTAGCTCGTAATTTGGTAAAATCTGCTTAGCATCCACCTGGATGCAGAGTTGCAGTAGACAAGAAAAGCGAGAGCGGTAATTGCTTGGTGGAGGGCTGGAGCTCTTGAAAGAAATAGTCCCAACCTACAAACATCTCACAAGTGCCTTGGGGCCACAGAACAAACAGTCCTTGTCACTGAATTGTCTTTGCTAGAGTGTTGGACCTCAGACTACCTGTAGCAGGTCCACAATTTCAGCTAATTTTGACCACGTGTGAGGAGAAAAGAGAAGGGAGCGTGTAATAAATGGTGAAGAGGCACTAAGAAACAGAGAAGGGGAAAATAAGCAAGCAAGACAGTAAGGTTTCTGCATAGCCCCTTCCAAAATTGCTGGTTCAGTCTCAAACAGTACTGGTGCAGAGTTGTCCTCTGTGGCCTCAGTAAAATGACTGCGTTGCTAGTAGAGGCTATCAAAAAAAATACACTTCCACAGTTCAGCCACCACAATTCACAGTCCAGCAGAGTGGAAACTAGGGGAGACAGCAGAATTAGTAAAATCCTGTATTGGCTCCCTGTATTGGTGTAGATTGTCCTGAATGTGGTCTTCCTTACAGGTACAAATACAGCAGGCTTACAGCTATGTGCGTACCTTTCTCTGACTGTGCACCCCAGATGCATTTTCTCTTTCTTTTCTCTAGATTTCTGGCAATCTGTGCCCTATCTTTTTCTGTAGTCAAGGTCTCTCTTCTTTCTCAACCACCATCTGCTCTCATCTCCCTTTCAACTCTTCTCTGGCCCCCCTCCTTCAACCTGGACAACACTGCATCTCTTTTCAAAGCCTTTATTTTTAGAAGAAAATAAAATACATGAAATCTGAATGACTTCAAAACCATATTCTGGTGCTTTCTCTTGCTTCTCAGTCCACTATTGTTGTTCAGACAGTGTATAGAGCACTATATCAAGTAATTGGGTATTATCTTCTGGACTGTAGTTCAGGCACTAAAAATAGCATGTTAGTGACCACTTTGTTCCATATGCCTCCTCTTTATAAAAAAAAGCAAACGGCACTTTTTTCAGGTTTTCCATGTTGGAACATTAACTTCTAGCAGAGGTGCTATTCTTTTTGTGGTGAAAGCAAAATAAGTACGAGCTGGATATGATCGCTTCCATGTAATGTTGTAAAATTCATTGCACATTTTTGTTCTCAGTCACTGGGCTCATAGTTGCAAGTTCAGACTGTCATGGTCTCCAGAGCTGCTGTTTGACAGCATTGCTTTGTTGCTCTACTGTTCTTTATCCTGTGCTTTAAAAGATGGTGTAGGGCACTGATAAAATCACTCTCATTAAGACAGCCACCAGGTGGGCCACTGTTACCAAAGGTGGCTGATGATTTTGGTTTTCAGCTAGCAACATCTCACAGAAGCCTGATTACCACAAATGATAAGCAACTGCCTTCTACAAACCACACTCTTTTCAAGTGTGCTGCCTGAGCCCTCCAGAGTTTGGGAACCCAAAATACCTGAGCACTTTTTGAAATCTCTGTGCTGTCCACAATCAGGTTGATGATCTTCAGGACTGGGCAATGGTTTCTATCTCTTGATGTGTGAAAGGACCAAATATGGTCCTGAAAAGTTGACTTGAAGGTATCTCTTGGGGTATATCTTCCTATGTACCCCTTTCTGTTCATTTGTTGGGACACCCCTGAAACATGCATTTATTTCTGAGAGTCCTGCAGGTTATTACCCTGCTCACTTCATCATCAGCTGCTGAGATTGAGCCTCTGTGCATCACTACAAGGTGATCTCTTTTTCTTACTGCAGATGTTGAGAAGAAGGCTGACCAGCTGACAGTAAAATTGCTTGGTACTGATGAGCCCTTGGCTTTGTTACTGTGGTAAAGCACACATCATTTGACAGCTGCTTGTGCATGGAAAAAACCATAGATGATTAACGGTTTCCTATCTTTTCTTGCTACTGATCTTCTTTGCTTATGACAGATGAGACTCAGATGTCTTTTATTTTTTGAGACACAGAGAGAGAAAGGGAGAATATTTAAACTTGTCCTCACCTAAGTCTTTTATGTTATCCTAAGGACCTTATTTGTAGCGGAGATTTTTTTTTTTTAATTTCAGCTCTCCTAAGATGATCAGATCATTCATCTTTAAAAGGGAATGTATATTCTTCCCTTCTGGACTTTTTTTTAATTTGCAAAAGGATATAATTCTAATTTTACTTATTCAGAAATTAAAATAGCAAACAGTTTATATGAGGTGCTGATAATTACCTATATTACTGTAATGCTGTGACAGATGTTGTCAAAAAGAGGCAGAAAATGCCTACAGCTGTGCACTCCATGACATCCAGTTTATGCTCAGACAGAAGGCTAACAGATGTTCTGAACTGTCACTTTGCCTAAATGTTTTTAAAGTCTAAGGACCTGCTTTATAATTCACTAGGGCCTTGTTTGGTTTCACAGAGGTCCTCAGAATTCCCATCTGTGACAATTAATGTCGAAGACTTTTATAAATCAACCCTTGTCCTTATTAGCCCTCTGCAAATAGATACTCAGTATCTGTATACTCCCAAGACTTCTATTTTTTGTGACCTAGTTATAAATTTCTACAACTGGTATATAACATAACTCTTGTTTCAAGCAAAAAGAGAATTACATTATATGAATACAGCTAGAGCAACATGGTCAAAAGATTGCTGATGTATTTGACTGACCACAGAATATCTATGTTAAAATATTTTTTATTCTCTCCCCAAATGCTATGGTCATTTCTAAAGTGGTTTTTAAGCGGTAACAACTTCAAACTACTTTTTTTCCCAAAGGAAAATACAAATATTGGTGGTATTAAAATAGAGCACTTAAACAAGCATGTTCAGCTGCCAGAGATATTCATATTCCTAGAGAATATTCTTCTTCAAATATAATAAATAGGTTAAGGGATACTTTAAAATACAAATCAAGTTACATATATCAAATTATGCTCTTTAATTTCAAACTAGATATGTTACAAGAGTGCCATGTATGTAATGTGTGCATGTAGAAAAACTGAGATTTCAAATAGTCTTCAGTCTTTAAGCTCCACCCAAATTTTCCAACATACCTTTAGATAAGTAAAAAATGTCGCTAGTGTAAAGCAACTTAATACTTTATTGATAGTTGTTGTTTCTTTTTAAAAGCTAGATTCCTGTTGTACAGTAGTTTAATAGTTTAAACATTGTGCTAACATAATCAGTGTTTGGCCTCTTCTGTTCCCCAATCCTGTATAGAAGCAGAACTCCAAATTGTACATCTTTCTGGGTTTGTTTCTAAATTACTCCCCACACTTAATTACGAGGATGAGAGGGATGCCTTATTCCTCTTTGTTATAGGCTAAGCTCTCAGTAATCCCAAACAAAAGAGCCAGTTCTGGAAGATATAGGATTTGCTAGCAGGATTATGGTCTCATAGATAATGATGTGCAGTCAGCAGAAGCGAAGCTTTATTTTAATTCAAATAAGCTAGTAAACAAACCACTGACAAGTCTACTGGTGAGAGTAACTGGCTTCTGTTGCCACATTGGCAGCTAAATTATAGAAAATCTATTATACCCTGTTCACCATATGTTTAATTTAATACAGATACAAATTAAACTATCCACAGTGCCTATTAAAATAACAATACATATTTTTTAAATATATGCATGTTTTAAGATACATTCCCCTGACCTTAAGAAGGGCAATGCTGATTTGGGAGACTACAGCAAAACACATGCTATAGTCAACAGATTCTCTTCAACAACAACAACAACAGTAATTTGAAAAACCCAGAATATTAATAGTACAGTTTTGTAACAGATAATGAGGTTAATTGGGGTGTTTTACCTTCTAAGCGTCTGCTCTTGCATATTTCCCTCCCCCTAGGTTCCTGGGCCTTGGATTTGATAGAAGTGGTTGATATCTAATCTGTTGTATAGTTTTTAATTCAGTGCCAGCTACAGTATGAGGGTTTTACCCTTTTCCTGCTGCAAATAGCTATCCCTCATATCTGCATATTCTCATTTATTAATGTTCTTTCAAATAACCTGGTTTTCTTGACCTATCAGGAACCTTGGAATTGCTGCTCTCTAATACTGGTGAAGGGTTTCAAATGATGCAGAGGGATTCCTGCTTAGGGTCTATATTGTTTGGAGGAAGAAGTGTTGAGTGCAATGTGTTGTGGCCCACTATGGACCTGATTGTTATCTTGAGTTCTATAATGGCTGGAGTGGAAACAGGCATTGGAAAAAAAAAATGAGAATACTAGGAAGCAAATATTGTGAGGATCCATCTAAATCTGGGTGTTTCCAAACAAACTGAACTTATTAAGTCACTTCAGGTTATAGGGATCAACAGATGTTACTGCGATGAAGTGGTAATGGTAGAATAATTCGAACTATATGAAAACCATAGAGGAAAAAAAAATTAACCTCCCCAAATTCAGCCTATATCTTAAATCAATGATAATGAAGAAAGTACCAGGCAGAATACTCTCTGGACTTCATGGGGAGCTTTCTGCAGAGACTGGTGCTCTTCCTTTGAGTTCCAGTCTGTTAACAGCAACGGTAAGCATGTAATGAAAATGTAAGTTTTAAGAAATGGCCTGCACATAGGTTGTGTATTTTCACCTTACTCCATGGCAATATGTTCAGAATTTAGCATTCAAAATCATGTTTCTTGCATCATTTAAGATGTAAGCACATATGCAAAATCCATGTGCTTGCGAGGAAATGTGTAAGAAGGGAGTCTCTGACTCCTGTAAATATGCAATATCATATGCTGTGTATGTACCAGGCACTACCTTGTATACTATGTACAGAGTATATCACATGCATGGGTATGAGACATACAGTGTAAAGTGTGTATACACACACACACAATATATATATACATATATATACTGTGTGCACATGTATGCACAATGTCTATTGGTTTTAATTACTGCTGTTATTTGACAAAACATTTTCAAAATTAATATGTATTTGTAACACAGACATAGCATGCAGGAATTTATTATTATTGCAAACAAGTTTCACTTTTGTCATAGATTCATCTTTAGTATGTAAAGAAAGTCCAGTTTCAAAGAAAGTTGCCATCTAAAGAACTGAATATATTAAGGTGTCAGGTGCCAGAGATAGTTCGACAAAATTCTTACAGAATATTACTAGTGCTATAGTTTCTGCTCTTCCTCCCAGGAGACATAAATCCTATACCATGTAGCTATCTTTCAGTAAAGACATATTTGACACTGCAGCTACCGCTAGCAATTGACAGCAAAAACATTGTAGTAAATGTTGAGATAATAAATAAACAGGTCTCCGGTGTCTCATAGCAATCGTGAAAATAACTAAACAATTGAAAAATCTCCAACTTCAGGAGGCACATGTGAAGTTCTTACATACATTTCTATACAACGAGGGGCCTGCCCGCTATGCAAACCTGCAGCTTCTCAAAAGCCACTCTTGTCAACTACAGGTTGTTTCCTTTTAAGTAACTGTTTTTTTTACCATCATATCCCGGAGGAGGGGGACAACAACAACAACAACAAAACCTTCTATCGGTGTTTCACAAACGTTCTTCTAAGGCTATGAGGTGGTGGGAAGCTTGTCTAGCCTTTCCGAGGACTGCATTTCCATGCGTGCACACCACAATTCTCACGCGTAGCTTTTTGGTTAGACAAGCCTGAACATTATTTAAATGAAAACGAGAGGATGAGAACTTCTGGAAATGTTCATTTAGGAAGCCCTTTACCCCTGGGAAAAAGCCCCAGAGGAAGCGGGGGGCAGTGGGAGATCTCCCCTGCGGGTCCCCGGCCCCCCGCAAGGGACGGTGCCGCAGCTTCTCCCCGCTGCCTGGGGCAGAGGGCTCGGTGCTGGCCGGGGGGAGCTGCGGGAACCGCTCGCCCCAGCCGGGCTGATCCGACCGGGCTCTCCGGGGCTCTGCGGCGCGGCTGCCCCGCCTGCCCCCGCCCGGCTTCTGTCCCACGTAGCCGGCGGCAGCCGTGGGCCGGTGTTGACTCGGGGCAGCCCGCTGATATTAAACTTTAACCCTCTTGTCATGGAGCCAGAATGCGAAACAAGGGCTTGTCCCGTTTCGTGTTGACCTTAATTCCGACGGGGAAGATTAACTTCGGTGCGGCGGGGGAGAGCGGGTCGGTGCGGCCGGAGCCAGGCAGGGGCTGTGGCTGAGCAGTGGCCAGAGCCAGTGCGGTGCAGCAAGTGCAGGAACGTTGGCTGGGGGTGAGAAGTGCCAGCAGCAACCTGGCTCTTCCTCTTTCCTTTAAAGTAGGGTCAATGGTTTGTCCTGGGTAGGAACCCCGAAATTCAGAAATTATTAGTTTTCTGGTCACAGCCGTGGGTCAGACATCTACATTCGGCCCCTCTACGGGACAGCTTGTCCGGGAAACACCTTACTGGTCTTTTCTGTTTGGATATGCAACACAGAGCTATAAGTGTATTTCACGAAATGTGAGCGACCCGTCATTTAATATATGCACCTGTGTGCAGGTGGGTTTTTTATGAGTCTAAAAATAATTGTGGAAGACAAAATCTAGGACATTCATTTTCCGACCTCGTGGGATCGGTCTCGGCACAGAGACTTGAGGGAACCGATGCCCGTGTGGGAGCCAAGCCCTCCGCACACCAGGGCGAAAAATACTTGTTGAGATGCGAGGAGTTTTTTAGAGCCTTGTAACTTGTGGTTCACTCTTTCTTGTTTGTTTGTTTTCTTTTTCTTTTTTGGTTGTTGTTTTCTTCCTCTCCCCCCCCTCTCCCCCACCCCTCCGGAAAGTCTCAGGAATTGCTGCAGACCGTTAGAAAGTTGCAGGCACCCAGTCCACGCACTGATGATTTCGTTTCTGGTTATCTGCAAAATGAGCTTTAAGCCAATTTCGTGCTTCAGGCTAAAGAGAGGGATGCGTACTTCCCTCCTAGATGCGTGGCATTCTTGGAATCTCTTTGTCAGCCTGCCGTAGGATGCTGCTGTATTTTGCCTGGAAACTCTCTCCAAGATTTGTGTGCAGCGGTTAAGAACGACGTAAAATTCCTGAGCCATCGGGATGCTTTATCTGGAGGAAAAAAGAAAAAATCATCTTTATCTTTTCATGATTAGTCGGTATTAAACTGTTCAGAGTGTAGTTCCCATTTAACCCCCAAAAAACACTGTAGGTAGCAATATGCGCATTTCCTACTAATCCATTTCGGTCACTGCTTTGAGAAATGAAATACCTCTTCAGGAGAAGAGATACTTTTTTCTTTTTTTTTTTTTTTTTAATGTCTACCAGTTTAGGAAAATTCTTGCACGATTTCCTGAACTTTGACACTTTTGAATCTTTCATGCCACTTTCCTTTCTCCCATATCCCCCCCCCCCCCCCGCCTCTTTCATGTAAAGGCAAAATGACAGGAGGTTGCTGGAGAACTGTATGCGTGGAGGTGAGCTCCGCCAACCCGCCCTGCAAGCCTTTTCTTGGCGTTAAGCCTGGAAAGAAGAGCTCCCCCCGTCCCCTGGAAGCACGGCCCCCCTGCCCTGTGCGGAGGAGCTGGCCGGGACCGTCGCGGCCAGCGGGGACACAGCCGCCTCCCGAAAAAGGCTCCCCGCACCCTTCCCGCACCCTCCCCGCTCCGGCGGAGAGAGCTGGCGCGAAGATGTTTATCCTGAGACGGAAAATGGGTTGTTGAAAAACAAGCCATGTGCAAATAGTTTAATTTTCCGTTTTGATGCTTATCTTTGTCTCCCGAATTTCATCGGAGAGGCTTTAATTGGCGTGTGGGTAATAGTTCCTAAATAATCCCTTATTAGATGACTTCAGACGAGTTGTGAACCAATAACGTCTTAGTCCCAAAAGTGAAAGTAGAATTTGAAAGCGCAGGTCAGTTTTTGTCAAAGGGCTCATTTGAGCATCTTTTAGTTTGCTGAAAAAGCTAATTAAAGAATGTTTGAAGGTTAAAGTAATTATTCCGTGCTGTTGTCGTGCTACAAGTGAGCCGAGTTTTGTGAAAACACAAAGGGCAGAAGTCACAGAGGTGGATTACTGTCAGTCCAGGCTACAGAGGCACAGAGAACTGTGGCATTAATTCCTATAGAAAGGTAGACAAACACAGTCACTGACTAACAACTTTCCCGCAGAGCCGTATTGTCTAAGCACTTTCTTTTGCTTTGGGGCTCTCTTCGAGTTGCTACAGTCGTAACCAGATCCAAAACTAGGTAATGGAGGGACATTCTGGCGCAAAATTCTGGACCTGTGAAACAATTTCCTGGATAAAAATAGCTGTGGGTCTTGACGTTTCCCTCGAATATTTATTTTCCCCTTCAGTGGTGCTAATTTATTCATTACTTAGCAGAAAGTTAGCAAGGAACTCCGCTGGAGCCCGGCGCACGGAGGTACCCGCTAACTCCCCGTCGCTGCTGCCCGGTGCGCTCCGCAGGCTGCGGCTCCGGCGCTGCGGAGGGGCAGATCCGCACCCTGATGCGCAAGGCTGTCTCTGGGGGTCACTAAGGAACTTTGCGGGCGGCGGCCCTGCGCCCCAGCCGCGCTGCGCGGGAGCTGCGCGCTGCAGAGGGTGCTGGGGCGCACGGACACACCGCGTGTCCGCACGCCAGCAAAAAAAAAAACCCGTGGGCTAATCCCAGCGGCCGTTAGCACCAGTTTTTGCGCCTTTGTGTGTGCGTGGACAGCAGGCTGCAAAACACCACACACACCACACACAAAGATACGCGCGTACACCGCTCAGCCGGGGCTCCGCAGCCTCTCCTCTCCACTGCCCGCTGCCTTCGCCTCTGAGCTGGTTTGTCCCGCTCGCTATTAAAGTCTAGATTTTTTAGGTCTGTCTACGACTACAGATCTCCCCAAATTCAAAGAAACAGATGTTTGGGCTGATTAAGGATGGGGCGCGGGGCGGGGGGGGAGGGGAGGAATGATCCCTGCAGCTGCAACTCAAAGAAATATATTGGTAAAATATTTCGGTGGTAAAAAATACGCAGAGATCAGCTCGACCTTGCGAGGTCTTTATTTTAATTTTTTTTCCCCTATATACAAAAATCTTTATCAAACCTCTATTCTATGGCTTCAATAAACAGAACCCATTACCTCACGGCAGCTTTTGTTGGCCTGTATACAAGCGAGAACAAAATGGTTATTCAGGAGAACGCTTTCGATTTTTATTGTGTGTAGTATGCACAAAGAGCAGTGTTATTGTATTAAAAAGAACCATCTGTAGCAGAAACAATGGCATCAAATTATCTTTGAATACCCACTGCAAAAATATAAAGCTTTTTTATTATTCTTCTGCTGTACGGTGGGGGACAGAGAAGTGACTTTTTTGTTGTTGTGGGTGCATTCTTATAACACACACACACAAAATCAGCCATTTGGATTTTTTAAGCCATAAACGATTTTTTCCCCTCTTGTTCCAGGGACTGCAGTTAAAAGCTAGGGCTAGGACTTGGAGGATGTGTAGGCAAACGGAAGGAGAGCCGGAGGAAGAAAAACCGAAATGGATTCATTCTCTGTCCTGGATGGAGGAGGAGAGGAGAAGAGAAGGGGACGTGTGAGCTTCCTTCAACTGCCTCTGTCCGGTGAAAAGTGCTCAGACCCCGGGACCGAACGGGGCTCAGGAGTCCGCGCGGACTTTTGCTTTAAGCTGCCAATCAAACTGCTAACCAGCCACCACCCTGCGCTGGCACCGACATGTAAGTAGCTGCAGCACAACTTTGACATTCACAGTTTTTTCCTCCCTCCTCCCCCGTGACCTTTAAAATGATCTGGAAATGTAGCTCCCACCTACGACCCGCCGCTCCGAGCTCCAAAGCGTTAACCCCGGGGACTCGGGTGCGGGTTTGGGATCGCCTGAAATTGCGCGGTAGCTGATCGCGACCGAACCGCTGTGCAGACGCTCTGCCTCTGCCCTTCCTGCTCCTCTCCCCTGGAGCACATGGCCCGAGGGGACCCACTGGGCTAGAGAGGAGCCGGAACACTCGCGCCTTCTCTCCCCGGGTGTTTCAGACGGGACCGCTATTTTGGCGCTCCCCCATGGAGTGAGCCGCGGACCGGGGGCCGTTCCCGGCTGCGTAGTTCACAACCCGCTGGGCGGCCGGCATTGCGCCATCGCGGCTCTTATAGCGATGCGCTGCCGATTTCCTTTGCCGGGAGGTGCCTCCGGCTGGGCTGCTCCGCAGGGGCGGTCGGGGCCGTGCGCGGGGCGCGGTGCGGCGGCCCGGGCGGGGGTTACCTGGGCGCGCAGGCTGCGCGGCGTTGGCGCGGCGCCTGCGGCAGCTGCTCTCTGCCGCCCCCTGTCGGCGGTGCGGTGCGCAGCCCTCACCCTACTGCCGGTGAGGCGGCGGCGCTCCCCGCCTGCGCCGCGGGTCTGCAGCTCTCTCCCGGGAAAACGGGGGCGGGGTACAGCCCCGGCGGGGCTCCCCGGGACCCGCACGCTGCAAGAGGTTTTACACTGGAGGGGAGACGCAGCGCGTACCCGGGCAGGGCTCTGGCTGGGCGGGGGGGCCGGGGAAGTTGAGAATAAATCAATACATTTAGCTGCCTTGGTCTAACGTTGCTGTCTGATGCATGGCAATTTGGGTTGGGAAAAGATCGATTTTGACGTTTTGGCTCATTATAATACCATTTAAACGGAAGCTCTTTTTAGTTACAGCTAGCAAAGTTAAGGTTGGATTTTCCCCCTCTTTTTCCCCTCTCTTTTTTTTTGGTAAGAATTTGGTAGATAAAGGTTAATCTTGGGCTGAATGATAGAGCTGTGATTGACAAGAGAAAAGGTGTTGAGGGCAGGTCGAGCTGTCTTATTTACAGCCCACTGCTTGCTATAGAGCCTTTGTTAGGACTGGAAAGCTAATTTAGTGCTGATCAAAAGCACCACAGAGTTAAAGGACTGGTAATGACTGCTAATTTCATTTCAGCCTCATACATCCCCAACTGCTGTAATTAAAGACGTGCTATTTAAATACAGGTGAAGAGTTTTTTGTAGTAGGGGGAAAGTGGGTAGCCGGTTACAATTTTATTTATGCTTAATATGGTAAAAGACTAACATTTGATTTATGATTTTAGCGATTTGCTTTTGTGAGGCATTCTGACTCTCCAGAGCAGGGCTGTGCGGCAGGGGCCGGTCGTGTAGAGGAAGGGTGAGGACAGCGCGCTGCCAACGAGGGATGCGAGCCCCCAGCTAGCGTGGGTTTATTTTATTTTTAATTATTCCCACCAAACAGCAGTCGGGAAACACAGGGAGCGGTAGGGAGAGGGAAGACAGAGGGCCATGTATCAGCTTTTAAGTGCCTCTGCGGAAGCTCGGGTCCTCATATTATTATTATTTTTAATTAAATTACTTTACCACTCCACGGCTGGTTCGCTGGTTCTGAAACGATGTAATTTCACAACCGATATAACAGTTTCTTTCTGGGAAACATCAAAGGATGAAAGCTCTACATTTTCGTAGTTGGTTAAAATTGATACCAAAAAAAAAAAAAAAAATTAGCCTTTAATCTCTTTTTATCCACGAAGACTAAAGATCTGTACTCGACCCCGCTCAGCTCCGGGTCTCCCCCTCATCCGCGGCCGCGCCGGGCGGGAGACGGCGCCCCCTGTCGGCCGCGCCGGGGGCTCCCCGCTGCCCGCGGAAAAGTTCCGCGGCAGAGCGCGCTCCGTGGCGGGAACGGGAGCGGGTGGAAGTGATTGAAGGGAAGGCGAGAAGCCGGCGCCTGGAACTGGTTTGTAGTCTCTGGGGGTGTTTAAAGTGAGCACGGTGAAGTAGAAACAGGCAGGGTGAGCCGATAGCCCAGCTTGGAAATGACGGGAGGGGAAGCTGCCTCCAGCTTGTGTTGTTTGCTCTGTGGATATAGAAACATTTAAAAAAAAATACACCGATTTGTTTCTAAAGGGATCTTTCCGAAAGTCTGGGTCCTGTAGAAATGTCGCTGCAGGTTGCTCTCCCACATCTAAACTGGGATCACGCCGCCAGCTCGGGCTCTGCTCGCCGGGCAACGGGGCATCCTCTAAAGTCTTTATTGGCAGCATTAGACACAAAAATAAGGATTAATCTTTCCTCGTTCCCAGCTTCTGTGTTCCTGTACTGTCAGCAAACGCCAGCCTTTCAGAAGCTTGTTCTTTCCTTACAAGTTGTCTTAAATAAGTCAGCATTGACAGGTGTTGCTTGTGAGCAGCGTGGAACGTTTGCTTTTCATTAATGAAAAATTTTATAAAATGGCATGTGTTTAAATCCGAAGCAATAAAGTCGTCTCACCTCCCCCCGAAAAAAAAAAAAAAAAAAAACACCCCTCCCCTAATTCCTGGAAAAGGGAGAAACGTTATCTTAAGTGAATGCCTGGAGTGGTTTTTTTCTTCCTCTCAGTGGCGATGACAGATTTAAAAGAAACTTGGGCGATATAAAACGACTAGGCAAAATATGTGAAGTGCTGCACTATCACAAACTTTTTAGATGAATTAGCTACTTATTTTGTAGCCATCTGCATAGCTCTGTGTAGGGCATTTAACGGCGGTATTTGCGAGGTACGGTAATGCCCAGCACGGTTTATGCGTTTTGCGTGCGAAGAGAAACACTAATGGAAACCAAATTATTTCTGCTAAATTGGGGTTATTTTGTATCTCCTGTTGACAGCCTGGATGAAAGTCATAGTGCCGCAGTTTTTCTATTAAATGAATCCTATGGCTGTTGGTCTCACAATAAACTTTTCACTTCAGAAATTATATGCAAATAGATTTTTAGAAAATATTATTGTTTGTCGGGCTGAGTATATTTTCTCCATCTTCTCAGTTTGATCTCCGCTTGAGACTCCTAAAAAGGCAGTTCTGTAGTCAGAGCGCCCAAAATAATGGCATAGCATTTTCTATAAATAATAGCAAGAGCCGTGCACAGATTTCCTGCACAACGGAATTCCCAGATTTCCTTTACTGTTTCTTTAGTTAGCATATGTTGGGTATATATAACTCTGAAATTAAGCGAAAATATACATCTGTATAGATCTGTCAATTACCACAGGAAACGGAAAAAATACAGAGCGGTTGGTACACACGATTTAACGTCAGGAGGCACTTTACAAAAAAATTAGTGACTCCTGCTGAAAGGTGAATGATTAACCCGGTTCCAGGAGAAGGGACTGTTAGTGGTCCCTTTGGAAACAGCGGTTGTGAGGGGGACTGTAAAGGGGTCGTAAACTCTCCCCTCCTAAGGGCAGAAGTTGGCACATAAATTCAAGGGTCCCTAGTGATTGCTTTAACCAAAATGCGGTTTTCCTGGGCTCGGTCCATAACTCAGCTGCTGGATTCTGTTCTGCGGACGTTACTCAAGGGAGCAAGTGTTGTAAATCAGGGATCGGGCCCCAGGCTTGGCATACAGCTGACAGCAAGGGGGGAGTTAGCTCTGTGCTCGTTCTCTTTCACCTCCACTTGGACGAAAAGTGCATTTTTAGTTAATTTGCATCCTTTGGAAGGAGGTTTTTTGGATGCCGGCGTCTCCTACAGCTCTCTCTCGAGCGGTGGAAGGGAAGACTTGCAACCTCAAATGCCAAATTCAGGGTCAGCTTTTCCCACTTCACCTTTTCTTTCTTCTCCCTCAGCCTCTCCCTGGCACACGCTGCCCTGACACCTCCTCTCCCCAGCAATGTCCCTGCTCAGCCGGGTGGGCACCCCGCCGGCCTTTCGCCCCGCGCCGGGCAGGTTTCCGCGGGGACAAGCGGGGTGTTTGGAAAAGCCTCATTCGCCCGTGGTTGCCACAGGAAAAGGGTTGTGACACCTCCCCAATACACCCCCACACCCTCAACCCAACTCCAGGTCTTGATGTGCCTAAAATGTTTCTCCAGTCCCGCGGGTCGCACCCATGGCCTAAGCCCCGCAATGAGCCCGGCCTTCCTCCGGCAAAAACTCTTTCAGGTTTTTGGATGGAGGACACTGAATAGGCACATGGAAAGTGTTGCTGTTGTTGTTGTTATTATTTATAGCGCCGTCTCTCTGCTCCGATTAAGGGCCGTCTAAATATAAATTCACAATATGGACGGCTAGTCTATAATTTGAATTAAAATCCCCCCAACGAGCCCGTCGAGAGTGAATTCTGAAATCATAAGCCTAAGTTGACACAATGAGCCCATGGTGTCAATAAACCATGGGTGAGATGGAGAGATTGTCACTCCAGACCATAACAGTTCTGAAAGTGTCATTACCGTCTGTCCTGTCAATGAGCTCCAAATTAAGGACTATGAGGAATAGCGAGATAAAAGTCACCGTCTTGTCTCCATTATGGGCGATCGTGTCAGTGATCTGAGAATCACTGGAAAGGGCGCCTTTTTTTTTTTTTTTTTAATGTACTTTTCAAACCCTGCCTCGGGATGCCCGGGTTTGAGGGTTTGAGGTGCGCTGAGGAGACCAGCAGCCTCGAAGTACCCCAAGCTGTGCCTCAGGCGTTCCCATTGAAACTGCCGGAGCTTCTTTGGGAAACGGTGTGAATTCAATGGAGAAGACAGAATAATTCCATCAAAACTGCGCTGGGGCCAAAGAGGACTTCATTTGATTTGAGCGACACGTGTGATCCCATGAACAGACACTTTTTTACACCATTATTTTCTTAAGTCAACACAAAGATGGTGAAGACGAAAGAGGGAAATAAAATAGAAACCTCAACTTTAGCGAAAGACAATACATCTCTATTTGAGATAGCCCCTTCCAGGCATAAAGACTTTCAGAAAATGTCCCAAATCCCTCTCTCCTATGAACCCGAGAGAGTTAAGGGGACTCATACAGGAATTGGAAACCTTCAATTCTGGATTTTTGTGCCTTTGTGGGTTTAAGCAAAGCAGTTAGCGTTCTTCAGGAGGGGTTTTGTGTTTAATATACATGAGTTCATTCAACTACAATGGGAAAAGAAAACTCATTTGTTCTTATAAAACTAGGAAGGAAAGATAACTTTAAATAGGCTGCCAAAAAGGATCCTGCTCAAGGGGGCTGCCTTCCCGCTAAAGGGCCTACATTCAACTGTAATTTCACCCCGTTATGCTGTGCAGTAATTCCTGAGTTTATCCTCGCCACTGGTGCTTCTTTTCTGATTTATTTCTGAGGTCGCGTAAGAAAAAGTACGGTCTTCAATTATACTATCCTCTGGGAAGGAGGTTCTGGGAGTGTTATTTTAGATGCAGGGAAATAATCGCGGAGAGTTTGAGTAGGCTGTTGGCTATTTATGAAGAGTCCTGGAACCCTGTTTGGACAATCGGCTTCTCCATTTACCGAGAAGCCTTTTGAAAGCGACTCTGAGAGGTGCTGTGTGCGAGTCGGCTATTCTGCTGTTTATCGTGTACGTTAAACTCGTCCCATGATCTCAGATATGGGGTTTTTTTAATTTTGTCTCTCGTAGCACTGGAGAAAGGTGGAGCTGTTTGGTTTTGTTTTGGGGTTTTTTAACCTCCACGCCTTTTGTTTTTTAACGCCCGAACCCCCCAGCGCTCTCATGCTTGCGGGGGTCGCAGGGCGGCAGCGGGGTCGCTTGGGGGACACGGCGGTACCGGGCCAGGGCAGAGACCGGCGGTGTGGGGAATCTGCGGCCGCGTCCCCGGCGTCCCCGG
Source organism: Columba livia (assembly GCF_036013475.1). NCBI lineage: Eukaryota > Metazoa > Chordata > Aves > Columbiformes > Columbidae > Columba > Columba livia. The sequence continues at coordinate 9,573,258 of NC_088610.1, read as the reverse complement.
GCCCCGCGCTGCCTGCCCGGCCGCACGTGTGCTCACCCTGCGGTTTCATTAGGGAGAAGGAGGATGAAAGGAGAGGCCGGGAGAGACGCGGCTCTCCCGCTGCATTCCCCGGCTTTCAAGGGTCCTTAGAGCCCTTGAGTGAAATTATTGGGCGAAATGGGGTTTGGCGGGAGCGGTTGTGACTCGCTCCCCTCGTTGGTTTGTACGTGTAATGCCACTTCTGAGAGCGACAATCGGGCTACTTGCTGGACAGGCAGGGACAAAAAGGAGATTAAACCGTTTTAAATAATAATAAAAAATATCCAAAACGTAAGCAGAGTGGATTACACTTGCTCCAGCCCCTCAGTTCCCCCTAGATTCCCCTAACAGCCGCCCTCGGACCTCGCAGAGAGGGTGGCCCGGGCAGGGGCAGCGGCGTGAGCCCCGGCTGCTCCGCCGCCCTCACCCACACTTGGCCCCGCCAAACTTTTCAAGTTTATTTGGAGCTTTTTGTTTGTTTGTTTCCCGTGCCCGGAGGTTGTCGCTGGGTCTCTGTCCGTCGCTGTGTGAGATATTTGTTTCGTAGAGGAAACCTCGCAATTTACCCACTTGGAGAGCGCGCAGGAGGCTGGCAAAGGTGGGTCGGGCAGGGGGCTCCTCCTGCTCCATTGGACCCTCCGTGACCCTGATTCCTCCTCTGGGTCCTCGAAATGTCTTTTTTTTTATTCTAGGGCATTCTAAGGTATATCTCCCCAACGTTTCGTCGGAACATTACCTCAAACTCATCATGTGATATCTGAAATTCCTTAGAGACTGGGGTATAGTTAGTACGATGAAACTTCCCTGGTCAACTTCGGCTTCTGAGCGCTGGGCTGTTACGGCATCAGAGGGGAAAGAAGAAAATTCTCTGTAAATTTTCATCTTCTCTCTCTCTCTTTATTTTATTTATTTTTTTTTTTTAGCGTAATGAAATTAAAACTTTTGGAGCTCACAGTTGACATTTTGCAGAAAATTGAGTTATCAAGGCAGTAATTATTTCACAGGGAGATAAAACTCTCATAGCCCTAACTGTCAAATAGGGCCCTTTTCAGATTTTAATTACAAAATAAAATTAGTCTGCTCTTCCTCGGAAGGGTTTGTGAGTGGCTAAACAGAGCTTTCCCCAATACTGGTGGTCGTCAAACTCTGCTAATTAGCAATGCTGAGAAATTCCAGTTAACAAGGACATTCTCTAAGTCTCTGCAGGTTCCCTGCCGTTCGCCTTCATTTCCATAAGAAGATTAAGAGTGGAGGGGAACACACTCAAATGCAGATGCAGAAAAGAAGCGTTTTTAACAAGCATCATAATAGTAAGATGCTTGGCTAGTTCTCACCTAATTACTGCAAGTTAAACCTCTATTTGCAGCTAAGGACAAAAAATTGAGCTGCAGTCCCCCATCTCCACAAGACTGCTTAGTAGTTTACTTTAGATTGGTTACTAGTAGATTTAGGGGAAAAAAAAATAATATGAAAATGTGTATATTCTTTCCGATACAGTTAACACGACAGGTTGTATCCTTAGGGCTTCTAGAGAAATCGGCGAGTATTAGAACAATAAATACATGAAATCCAAGTCGTTAACATTCATTTTCTTTTTAAGACACTCTTATTTCCTGGAAATAAGGGTGCATGTGCCGCAGAGCCCATCACTGAGAACATTTGCAGACTATTTGTTTAATGTAAGCACTTTTCATTTCCATAAATTATACCAAAGGCAACGATTTTTTAAATCCACTCAGATTAAACCATCCCTCCGCGGGCCTCCCTTCCAACGTGGCTATATTCTTCCAGAGAGTGCTGGTGTTACTGTCATTAATACAGAAAACTCAAGGACCGTTTAATCTTTATTTTTATAGCCAGTATCGCGGTCTGTCTCTGCTCCTGTCTGTGTGTGTACATACTCCCAACCAAGCACACCTCCATAACCAGAGAAAAGGCAGAAAATGAGTGAAAAGAGCCATCGCCCTCACCTAATTTTCTGTAGTGCATTATTATGTATATATGGCAGGTAGTTTATTGTATCGATAATTAAAACAGTTAATTAAAATAGAGCTATAAATACTCCGGATAACACAATTGTTAGGCATTTCCTATGCTTTATTCCTATGATAAATGCAATTAGGGTAGGGCCAGGACCTGAAAGGCCTCCAGCATGCACAGGGTAGCCCACGCCACCCTTGTCCTGCGTGGAGCCCCCGGGCACGACACCCCACGCAGCTCCTGCAGCCACAGCCAGAGCTAATATAACACTAAAATAACCTGTGCACCACCAGCCCTCAGCTACCAGTTTATTACGATGAACAAACACCACCGCCACCCACGCCCCCCCCCCCCTTTTTTTTCTTTCCAAACTTAATTATGGCAAGATTTTCTTTTAGTAATGTTATCAACTGCAGCCTAAAGGGAGAACAATAAGAAAGTAAACAGCCGCCGTGCCCTCATGAGTGTCTGGACGATCAGAACACGTTTATATGCCACATCTCGTAATTTGCACCTATTTTTCGACAGTTTAACCTATCACTTATCTACGGGTTATATATACATTTTCGAATTAAACACATTAAACCCGATAGGACTTATTTGCATAATCCACACGCGAAAAAAGATGCATCCTTGTTCCCTGGCGGTTTTCTAGTATTATTATTGTTATTTACATTGTGTGTAATGGCCCGGTCCCTTCCCACCCCCCCCGCCCCGGCTCCCCGTCCCTCTCCCGGCGGCTCCTCCCCGCCCGGGGCGCGGCCGAGCCGGTAGGGGGCGCCGCAGCGCCGCGGCTGAGCCCGCAGGGGCCCCGGGTGCTGCCGCGGCCCCCACCCGCTCCGAGCCCTGGCCCCCGCACTGGGGTCCCCCGCTGCCCCTCACCCCCTCCGGCTTAACGCTCTGAGAAGGATCGGACCGAAAGGCGGAGCAGCCCCGTCGGGGTAGGGGAGGCGCGGAGCGGCGCGGGGCACCGCGGATGGGGCGCCCGGGGCGGGGGGCGCGCGTGGAGCGGGGCCGGCGAGCGGCTCCCCCCACCTCCCGCTCCGCGTCCTCTCTCCCCTCCTTCCTTTGTCGTCAAGTGCGTTTTAGCAACAAAGATCCCAATAAGAGAGTGGAAGTAAACTTAGCCGGGGCTTTGTGCGGCCCGTGTAGTGACAACAAGAGAAACAAAACTACCTATTTGTAGCGCCGGGCCGCGCTCCCCCCGCGCTGTGCGCCCACCCAGCGCCGCCTCTGCCCGCACAATGGGCACGGAGTAACGTTACGCTGCTGGGCCTGATCGCGCCCGCGGGCAGCAGAGGGACGGAGCGCTCCCCGGGGCCCTGCAGAGGGGGTCCATGCCTCGCATTGTGTTCTGCTGGGAGGACATTTGGGGGACCCGTTGTTGCACTGGACAGCCCCCCTCCTCCAAGGCTGAAGGAAAGGGCTTGGCGTTGTATGGCGCGGCCGGAAGGGCGCAGGGCCCGGTGTATGGCCAGGAGAAGGGCACAGCCTCTTCCTGGGCTGAGCGGTGCGAGCTCAGCTTCCCGGCGGCGGCAGGCAAAGGGCGGCCCGGGAAAGGCGCGGCTGCAGGACCCGTCTGGGGCGCCCCGTTCTTGGGGGCTCCACGCACGTGGCCGGTCTGCACATCGGAGGCCCCGCGCAGGCGGGCGGCCCCTCCGTCCCCAGGGACACTGGCAAAGGGGGTGGGGATCGGGGGGAAGCCGTTCTTGCTCCGCTCCCCCCCGGCTTCTCCCAGCCCCAAGCCAACATCAACTTTAAAAAAAAAAAAAAACAACACGTAGCAACAATGCTGTTTACCCACTTCCTCCAAAAGGCGTGTGTGACCTGTTGCTGGAAGGGGAGATACAAAGGCTTCCCAGTGGCTGCCTGTGCCGCCTCCGGGCCCGCCTCCCCCGCCGAGCCGTCCCGGCGGCTCCGAGCCCCCGCCCCGTTTCATGCAAAACCAGGGGTAGAGACTTGTCCTCAGTGGCGGAGCCGCCGAGCGCTGATTGGCCGGGGCGAACACATTTATTCCCTGACAAGCCCCCATCACATGGATGGTTGTCTATTAACTTGTTCAAAAAAGTATCAGGAGTTGTCAAGGCAGAGAGAGAGAGTGTGTGTGTTTGCAAAAGGGGGTAAAGTAGTTTGCTGGCTCTTTAAGACTGAGGTGGAGAGAGAGAGAGAGAGCGAGCGGCAGACAGAGAAAAGGGAAAAAGGAGGAAGAAGTTTTTTAAAATCAAGGCTCCGGCGGTAATAATAGCAGTTATTGGCATTATTAATCCATCAGCGAAGAGGAAGATCCTGATCTTGATCCAAGTGTGGTTTTGGGGAGTCCCCCTCCCCCCTTTCCTACCCCTCCCTAGGAAAAAAAAAAAAAAAAGTCCGGCTTGGGACTTCGCTGCGGCTGCTCCTCGCTTCTCTGCTAAAGGCTGGTTCCAGGCAAAAGTAGTTTGAATGTACAACATGATGGAAACCGAGCTGAAACCTCCCGCCCCCCAGCAAACTTCGGGGGGAGGCACAGGCAATTCCAACTCAGCCGCAAACAACCAGAAGAACAGCCCGGACCGGGTCAAGCGCCCGATGAACGCGTTCATGGTGTGGTCCCGCGGGCAGCGGCGGAAAATGGCCCAGGAGAACCCGAAGATGCACAATTCCGAGATCAGCAAACGGCTCGGGGCGGAGTGGAAACTTTTATCCGAGGCGGAAAAGAGACCCTTCATTGACGAAGCTAAGCGGCTCAGAGCTCTGCACATGAAGGAGCACCCGGATTATAAATACCGACCCCGGAGGAAAACCAAGACCCTCATGAAGAAGGATAAGTACACGTTGCCAGGGGGTTTACTGGCACCGGGCACCAATACCATGACGACTGGGGTAGGGGTTGGGGCCACCTTGGGAGCTGGGGTGAACCAGAGGATGGACAGTTACGCGCACATGAACGGCTGGACCAACGGCGGCTATGGGATGATGCAAGAGCAGCTCGGCTACCCGCAGCACCCGGGCTTGAACGCGCACAACGCGGCGCAGATGCAGCCCATGCACCGCTACGACGTGAGCGCCCTGCAGTACAACTCCATGACCAGCTCGCAGACTTACATGAACGGATCGCCTACCTACAGCATGTCTTACTCTCAGCAAGGGACCCCGGGCATGGCCCTGGGCTCCATGGGCTCGGTGGTCAAGACGGAATCCAGCTCCAGTCCCCCCGTAGTCACTTCCTCGTCTCATTCAAGGGCTCCTTGCCAAGCTGGGGACCTTCGGGACATGATCAGCATGTATCTACCAGGTGCTGAAGTACCAGAACCAGCTGCCCCAAGCAGACTTCATATGTCCCAACACTACCAGAGTGCACCTGTTCCTGGCACAGCCATTAATGGCACACTCCCTCTATCACATATGTAAGACAAAGGGGCCGGGGGGGAGGGGGGGAAGGGGAGGAAGGAAAACTAAACAAAACAAACAACAAAAAAACCACTTTTATTAGAAATTCTGGACTTTTTTTTTTTTTGGACTATTTTTGTACAGAGAAAACTCGCGGTGGGGAGGGATAGGGTGAGGGGGCAGAAATTAAACTGACAAGGAACTTGTATAGATCTCGGAGGGGAAGCAACTACACAAAACTTTTAAAAAGTTCTAGTGAAAACGGTAGGAACTTTGCAGAAAGTTTGCAAAAGTCTTTACCAATAATATTTAGAGCTAGACTCAAAGAGCAAAGAGGAAAATGTTTTAATATTTGCAGGCAACTTTTGTACAGTATTTATCAAAAGAAACATGGCAATCAGAATGTCCATTGGTAATATAGAGAGAGGAAAAAACCTAACTCGCGAATTTGCCAATTATTTTTTAAAAATAGAGTCTACTTGGAGCGTTGTGGCTTTGAAGGCTGAATTTATAGCAGCTGCGAGAGGAGAGGAAATTATTTTACAGCATTTGGACATTTAAATTGTTTTAGGAATTGTACAAAAGACAAAAATGGTAGGGTGAGTACTTGCGAACCATGGACTTGGTTTGCTGTAAAAGGGCAAAAGTTTAGATTGTACTAAATTTTTTTGTTTGTTTTTTTACTTGTTGTTAAAAAGCAAAAATTGCCATGCAGGTTCACACGCCGTTTGTTAATTTATAATAACTTTTGTTTCCAGAATTCATCCTGTTCAAAGAAAAGAAAAGGAAAAAAAATAAATTACTGTGTTTGAAATATTTTCTTATGGTTTGTAATATTTCTGTAAATTTATTGTGATGATATTTTAAGTTTTTGTTTTGTTTTTATTTTTATCTTGTTTGTTTTTTTTTTTCCTCCTCATTTTCCGTAGTTGTATTTTAAAGATTCGGCTCTGTATTATTTGAAATCAGTCTGCCGACAGTCCATGTATATATTTGAACTAATACCATCCTTATAACAGGTACATATTCAAGTTAAGTTTTTACTCCATTATGCACAGTTTGAGATAAATAAATTTTTGACATATGGACACTGAAGTTCCGCTTGACTCTTGGATTTATTTTTATAACGCAAAATGTTTTTTTAATCATTCATGCAGTAGAAGGTATCATGGTAGCAAACTAAGTACGATAAATAATGCAGCAACATATATAAGGCATGAATATTTTTATATGTATGTATATATATGTATATATAGAAAAAGTACGATAGCTTTAACGGAATAACTGCCTATGCCAGCTTCGGGGGAACGGGACTGCGGAGTGAGACGCTCGTTTCCCAATTCTCTTCCCTTCCAAGGAAGCCGGGTGAGATGGGGCAATGGGGGGTTCGGACTCGGCTGCTTGTGACCACTTGTTGCCTCCGGCAGGGCCGAGCCGGGGCTGGCGGGGCGCGGAGCGGGAGCCCGGCCAAGGGCCCTGCGAGCGGCGCCTGGTTTGCATATCCAGATAATTGATTTCTCTCTTTCCCAACGGTACCGTCTTCCTCTGGGGCACGCAGGAGCGGGACCGGCTGGTCCTGGCTGGGAACCGCACCGCGGCCGGCCCGGGGCTGCAGCCGCGGCGCTGGCGGGTGCTGAGCTCTCCCCGCTCCCTTTGTTCGGGACTTTCCTCCAAACTTTCCTCTCCTGGCTTCTGGGCAGCGCAGGAGGAGGTGAAAGTTGGGGGCGGGGAAGGTTTGGCTGGGCAAAGGTAAGAAACAACAAAACGCTAACAAACAAGCAAATGCCCGAGACTTTCACGCTTTATCACTGCTCTTTCTTGAATCCTGTTTCTTAAATTGCCAGCGCGGTGTAGCCCCGTTTCGGACACTCGCTGCAGCCGGTCACAAGCCCCAAAGAGAAGCGGTGGCGCCCGTCAAATAGGAGGAGAGAGCGATCCGACATCCGTGCCAGGTAGAGTTCTACTTTGTACAGTTGTGACCGCAGTTGCCGAGGAGGCGGCTCCGCGCTGCTGCGCGCCGGCGGCCGCGCTCCAGCCGCGATAGGGCCTGTCGCCCCGGGCAGGGCCGGGAGCAGCGGGCAGCAGAGCTGGGCAACTGCAGCCGCAGCCCCTGTTCCTCCCCCTGAAGCCCCAAACTTCATTTGGTGCTGTTAACGCGGCTGCAGTTTCCCTTGGGATACACGCGTGAGGAAGATGCAAATAACAATAATAGTAATTAGAAAAAACGGGTACGAAATTTGAGGCACTGTAAATGCAACTTGGTCATGCCTTCAGCTAGCGGTGTGTTGTGCATGGTAAGGAAAGGATGTGATGGTTGGCGTTGGCAAGGCACAAAGTGGGCACCCCAGAACGGAGTGTTGCTCAGCTTTTGTCTCTATTATTACTTGTCGGTCACTGGATTTCACGTTAGCTAAGAGAGGAAGAAGGCAGAGGAAAAAAATCGCCTGTCTGGTTGCGGCTTTTATTTGGTAGCGGTATTTCCTAGGCTCAGTTTTGGCCTCCATCCTTGAAGCCTGGTGTCCAGATGAAAACTAAAATTGCCAGACTAGGAGATGAAGAGTTTTGCTCGCTGCCTGTTTTTATAGTTTAGCTCCCTTTGTCCCTTTTATTTCTGCACTGTCGTTGTACTTGGGCAACACAGCAACTCTTGCAGATTCCCAGCCTTTTCTGTTTCTTTTACGTTAATGCAACGAGTAAAATATTCTAATTTTTTTAAGAGCTGTGAGCGTTTGCAATGCATCAGGGGATTATTCACGTGGTAACGAGCCCACATCCCCGCTCCCGCTCGCCTCGCTGGGAAAAGAGAACCAGGAATAAAAGCCCAATCGATATCGCGACTCCATTTTTTAAAAGCGAATCTTCACCAATTAACAGCAATAAAACCTGGCCCCTTTTTGAAGTGCTAACTAAAATATTCGAGGGGGGTAGTTGGAAATGTTGGTCCTTTTACAATTCGCATAGAGAAGGCGAGCTAATGCCTTTAAACAAAAGGCACTAAGCCACACATTCAGGCTTAGTGAATTCAGCAACTTTTTTATGGGGAATTTGTTTGAGCTTGGATTTCGGAGTACGATGTGGAATATATGTAGTTGAAACCTGATCTCTCTTGGACAGATTCCTTACATCCATCCACCCATCCACCCGTCCATCCATCCATCCATCCGTTTAGCGAGGGTAACTCAAAGCCTTTTACACGTACAGCTGATTTTATTTTTAAAGTGTTACTTGTCCACTGCTATTTTTAAACTCAACACATTCAATAACACCTAAGCCATTTTCCTGGGCTTTCGTTTATAGCGGCTGAAATGTGTAGCAGTGCTCACGGATGTGTTTTCATTTTGGTTATTGAAGACCTTCTGGGTTCTCCGTGTTTTCCCGCTGGTGAATTGTTGTGTGCATTATAGCCAGGGTGATGCTCCGTCCAAGAGCTCAGTGTAACGTTTCGCTAAACTTCCACAAAGCCGGAATGAACCCAAGGATAGGATTATAGTTTCCCCTGTGATTTATTTTTTTTTTTTTTACGGCTTTTTAAGGACTGGGGTGTTAAAATATTTTACGGAACTGGAGAGGTAGATTAACAGGGTTTCTTGCCAAAGCTGGGAAGCTGGTATTACAGACTGTCCCAGGGGGAAATCGCTCACATTAACCACTAAATGAATATTTGACAAGGGCTCATTCGGGGGTATTATTACTACAAACGGGTCCCTACTGGACTTTCCAAGGGTCAAAGAGCAATGGTTCAATTAATTATTTAGACTGTTAGTAGATTTGGTTGTAATAGCTGTACTGATTTCCGCAACCGACAGCTTCTTGCAGTGGGGGACCTGGGGAGAGGCGCTCTGCCCCGCAGCCCCTGCTCCAGCCCCAGGCTGCCGGCTGCCGTCGGACATTTCTCTGCTGAAAACATATTTTTATTCCTTGAGATGCCTACTGGTGCCATGTGGGACAGCTGGGGTGGCGGTGGTGCCAGCAGCAGCGTGTTCTCTCTCCAGAATAATTCCTCCTCGTCTCCAACGGGCAGCAGACCTGCATATCTGTCTCCGAATAGGAGGTAGATAGCTTGGCAATTTAAGTAGTCTATAATATAGATCCCACTGAAAGAAAAAGGCTCATTACTGATAGGTGCGATTAGATACACTTCAGTTATTTAAATCCTGATCTAACTCAAATATTAAAATCTAAAGCCTGCTCCGGTGCGTTCGAGATTTCCGAGGATATATGCAATATGTTAACATTCAGATGTCAGGAGAACTGTGTCTTTGCGTTTTTAACGCCAGGCAGCTTCGGTTGACACTGTCGTTTCAATATTTTTGGTGTTGGGGGGGCGAGAGAAGGGAGGATTATTTTGTTTAATTTCTACAACAAACATGTCCGCAGTAGTAGATACTAAAAAAAATAATGTTGGGAGTGTGCGATTAGGTGACAATAATATATGTTGAATGAATAAGAGATAAGCTGCAAGGGGGGAGAGGGAAGCAGTAATTATAAACCCAATTCATTCAGCTTTTCAGGACTTTTGTTGTGGGAGCTCCATTGACGGGCTTCGAGCTGCCAGTTTTCTCACATTAAAAAGAACTGATCAGCGCCTCAGGGGGACAAGCAACACCGCTTAACTGCATAGTGATGGGGTCCTCATTTAGAGCCATTACAACAAGAAAATTAAACAGAGCCTTTGTGTGCACCAGGTTTACTTTTCAATTGCTGACAGTTTATAGCTAACTGCTCAGAGATTGAAGTTTGATTGCGGTTTGACCGCCTGCTAGTTAGCACCACCGCTATTTTAGTTTTGGTAATTAAAACCCGTTTTTTTTTTTTTTATGACGATGGCACAGGGAATTGCAAGGTTTGGTACTATTTTGCTCTTGAGGAATCAATTCGCTTGGCGAGGATGTACAGCGCTGGACTGAGTGTGGGGGCTTTTTCACTTGCGAGATGAAAAGGAACACAGGGACGGAAATTCTCGGAGCTGCACATTTCGCTGTGAGGGAGCAGGAGACAGAGCTCCGTACCACGGGCGAGCATTTCTCCGTACCAGGGACCAGCATCGCTCCGTACCCCGGGCCAGCATCGCTCCGTACCCCGATCCGGCACTGCCCGGGCAACGCGCCCGCACCCCGGCCGGGCTGGCGGCTTCGCTCCGCGCTTCGGAGCTCGGCGGAGCTGCCTCCCCTGGCAGGTGCCGGGCGGGCAGAGCGAGGGGGAACAAAGGAAAGCCCCAAACCTTGCCGTAGTGGCTTTTGAGCTTTGCTTCTGGAGCGCTCAGCGGATTTGCTATGGCTGAGCCCTGTGTGTGTGTACGTGTTTGTGTCCGTGTGCGCCTGTGCGTGCAGGGGAGGGGGCGCGCCGAAAAGAGCTGTAATTTTTCATTATAATTTAGCAAGGTTGGTAGAGAGCCGGGCTCGGACACTTGCTGCCCGAGAAGCTCCGTCCCCGCCGACCCGGCTCTCCCGCAGGAGACGCCTGCACAGCTGAAGACCTGTCGGCAGCAGCCCCGGGGGGAGGCCGTTCTCGGGGGTCCCGGCCGGGGGCGGCCGCTCAGGGAGCTGGGCCGGGCCGGAAAAGTTTCTCCCCGAGTTTCTGTCCGGTGACTCCGACCGCGGGAACCAGCGCGGCTTGCTGACTCCCGAGAACTCTGCCATGTGGACGAGAGCTTTTACAGCGTGTTTTTATGTCTTTTTTTTTTTCTTTTTAATATTATTTTTAAAAATATTCTTTTAGGGTGTCTGTGTGTTTTGTTTGCATCCACTTCCTCGCCCATAAAAGAGCCTCTCCATCCTTCCAAGTGCGTTTCGGACTCAAGTCACCCAGCGATTATCCCAAGGCCGTCGACTTCTTCAGGGGACCGAGAGGGCCCGCAGCTCGGGGCGGGGGGAGTCTCTGATGGGCACCACACAGGGCGGGGGACTGACAGGCCGTTCCTGCGGGGCCCGGCGGAGCTCGGTGCCTCTAAAGTGGTGATGCCGCAGGTTCCTAGAGGCTCTGGGAGCAGCGGGACCCCGGCAAGCCGCGGGAGAGCCCTGCTAACCCCGGGGCGCGGAGCTGGTCTCTGCCCTCTCGGCTCCCCGAGTCGTGTCTCTCTCTCCTGAGCCCAGCACCAGGCACAGGGCTGCCTCGGCCCCCCCGGCCGGGATGTGCCCCCATTCCCGGGCAGGCGGCGGAGAGCTGCGCTCTGAGCCGCTGCCCCGGAGGAGCAGGAGGGAAGGCCCGGCCCCCTGCGGGCTCCCCCGCCCCGGGACCTCGGTGACCCCATCGTCTCCGCAGCAGTTAGGGCTGATGACGTAATATGGGCGCTTTTTTTTTTTTCAGAAAGTCGTGATTAACGGAGGCGGAGGGGGAGGGTGGGGAGCATGGGGGGAATCCCACTGGGTGCTGCAGAGAAAAAGGCTTCTGCAGAGGGTGCCTTGGGACACCTGCGGGCCTGATCCTGCCAACATGCCTCCACTCTGGCGGGGAGGCCCGGCCGTGCGAGCGGAGTTAACTCGGGCGAGTAAGGACGCCCGGGGCTGGGTCCAGCTGAATTAGAAGCAAAACCCACAACACTCGGCAGGGCGGCTGGGTCGGCCGGCTGCTAGCGGGGCCGGGGCTCTCGGGAGCGGGGCCGGGGCTCGTCCCTGCGCTGTCCTCGGCTGCCCGGCTTCTGCCCGGGGTGCGGGTGCCACGGGAGCAGCTCCCCAGCGTGTCCTTCTGGTATTTCTTGGAATGATGGTTCCTTTAAGCTCTTACAAATTGCAAAAGTTGCAGAAGACAGAGAAATAATTAATGTATTAAAACAAGCAGCGAATTCCTCAGGAGGCACCTTATCAACTCCAGCCACACTGGCTTCATCCCTCCTCGTATGCTAATGCCCCGTGACGTCACCGGCGCCAGATTGAATGTGAATCAGTTATGAAATTATTAGTTTTAGTTTAAAAAGCAATCTGGCTCTCCCGCGAGTGGGGTTTGCGTTGCTGTGGGTGCTCGCTCCGTGTCTTCCCCGTGTTATGCACACACGATAGTTGCAACTTGCCGGTCACATGAATCAATATTTCCAAAGCACACATCTGAACTGGGGTTGATGTAAAGAAACACACAGATTAATTGGGTTCGTTTCTGAGACGGCAGTGTCTTTCTTATCGATACACACATTACACCCGAAAACAGACAATCGGATTTCCTCCTACTTTTCAGGTAGGCAAGAGCTCCTTGTGATTTATTTCTGTTAAGATCCCACTGAGCGGGTGTGATTCTTTGCCGGCGTCTGAGAAAAAATCCCCAGGAGCGTTTGCTTTTGCTCCCGATAGAGGAAAATGGGCCAGAAAGATGGGGGAATACAGATTTTGTTCGTTTGTTTGTTTCAAATAGTAAGATTTTGATTTTGGATTTTGAAAAGGAGAGCAGCCCAGCGGAGGAGGGCCAAGAGATCTGAGCTGGAACAATGGGAATTAACACCGTTTCAATCGCTGAGGCCACTCTAATTAGTTGTCTGGATCCGGCGAGATCAAATACCTGAATTTAAAGCCCTCGGCTCGATTTCTTTTGCTTGCAAGTGCTTCTGTAAAATGGTTTATGAAGAAACCAAACTAAACCTAAATCCCCTGGGGTCTCTTGCGAGGAGTTTTGCAGATAACAACTTTCTCCCCTGGTTAGGGTGACCGGAGCGTCCCCTCCCCGCGGTGACCGCCGGCCCCGGGGCTGCTCCGCCGCCCCCGCCGCCTCTGGCCGGGCACCCCCGGTGACACCCCCCGCCAGCCCCTCCTCAAATGCTTGAGGACACTTTGGTCTCTTTAGTCGTTTCCCCGTCTCCCGAGAGCAGTCGGCTCTGCTGCCATGAATTATGAATAAACTTGTAGCTCTTTCTCCTGGGGACACCCGGCATCGGCCCCTCACTCTGCTCCCGGGGGCTGCGGGGGCCCCGGCACGAAGCCGCCCCCGGCCGCAGGAGGGACATGGCACTGGCCCCGGCTCCCACTTCCAGCAGCCCCCTAAGCAAAGAAAGAAAGAAAAAGTTATAACTGGCTGAGGAGTGAGTTTTCTGACTAATGAAATCCGAAATGAGCGGCGAATATAAAGTATTGTAAGATTTCCTCCCTGCCCCCCCGACACTGATTGGCAATACTCTTTTTTTTTTTTCTTTTTTTTTTTTTTTTTCCTATGTGTGTGTTGGTTTGAAAAGCAGTAAGAAATGTAATGAATTGAGTGCTGTCAGAGATGTCTTCTCTGTTGATGTGGTGAATGGCAGTAGCTCCCTGATCCAGTGCAGGTGCAGTAGAGCTGGGGAATAAAAGAGGGGGGCTCTCTGTTCAGTGGAAAAAGCACATTCCCTACAATAGACCACACACTGCCAGCCAGCACGGCATCAGCTCACACTCTCAGACTTTTTTCGCCTCTTTCCACAGTCCTGAGCTCACAAAATGGCTATACATTAGCACTAGTTAGGGTTTGCTTTTAATGAACAGTTGTGACTCCTTTTGACCAACATTTAAATCTGCTGTGCTCTCTCTGAAGACAGGTCTGTTTTGATCACAGGTTTTAAAAAATGGCCCGTTTCCTCACAAGGCAGCTCGTTCAGAGCCATCAGTTGCATTTGATTGGAAAAAAAAAAAAGCTCTCGATTAATAAATCGCGTTTTCCAAGTGCTCCTAACAGGGAAACTTTTTTTTTTTTTTAAAAGATACATATACATAATCAAATGGTGTGGGGAGGAGGAGAGACACTGTTTTTAAATGGATGAGATGGTCTAATCCTACACATGAGCGCATATTAATCCTGTTTAGAGATAACCTGTCTCCTTTTTGGCTTAATATATGATCCTTATACATGGACAAAAACTTAGCACTCTTTCTCTTATTAATTCGGTCCAAATTGGTTTCTTTCTTGCCTTATTTCCATCACTTTTTGTTTGTTTGCTTTTTTTGTTTGTTTGGTTGGGTTTTTTGTTTGGTTGGGTTTTTTTTTTTTTTTTTTTTTTAGTTTTCTTCGTCTCTGCGAACTGCTCAGAGGAGGCTACATGGTTACACTTGGTTACTCAGGTTTTATTCGAATTTATTTCCAGAGCGAGGGTTCACTCCTCAGCCAAGGGGGCTGATTGATTCTGTCCCTCTCCGCCTCGCATTTAATGTGCCTCGTCCTATCGCGGCCAAGCCAATGAGCCGGGATTTTCATGGCATCCCACAGCAGCCCTTGCTGATTCCTCTTGCACCTATCCTGCAAGAAGTAGATTAGGCTCTTTTGGATATACTTGCTGATGCATTGCGCTGAGGAAAATTGCTCGGCGTTTGCTTATAAAAACCCATGTTACTGTGAAAGTTCTTTTTTTCTCCCTAATCGTGGTAACAAATAGCATCAGTTCCTGGACCATTTTGGCAAAGCCGTTCTCTGCCTGAATACTGCTAAACGGAAGAAGCTGACAGCTAGCCAGTTATTACCTGAGCTCCGAGTAAACTTTCCCCCCCTCAGCTGATAACAAAACGTGTTGGCAATAAATGACATTAGAAATAACAGTCAGATGGTGGTGGGTGTCTGGAGAACATTTTCAGGGGTCAGAACTTGTCATCCCGCGTACGAAAGAACGGATCTTGTATACACAGTAGAGGCGAGATCGTATGGATGCGCCTATACGAAAAATATAGATCGTTGGCACTTTGTTTTCGGGATGTTTCAAACACGCCGGAGCATCATCACCTGACAGCGCCCTATTTACTGCCAACAAGTTGTAGATCTCCCAGCGCCAACCTTCGCTCCGTTGCGTTTTAATAATAAAAGAAGGGAAGTTAGGGCTGTCCCGGGGGGTGCCCGGTTCCCCCCGGGCTGGGTGTCCGGCACCGCCCGGGACAAGGAGGTGCGAACCGCCCTGCTCCCCGCTCCGGGCTTCCCACTTTCTTTCCCCCGCGCTATTTGATAGCCTTTGTGTCCTATTGCTGCACACACCCATAATTAATCCTTCTTCTTACCGCTTACATCCTGGACCCAAGGGGCAACTCAAACCTATTTAGATCGCCTTGGTTGGTTGCACAAATTTAAGTGGCAAATGAGTTATAAACCTAATAACCGCTTTAATAAAAATAATTATTTGATTATGGCAGAGGAAATTTGCTGGAGTGCAAGGATGCGGCTGCGTTAGCATTTTGGTGATGGTGAGGCTCGACTTTGGATTGAACTCAAACGCCTTTTAAAAACATTGCTCTGAATAAAACAAAACAAAACACGCCCCAAAATCTCAATCCTAAACCCAACCTTACATCAACAAAAAAATCTCCTCGATTCGAAGAGCGTTGTGGAACATTTCCCGTGATATTCGGGAGAATAATTAATTTGTAAACAGAAAAATCAATATGAGATTTGGGTGGCTTTGAGTTAATTGAAAACAATTAACACGGGGGACCATTAATCACAAACGCCGGTACCTCTCTCACTTTTTTTTTTCCCCGTTAAGGATGAAGTTTCTGCGCCTCTTTCAAGTGTATTTATGCTTCTGGTTTTACAAGGAAAAGTGAGGATGCAACAAGACCAGTCGCGTTGTCGTCTCTATACTTTTAACGCTAGCATATTGTTTGATTACTAATTCGAGTTAATATGATCTTTATGGCAACATAACAGTGGATAATTGGCCCTTTTTCTGAACAACAATGTAAATCACAATCGCTTTATTATTTAATAACGTCAAACGCTTCGTTGGATTGGCCCCGACAGAGAAGACCTTTTCTTTCTAGGCAGTGTTGTTGAGAAAGAACAATGCAGATCTAATTGTGGAGATTTCAGAAGTTGGCTCCTGTAAATGAACAGCTTAGATATGGAAGTTCCAGCAGATGTCTGCACTTTTCCCTGTGACAAACCTTGTAACCCCCCTTCCTCCCCCCTGCCCCGTCCTCCCCCCTCCCCGACTTATTGAAGATTTTTTGTCTTCACATCCTAGCAACAACCTAAATCTTCCAGTCGCAAATACACCCCTTTCGCCTCGTTGCTATACAGCCCTTCAGATGGCAGGCTTAAGCCTACACACCAAATTAGTGCTTGGCCCAAGGCGCGCTCACTCACTGCTCGTCCCGGGCCCCCCCATCAGCTGCGGCCTGGGGGGTGTTAGGGTAGAGCCAGCGCGGGGGGGGCGGGAGGTTTGGGGCCTCGGCGCTGCGGTTCGCCACCTTTGCCAGCCCTGTAACCGTGACGGGGGTTTGTTTTGCAACAGTTTGGAGGCAACTGCAAGTTGCGCACGCCGTGATGTGGCAGGGAAGTTGTCAGGGCCTGCCCGCTCCGGAGCTGGGGGGCGCGGCGGGACGAGCCCCCGGAGGAGCCCCCCATGTGCCACCCGCTGCCCTGGAGGAATCCTGCTTGTCCTCTTCCCATTGTACGGCCCAACTGACCCAAACACTCCCTGCTCCACTGTGGCAACAGCAATGAGCCTGTCCCGGGGGTGCACGGCTGCGGAGACAGGGATCCCCGCCCGGGATGGCTTCGAGGGAGAAGTTGCCGCTACTTCTGGCGGGGGGGACGCCCGTTCCAGCGCGCATCCGTTCTCCCGGCCTCATCCCCCGGCCCCGGGCTGCGCGTTCCTTCACCGAGCGCCCCGGGGTTTTGGCTCTGCGCGGGTTTTCCCCTTGCGCTTGAGGCGACCTGTCTGGGATCAGCCGGTCGGGGCCGCCCTCCGGCATCGCCGGCCCCTCCGAGGGCAATTCCGCGGAGAGGAGTTGATTTAGCAAACTTCGGCGGAGGGAGCGAAGGGAGCTGGCAATGCTGTCGAGCCCCTGCCTCGTCCCGCCGTTCGCCCTCAGCCCCACCAACGCCCGCTTTGGTGGGCGCTGAGGGCCCCGCCAGCGGGGGTTTAGAGGATCGCTACCAGGGGTGTAAAGAAATGAGGCAGATACATCAAATTCTGGCTATTTTCCCTTCTTTTTGTGTGGTGTTTTTTTTCTTTCATTCCCTCCTAAAAAAAAAAAAAAAAAAAACGGAGAGAGAGAGAGACATAAACCAGCTAAATAATATGCTGCAGCAAGCGCGGTGAAGCCTCTTTCTGCTCCCTCCCGGGGTGCTCCCACAGCTACCCCGGGCAGGAGCTGCCACATCGCAGATGTGTGGGTTCCCGGTGCTGTATCTCGGGGCTCCTCGGGCGCCCGGCGCCCCCCACGCCGCTCAGCTTTGCCATCGGCGGGGCACCACCGCCCCAAAAACCGGGGGCACTTGCCACACACCTGCGACTGGGAGGGGTTTTTTTGTTCGTTTGAAAGAACCCACTCGAGGAAAGTATTCAAAACATAGACCCGAGCACTGAAATTCCCTGAAACAGAAATCCAGGTTCAGTGCCTCGGGGTTGCCAGCCCTGCCTACGGCCGTGGGAAACGGTTGATGAATCTCTGTTGACCTCTAAGTCTTTTTCTCCTCGAGTGGGTGGAAAAGCTTGATTTTTTTTTTTTCTTTTTCTTTAGTTATACCTTTCCTGGCTTATTTGCTTGTTTTACAACTCTACTTTTCCCCGCTGCCATCACCTGGCGGGGGGAGCACCGCTCACCCTGGGTGCTGCCCGTGGGAGCGTCAAGTGAAGCGGGGGTCTCCGGGGCTCTCCCGGCTGGCAGCGGCGGCCCCGCGGAGTGCCAAGGGTTAACCGCGCCCCCGCCGCCTCTCTGCGCAGCGAGGAATGAAACTGCCGCGACTTTCCCCAAAATCCAAAACAGGAGACACATCTCCAGGATGCCTGGGATGCAGCGGGCCGGGCCGGGCCGGGGGCGGCCTTGGAGACCGCCACTCCCCTCTCCCCAAGCCCCCCCCCCCACCCCCCACCCCGAGCTCATTTCCATGTCCGCGCCTCCCGCAACTGTGAGAAAATCCGCCGGGACATCCAGCGTGCCGATGCGGCCCAGGCTGCCCCGGTCTCCCCGGTGACAGCGCCCGCCCGGGAGGGCCGCGCCGGCTGGGTTAGGGGGGGAAAACTAGAGATATAAAATTAAACTGCTCCCGGCATCTCGCAGGTGTGCGCGGCGGAGTGGAGGGGGACACCCGTAGCCACGCGTGTCTTTCGTGGGGCCATGCTCCCTGAACATCGCCCTGGAGCCGTGGGCTGCTGCGGGGGGGGAAGGTACAAAACTGCCCGGGGACAGTCCGGGAGGGGGAAGGGAGCTCTGAACAGCCCCACACTTATCAATAACAAGATGTATAAATATCAAAGTGAAGGAGCCCGAGTAAGTCTTTCTAGAAGCGAGGAGGAAGCTTAAGCAGCTTTCTTTAATGGTGATTTGTAGCTCTGTAAGGGGCACGGATAGCAAATACCCTGCAGGTGCATGTTGTAACACTGCCATCCGGACTTTAATGTAGATTACTCTCCAACTCGTTTGATCGGTCCTTTGAAACCCTTTACAATTGCCTGTGACGAACCGCCAGTCTCAGTTTTTTTTTCTTTGAATAATGCCTTAAGGGTAAGTCCTCGGGGCTTTTAAAGATCTCCAGCACATTTAAAAAAAATCACGTTAGAATTTTACTTTAGAGCGTGGGTCCACGTCTCTCAACTTGGGGCTGTTAACAGGCATATTTTAAATCATTAATCATCTAATAACCATCAACTTTACTCTGGAAGGAAGACACGAGGATCTTCTAAAGACCTCCAAACATTTCTATTGCTTTTGGATGATACCGTTAAAATTTAGGATGCAAACATCCCGTCCCTCCTGCTGAGGCCCTGGACCCGGTGGGTCTCTGGTGTTTAGGGGTAAATTTGTGCTGAAGACCTTTCCTCCGGCCATCAGGAAACCCCCGGGGTGGGTTTAGGGAGCAAACCCAAGGGGTGAGGTAGGGGAGAAGCCGGGTCGGACGGCAGGAGAGTCGGCGGGGGACCTCTCCCTGCACCCTGCCGGCCCTCCTGCACCCCGACTCTGCCCTGGGACCTCCATCCGCTGCTGTGTCGGTGCCTTGTAGCAAACAGTGGGAATTTTGGGGTTTTTGGGGGGAGGGGGGAGAGACAAGACGAAAGTATGCAGTAAATCCCGCAGATGTCTCTACTCTCTCCGCAAACAACGTTTAACCTTTAATATTCATTCGTTACTATGAATTTAAAAAAAAATAATTACTGAACTTTTGGCCCTTCAACTTCCACAAGCGGCGCTTTGTTTCTCTAAAATAAACTTGGGAGAAGAGATCCCTCCGTATCAAACTAGGGATTTGAATTAAAGGCCCATTCGGGACACTTGAGACTACAAAGGGTTACACATAAATAAATGCCACATTTGCCTATTGCAAAAGTTTTCTCTGTCCTTTCTCAGTCACAACAGGGGAGGAAAAAGCCGTCGTTTATTATCTAGCGCTGGGCGGGAGCAGCCCCTCCAGAATGTGCTCTTAGATTTGGCCGGCAGAAGAGGGACTCCTTTTTTTTTCCCCTCAACAGCAGCTCCTTTTGTTCTCCAGATCTCTTTCCCAATTTCAAGCTTCACTTGCAGATCCCAAGTTTGTTTGTTAATGACGCTATTACCATCTGGCTCGTCCTACTTTCCAAAAGATATAAATCTCCCCAGTTTCATTGCCTACATTATCATTTAAGTGCCACCATAGCTGGAAGAAAAATATGCTTTCAAGGCTGCAAATTCTCTTGCACCGAGTAACTTCCCTGGGTGCGGAGCTGCCGCCCGCCCCGCCGGCCCGCGGTCCGCTTGGCAGGGACGCTCCAAATGGATTTCACCTTGCAGCGATGCTGGGAGAGGGGAAGACAGCACGATTTAAGTTTTCCATCAGAAACTCAAGTGAACCTTCTGCCTCCCCCCGCCACCCGCCCCTTTTGTGGCTGTTTAATGCATCTGGCTACTTTGAACCGTTATCTTCGGCGGGGAGAGGGCAGGATGGGTTCTGCCCCTGGCAGGGTCCTGTTTTCCCTTACCCAGCGCGAACCCCCGTCTCTCTGCCATAATTACATGTTCCATATGTGTGAATAAACGTTTTCCACAGGCGTCGTACAGTAAAGGGAAGAAAAGTTTGGGCTCCTCTTAGTGCAGAGCAGTTGCAGATTTGTGTGCGCTTAAGCATAAAGGGACGGGGGGAGGGCGAGAAGGGATGGGGGAGGGAGTTGGGTCGGTTTGTGTATGGGTTCTACAATGACTCTATTTATTCGCTGCAACCAGCCTGGGCAGATTGAATAGGCGAGAGAGAGACACTCAGCCTTCCCAACGCGTGGGCTTTGTGGGATCTAGTCCCCACTAGCAGATTTCGACTGCTAATTTCCCATTCGGCGGGGCTCTCCGGCGAGGGGACGCGGCCGGGCCCATCACCTCCGTCTCCCCCAAACGCCACCTGCGTTTCCAGTCCTTAACCTCTCCATGCAGAAGTTTAGCGCGGGGAGAAGTTCAAACATTCATCGTTTCTTTGTTGGGTGTCCGGCAATGTTTCTGCGGAAAAAAAAAATAGACAATTTGTTTAAACATATGTATGTGTACACACACACGATATTGTCAAGCGAGAGAAAAAGGTACTCCTTTAATATGGGAAAGAAACGTAGGGTTTTTTTTCTTTTTCCCCGAGTGATCTAATTGTTATAAATAATTACGGATGAAAAGAAAACTCACTTATTATGCACTTCTAATACTGTGACTGCACAGGAGAGAAAGGCGGCCAAACCAGTGATTAATTAATATCGCACTGGCGTAGCTGTTTTCTCGCGAAAGGCCTTTTCCCCTCTCGCTGCTGCCGTGTTATCATTCCAGCTCGAGTCATGTGTAGCCGGGAAGGGATCTTGTTTATAAATTTATATGACGACCTTTTCTTTGTATGTGCTCTAAAGTTGATATGGACAAATTGCAGAGGTATACAATTTAAGTAGATGCACTTTTAATCACCGATCATTAAAATGGTTATGTTAAATATACTCAATTACATGCATGACTTCACCCTAACAGTACTTTCTATTCTCCCAGCTGCTCACGTATTCCTTAACTATAGTCAGCAGAAGAAACTCGATTATGCTGAATCCATACATTTCTATGGATTTCATCAGCCTAATTAATGCTTCAGTGTGGTCCATGTGTCTGAATGGTCCCTTTGCTATTACTTGGGTAAGGAGGCAGTGCTGGAATGCAGAGGGTCTTTCTTTCAAAGATACCCATGGGGGTCACTCTAGGACTCTAATGGCAAAGGTAGCAAGTGTTAAATAGCAGAAACATGCAGAGAAAGGGAAGGCAACGATGTAAAAAGGACATTGATACTGTAGGTATAACCAACAGGTCAGTGATTATAATTAAAACGCTTCAAGAAGGAAAGGTAAATGGAAAGCTGCCACAATTCGCAGCGTGCCTGGTTAAAAGCAAACAAATCATCCCACAGAAACGCACCTTGCTGATCCTCGCGGAACAAAAAACAAAACAAAACAAAACAAAACAAAACAAAACAAAACAAAACAAAACAAAACAAAACAAAACAAAACAAAACAAAACAAAACAAAACAAAACAAAAAGTTGACGGCAGATTTTTAGCCTCTTCTGTGAACACCGCGTTTTGAATGCCCCGTCTCTTCTCTAAATTTCTCGTTGTCGAAATACAAAGTGTGAGGGAGTGGATGCCCGGCCTGGCAGAGCCGAGCGCTCCTTACTGCCGGGGCACCCCCGGGGCTCCTGCGGTCCCCCTGGTCAGGGCAGAGACACACGGGGCTGGGAGAAGTCCTTCCTCTCCTTTCCCCAGCTTTCTCCCGAAATGAAGAAGTGGTTAAAATAAATGGGACGCGTTGCAGCTTTAGTACAAACAGCCAATGGCTGCTTTTATAACACAACTTCCCATCTTAGC
Source organism: Columba livia (assembly GCF_036013475.1). Classification (NCBI taxonomy): domain Eukaryota; kingdom Metazoa; phylum Chordata; class Aves; order Columbiformes; family Columbidae; genus Columba; species Columba livia. The sequence continues at coordinate 9,551,175 of NC_088610.1, read as the reverse complement.
ATTTGGTGGGAAACAAAAGGCAAGTGTGCTTCGTGCTATTCAAACAACATTCTAATCGATGAGAAATGCATCGAGATGTATTTATTTTTTGTTCCCACCTGTTGTAGTAGAAGGCCGTCTGATCACACCTTTCTCTGGCTGCTGGGAGACGTGAGGGGAGATCAGGGATCTTTCTTGCCACTCACTGCACTACCAAAAAGGTGGTGATGGAGCCCGGACCTCTTCCCTGTTCCTCCACCGTGCACTCTGCAGCAAAATTGTCCTAACTTCGAGTCAGTGTCTTGCTACAGCCTTCATCCTTCAAGTGAAGAGAGAAAGCAGGGAAGATTTCAGATCTATAACCAAATTATAAGCTAGGAACTTTATGCTTGTCATGCTAATTTAATGACTTTTATAGTAAGTGTAGACTTTCTGTCTTTTGAAATTAGCTCTTCAAAATGCTTTGTGTAATGACAGACACTAGACATAAGAGACAAATGCACAAGCAATAGTGGGATAATAATCTGGCAAACACTGCACCATTTAAAATGGAGAACGAAGTGCATTAAATCTCAGTGGAAGTGTATATCCTTGTCTGATGCCATGCCTGGCCTCCAGAGTGACCCAGAAGCAGGGTGTCTTCCAAGAGCCGCTGTACCTGGCTTCATCTGGAGAATGAGCAAATACCAGATGTTGAGTACAAAATGCTATTTTATACAATGCAGTGCCCCTTTGCTTTCTGGTGGTGCTTACATATGTTTGAGTACCGTAAATACCCAGATTTTGACAGACTAGTTCCGCGAGGCCTGGCCCCTTGCTTGGGTCCCAGAGGGGGGATGTACATGCTGCGCTTGCATCAATGGCTCTGAATGTACAAATCCCTCCATCCTTTAGAGCATTTCTGTGCTCCCATGTTATGAGTGGTCCAGAAAGCTGTCCAAGAGATGGTCTTGATAACAAAGGCAGGGATAAACCCAAAGCTATAGGTGTATTGCAATCTGGGCAACTCACTCATTGCCTATAATTGTAAATAAGGTAAGTTCACACGACGATCGAGTAACGAGGGAACAAGAGGCCTATTTTAATCAGTTGGTTATCTCTCCTTGGTGGAGATCAGAGCTCCATCGCTCCTGGCCTTCCCATTGTGTCCCCCCTGCTGGAAATGACAGCTCCTTCAGAAATGAGCAACTTGGTCCCTGGATGGGATTTCATCTCTTTTCCACTACACATGTACCAATTGTCATTTTACAGCTACAGCGAAACCTCTAAATTATATAAACGTATAAACTCGGCCTCATTAAATCCCCCCTTTTGGATAGCCTCAAGGTTGGAGAGTATATTACTCTAAGCCAGAGGAGACTTATATCCAAATGGGGATTGAAACGTAGTGGTACTTAAGCACACTCCTTGTCTCAGCTACAGAGGTTTTATTTTTCCCCTTTAGAGTGTTATAATATTACAAATGCAACAGTTTCCTTATGTCAAATCAAACGATCTGAAATCCTATTTCTTGATTCAGCCTACGGGTCCTTTTGTGGTGGGGACAAAAACACAAAGATACGATCAAACACCATAGCCTGACCAAAGAGAAATTTATTGTTCATCTGAGAGAGCTTCCTAATTTGAAGCTGAAACCCTTCCCTTCCAGAAAGCATCTGAACATGCTGCGTAAGTTATTCTCTTGTGCGTGTGCCTGTGTGTCCGGATGGATCGGGGTGTGCAGAGGGACAGGGGACCGAGGGCAGCGATTACTCCACAACTCGGAGCACGCTCTGCCCACGGGTTGACTTTTCCACCCAAGCCGCTATAAAAAGAAACGTTTCGGTGGGAAATCTGTGCCCACGCGGGCGGCCGCTGCTGCCACCGCATCCCCACCCGCCCGGCCCAGGGGGACGACCGGGGAGGGGGGGCTCTGCTGAGGCCCTGGCCGACCCCCCCTCGGAGCACCCCGAAACGGCTGAACTGAGCCCCCCCACGCCACGGCGCTGCCAGCTCTGGTGACTGGGGCACGGCAGCTGCGGGGATCGCCCTGCAGAGCCCCGCGCGAAGCCCCCCTCCCCAAAGTTGGGTTTGCCGGGAGGGGGTCGCCTTCCCCCTTTTTCCAGCCCTCGCAAGAGGGTCAGTGGTTTAACCAGGCGTCACCAGGACTTCGTTTTATTCCCGGCCCACTGAAGCGTGTGCCTTTTAGTGACTGATGGCCGCTGTGGCTGTACGCGGCACAGTTGCTCTCACGGTGCGTGCTCCAGATGGGCACGTCCCGCAGGCTCGGGGCGGGGGGGCACGGTCGCTTTGGAAAGGCCACCGAGACACTGAGATTTGTTCTGGGTCAACCCTCCCCAAACGCCAAAGTTGGGAAACAACTTTCGCAGCGTGCGTCGGGGAGGGAGGGAGCGGCGGAGGAGCGGCAACGGGTACAGCGGTGCGGGGCGCCGGGGCTGGGGGGCCCTGACGACCACCCCCCCCCCCCCCGCCCGCCCTCCCCAGCGCATCGCCTTCGTCCCTCTGCTCAGCAATTCCTCTCCGAGCCACGGACGCGCAGACAGCACGTTTCCAAACTTTGAAATGCCAAATCACGTTATTGCTGTGGCAGGAGGCTGCTTTCGGATCCGTGACAGCTGAGTTTTCCCTATCGATTATGTGACACTGCAGTTCATTTACACAGCTCAAAAGCTTAAAGACACTGGAGGAGCCCCCGGTTTAACCCGAAATCCTAACAGAAAGTGAATCAACTTTCTGGCCAGTGTTTAAACTGATAGATCAGAACTTAATTCGGAGAGACAGAAAGGGAGAGAAACGACAGCACGGATTTATTTTGCCTAGCGTCCTTCGCTGAAACTTTAGAAACTGCGGCGTGGAAAATCCAGAGCCGAAATGCTAATTAGAAGCAGCGCGTTTGGTGTCCGGATATTTATGTGTTTTAGGAAGCAGATAACAGCACTTGGAGGTTTTGTGGGGGTGCATGAAATATGTTCGTGGACAGAGGCTGCGTGCGGCTGCCGGGCCGCAGCTGGGCCCGGGCTGTTCTGGGCAGCAGCTCCCGCCGCCTCGCGGGCTCACCCCGGCGGCAGGGTGGGGTTGGGGAAGAGGGGCATTTTCCTCTCTCACATGGGGACGGGACAGGCCCCCTTACGTTGCCGGTCCTTCCCCTTGCTGCTTTAACTGGGGGCTTTCCAGGAGCCAGCCCAGCTCCCGGTCCCTGCTGCTCCCTCCCCCTGTCCACGCCGAGGTTTCATTACTTGCTGTTAGTGCCTGGAAACAATAAAGGATGTGGGACTGGGCTTTTATTGATTATTTGTCACCCTGTATTTGTCAGTTTCAATAACTTTTCCTGAAGTTTTACTTACGGGCACTTGAGCTTTCGGATTAGGCCGGCTCTGCGGATTGCAGTGAGGGGTAATTATCCGCTGGCCTGCTTCCCTGCAGCCGCGCTGCGCAGCCGGAGAGAAAAGAGCATTAACGTATAGAATGGGCAGGATCCGGCCTGAGCGCCCCCCCTAAAGCTCTGTCCGGGCGAGGGGCAGGAGCAGCCCGGAGCTCGCCGCGGCCCTGCCAGCTGCCCCAGACCCCCCCGACGCCCCCAGCCCGCTCGCTCTGCGCGGGGTGCAAAGAGCCCGCGGCCGCTCTCTGACTCCCTGGTGCTTGGGGCGAGGGGCTCACCAGGCTCCAAAAGTCCCCCCCTAACCCGGTTGTGGAGACGAGAGATGGCCCCGCTCCCTGGGGAGGCGGGGGGGTCCCACGACGCTGGGGCCCGAACCGGGGCTTTCGGCAGCGGCCAAATCCCCGGGATTCAATTAAAAAGCTGGCTCGCGCCGCTGGCGGGGAGGCGAAGCCGGGGGATTTGTATTATGAAGATCGACTCTTCAAAACTGCCCGCCTGGCAGCCCGGCCGCGCTCCCGCCGGCCGAGGGACCAGCTGCCCCGCGCGCCCCGTCCGGAGCCCCGGCGGCGGGGGGTGCGCGGGGCTGAGCCCACGGGCGGCGTGGACAAGAGCCGCGGCGGGGACTTGGCGGGCCGGGGGGAGACCCGTGTCTCGCAGCCTTTTCAGGGAGGGGGGGTCAAACCTTCCTTGAGAGAAAAGACCTGATCTCCGGCCATCTTCCTCCTTTGCTAACTTTCCTATGCCTCCCAAGCGATGCACGCAGCTCCTTACATGCTCCAGCTATACTCGTTTGTAAGCACAATAAAGGCAAGCTAGCATAATCGTTCCCTGGGCTGGCAGGGTGCCTATCTTGTACAGTATAGCGTTTGATGTACTGTATCTCATACCACTGCAAGCAAAGAGACAAGTGAACACAGAGTGCCCAGTTACACGGGATTTAATTACAGCGGAATGCATTCTCCATGCTGATTAGGGAAAAAAAAAAATCAATCGGGGGCTTATTTGCCACAATGAACCAATAAAAAAAACAATTTATTAGAGCAATAATCTCAGCCCCAAATGGTCTAAATATTATTGTTTCAGTTGCATTGAGGGAATTCAGACCGAAAGTGTTACACAGAGAGCATCAGGGAGTCCTTATCATGAATTCACCAAGAGTTTCTAACCTCTCCAGAAGCTTGCTTGCTGGCTCAGAGGTCTTTAAACAGGGGTCCAAATTCCCCTGTTTCAGGTCCAGGTGTCTGGGTTGCTGTAGTACCTACAAGGCAAGAAGTTCTGCAGTCCGTGTCTGTCTATGCCAAAGGTAAACGTAGCACAGCTTCCCACTGTGTCTATAAAGATTTCCTGCTTTCCAGTGATTTATTCGTGAAGTTCCTAGAAGCGGGGAGGCCACACTAAAGATCCCCAAGCCATAGGCCGAGAAAGAAGCCTTTTTGTAATATTGTTAGAAAACGACCATGCGATATGCCAAAAATGCCCTGGTAGGGATGGGGGAGAAAGGCATTCCTTCTGGGAGGGTGCTGAGCACTGGGACGGGTGTGTGGGGAGGATGGGGGGACAGTAGTACCCTTGCTTCCCCTCTCCCATGTGAAATTGCTCCCTTCTTCTCATGCTGCTCTCATGGTTTTCAGGGTGCTCCCCCAGGAAGTCAGTGGGAGGCCAGAGGGTGCACAGCGATGTAGCGCGGGTGGGCCAGGTCACCCTGGGAACTGAGGGATCCCCTGGAGCTTAAAGTCTGTGACTCAGGAGATGCTGATTTTGCTTTACAGCTTTCTGTAACTCCAGTCATCTCTCTCCTAAACCGGAGAGGACCTCATTTCCTGCTCAGTGCTCTGCCAACCACAAGGTCTTTTCATAAAGCTGCCAGGGGTGCCTGGCTGCGGGAAGGACAGTCAGTGTTTGTCACCAGGGAATGAGCTGGCACCATGGCTCTAATCTGAGTCAACAACCTGGATAGCCCTGAGCATGACTTCATAAATCATGCTATCTAATTGAAAAGCACATGCTTCTATAGAGAGTGTTGTTCAAAAAGGATGCAAAAGATAGAATAAAATGCAACAAACACTTATTTTATTCCCACTCGCCTATTAATCAGTCACCTGATTGTTTCAATTTACAGTATTTCACGCAGAAAAGAAAGGGAAAACATAAAACCATCTTGTATAGCCATAATAAAAACACAAATGAAAAAATTCATCTCTTAATGAGAGGCTTAGCTTTTTTCTAACACATCCCTAATAATAGGAAAACAATCTTTAAGTGTTTTTAATTTAAATTGTTTTCATGCTTAATTCAAAATTGCTAAATAACATTATCATGTGTCTGTGTATCAATTTAACATCGAGGCGTATGATATTTCAAAGCAATTGAACCAGTTTTGAAAGGAGAAAGAGTCCTTTATCATGCCTGTGTTCACTTTTAAAATGTTGGTTAACACACATACACCGGCCTGCCTTTTTCTCATCCTTTCAGCAGAAATGAAAGATAGATCTGGGACAAAAGATCAGTTACGTGCTTTTTGCTTTTCACACCCAAATCTCCTGCTTTATTTTTACAGCTCCAGGATCTGCGGGATCTCCCCCCTGTGAGAGACAACTCAGCAGCTCGGTCCCCTCTGCCACCTCAGCACCGCCAGCGGAGGAGCCCAGAAGGAGCCTGGAGCAGTGGCTGAGCAGCAATTTCAATTTGAATATTCATATTTAACTCTTCAAACAACGGTAGATACTTCAAAACCATGTGTGAGACAAAATGACGTTAAACTTTCAATCATTAAGCCTCTGTTTAGCCATACTCCAGAAATGAGCTGTTCATAACAAACAGGGAATTCTGATTGACAGTTTGCCATCAGGAGCCCTTAAGTAGGATTTTTCCAGCTATAACGCAGTGTACTCTTCTGTGCTCCCTTTCCAAGATGCTATTTCAAGTATAGAGGCACAAGGAAAATTTACATAATAGCTTCATATATAATGTGTGATTGCTCTGAAATCAAGAAGCACCAGTTTTCCTCTTATTGTTTCAGAAATGAAGAGTGCACTTTGTTTTCTTGTTTACTTAGTGAGCTCTCCGATCCCTTGATGTGTTTCAAGAGCTTTCTGTCAGCATCATGAGACCTTGCTTACCTGGTAGGTTTTATGTGTGAAATGATTAGTATTCAAATTGCCTGAAAAAACCAACAGTAACGATGTCTGACAATTTTTTTTCTTTTTCCTCTTCTTAAATAATATTTCATGGTACATTAAATAGGTTACACAGTCTCTTCTTAAGAGACCGGGCAATGTATTGCCACATATGTAATGTTTTCATCCCGCAACCAGTTTTTAGAAGGAAAAAAGCTGAAGGCAGCCTGGAATCCTTTCCTGAGCTTTTTTTCAGTTTGTTCTGAAATTGATAAAAAACAGTAATAATTTTGAGACACAGACAGAAAGAAAAATAAATATTATTTCATTATAAACCTCTTAGTGTGTCATTCGAGATTGCAGGCAGATACTAGAAATGCTACTCGTTAAATCCCCCGAAAGTTACTTTTTCAGAAGTCAAAATGTTTTTGGCCAAACTGCTTTCTCGATGGTTGCTGTAGATGCAACAGAGCCAGAGGAGCCCAAGGAGAGAAGCAAACAATTAAAACATTTATGTATTTGATTCTTGATAGACATCTCTGCAAGGTAGGTTTTAACTTTTTTTTTTTTTCTTTTTTTTTTTTTCAGTAAGAAGGATAAGCTTGGAGTGCCCAGTCACCGTGGTAACTGCCAGAAAAATTCTCCTGAAGTTTGAAGAGGTCAGCTAATGGGGTCAACAACTCCGGCCTCTCTCTGAGCTGGGCCTGGCAGGCTCCATCCTGCGGTTGGGGTGTTAGCACAGGCCGAGCCCTGGGAGGTGGGCCATTCCAGCTCTGATATAAATTTTTTGAGTCAGTTCACGGCCTGGACTCTCCAGGTGGCCTCCAAAATCGATTGTGACCTTGTGACCTTGTCTAACGGAGGCATAGCATCCAACCTAAGTAAGGATTTAGCCAGGAACGACAGCTTTCCACTGAGTGTTATTGGGGACAGTACAAACAGTTGTGGAAGCAAGGAGGTAGGTATGAGGAGTAGAGGTCATTAAAAGCAAATTAAAAAACAATTTTAAAAATCCTCGTTAGCGGAAAGTTTTTATTAGCAGTAACCATTCCCTAAATAAACTCTTCTGGCAACTATTTTTTTCTTCCCCAACAACATTGTATCGAGTATTTCAGTGCATTAATGTATGAAAAACTGGCACTTTGTATATTCCAAACCACACAAAAATTTATATATCTCCAGATTTTGAACTTGTACATGAAGCTCACTGACGTGTTAAACCAGATGTCTGTGAAGCATATTTTTTCCTTTATATCATAAAAAAACAGAAGGCTGCTTATTAAAGTGGGTTGTTTGTTTTAGGAAGTAAGTTCTTTAATATGTGCATTCTTTTTAGATTCAAAAGGGTTTTAATCTATGTAATTTTATTTTTAAACTATGAAATTAAGTAACAGTTAGAATAGTGTGGAATGAAAGTGTGAGAGTTTCACAGGCCAGTTCCTTTACTGATTTGTAATACAAATAGACAAGCCACAAATTTGATTAGGTATTTTTGTAGAATAAAATTGTGGTCATACTAAGATCATATTTTAGCTTAAGATTTTAAGCAACAAACTGTCTGGGGGAGGGAGAGTCTGCTGCAGAGGTTTGATTTTGTCATCAAATCTAGAAACTTGCCCTTCCGAGCAAGTGGATTTGCTTTTGTATTTTATTCCTGCATCTACAAAACCTCAGCTCCACATGCATTGCTCACATGAGTAATCAGTAATCATCAGATGAGTAAGTGGAACTACACTAAAGAGCAAAGCCCAGTCTCCCAGGTGGAAAATGCTCTCAGACTTTGACTTTAAAACTGTTCTGAAGGAAGAAAATTGCATTAGTGTTTGCTCCCAGTCTTAGAAAAATTATGCAAACTTATCCCAGTGGGAATCTTGCCCAAATGCTTCTTGTCCCTCACAGGAGAGGGCCCAGCTCTGACCATCCTTCTTCCCAGTCACTTACCTGTTGAGCAGCTCAGGTCAGAGTGGCTGCGCAGAGTCGGGGCTATTAAATATGGTTCAGGAGTGTCTGAGCCTCTCTACATGCTAAATATCACTGTACTACTAGAGAAGTCCCATAGGTTACAACAGCAAGAGTCTCTATGTTTTAGTTGTGGTAACACCTTGCTGTGTAGAAGGTCCCCCAAAATCCATGGATGCCTCTTGGCCAAGGTCCTACCCCGCCAGGGTTGGTGTAATCTGTTCTGGTGGGATTATTTGAAGAGCAGGAGATTAATTACTAGGAAAAAGAAGGGTGGCAGAACTGTGCCCTAAAATAATTTACGGCCCAGACCTGCACATGCAGATATCAATGGTGGCACTCTATTTAATTCCACCCTGAATACTAATTGTAGTTTGTTGTTGTCATTAGTTTTTATCAGGACTATGCTGAAAACAATTTATTCACATTAACAAGCGTGTTGATTCAGAGGAGTGCCTTGTGTGACTAAGCTTGGCAAGACGCAACTCACAGATCTCAGGGGGGACCAGCACATTTGCTTGGTTTTCAGAAAAAATATTTAAAAATAGGAACAGTGATCAGCTGGAAGGTGAATCCTCAATATTTTAAAAAGCATATGAGGAATATTTAGCAGCTTTTTTTGTTTTTAATACTTTTATCTCTCTTGTGATGTGAGCATAGAGTACACTAGTTCTAACTGACAGAGGATCATTTTTAAAACAGATGATATCATTATTCCACTGGAACTTTTTGACCAAAATTGCCCCAAACTTTCCCCAAAGCCTCAGGCTTGGAATGAGGAATTGTTGTCAGAAGGAACAACAGGGGGATCTCAAGAACTTGGACTTGCTGCAAATTCTTTAGTCTTGATTTCTTTAGATCCCATTGAATTTATGATCAACTGCAAATCTACAAATGTCACTTGAAACAGGTTCTGGGCTTGAATCTTTTGAGTCCCTCTTCACATTTTTCAGTTGATCCCCAGTACAACTGGCATGTGGAATGCCTAGAGGTGCATGTTAGCAGCAGCCACAGTGGTACTATCCATCTTCCTCAGCCCCTTCAGCTCAGTGAAGCTCACTCAAATTCATTTGATTCCTTGAAATATTTCCTGAAGTGCAGGCTCTTTTCGCCGAGTGATGTATACGAATGGGCTTAAAACAGCATTAGAGACGAATGGCTGGAATCACCAAAGCTCTGGACTGGTGGTTCCCAGCCTCTGCTATATGGATCACTGATAATCTATGAGGCCTTGGCAGGTTTGCTGCAGGTGGTCTGTGGAACTGTATTAAATAATAATGTTCATAGTCTTCAATTAGAATTTTGATGAGAAGAGTGTGTGGCAGTCTGCAAGAAAATCTAAGGGCTGAGAGTGATCTTCTAGCTTGAAAGCTCTGAGGATGTCTGCTCTACAGGAATGCGTCTCAGCCTGTGGTCCATGAGCCATTAGAAGGTATTTTGAGAATGTTTTCAAACTAAATACATGCCCAGTTAAATGAACACACCGTCTTACTCACGCAAGCAAACAAAAGAAAACCAACAAAACCCTCCACTTCAAAATAAAATGAAAAAAAAAAAAAAAGTAATAAATGAACACTGAAGCCTCAGCCTAGGTTGTGTTTGCTTGTATCTTACACCCACATCCCCAGCGCTCAGCAGGGACTGGGAAGAGCTGCTGTAGAAAGTGGCACATGGCCACAGCCCGGCCCGGGGCTGGCCAAGGTCTGTGCATTCTGGAGGGAGCAGGAGTGCAAGCGAGGGGGGGGACGAAAAGGTGTGCAGGCAGAAGGTCCTCAACAAGTTGTGTTTCCTTCTCCTTTTACTTCTCCTCTCTGCTTTGAGTGTGTGCGTGGCTGGTGTGCAGAGGAAAAGTCAAACTAATTCTGATGCTTTTCCCTGTTCTGTGTGGGCTAAGTCAGAGAAAGCACTTATGGCAGCTTTTGTGGAAGGGTTACAATATAGGTTGATACTTTAGGAACTATAGGAAGTTCTTAATCCTTCCCTGCCTACGGGATTGTCATTTATAGACCTGCTATTGTCTAATCTTTTAAAAGGATGTTTCCTTACATTAAGGTTCCAAGAGCAACCAGACGTTGCCATTGTTCACAGCTATTTCGGTTTGTGGCTTAATGCACATCTAATATTCTGTTTATGCTTTCACTGCTCTCCTACGCTACACACTGGCTTAGGTGACATTATTCTCAAAACATTAATTTCTCTGTTTTTTTTTTCTGATTTGTCTATGGATCTTGATTTTGCCTTAACCTTGTTAATCACAGGTAACGTGATAATGCATATGGAACTTTATGCATTTAGTTGGCCATTTCATGTTCAGTTCGTGTCTGATGAAGAAGGACACTTGCCTCTAAAAAAGCTTCTATGTGTTGTTTTTCCACCAGGTTAAATCCTTTTTATATAGATATAAAATTCTTCTACTATATAGCAAGAATGAATGCAGCCATGAGCAGACAAAATGAAAGTGTAAGTTATTTTGGATGTATAAAATTTAGCTTGAGGTTAGTGGTGGTTTAATTACAGGATTTTTTTTAAAGTTGCTATTCATACAGACATCCACTGTTTTCCACTTTGACTTATCTCCAGCTCAGCCCCCTTCAGAACCCCATTTCTGGCAATCTCAGCAACACGTGGGGGTCTGGCAGCTTCTGCAGACGTTGCCATCTTCTCTGCACTGCTCCTTCGGCGCAGTTACACCAGCTCTCAGCCTGGTGTTTCTCAGCAGCCCTTAATGAGGCCTTTCCTCTGTCATCTGTCCCACAGCTTTTCCGGAATCAGATGCTTTTGTCAAAGGTTTTCAAACCAATCTAGAAATAGATACTGAAATAAAGGCAGGTGATCTGGTGATCGGGTGGCGTTCCGTGTCTCCCTTTCTGCCTTGCTTCGGACAGATCACAAACCTTCTCCAGAGCTCAACTCTTTGTCCATAAAATAATAATATAGTGTTAATAGCAATAATAACAACAACTTTGCTTTTACATGCCTGAAATATTTGATGCAAATTAAGAGCTACCTAGATTTTGTCAAATCTAACTCTACCTAACACTCTCCACCTTCTCCACTGATGTCTTTTCACTGCCGAAGATTTGTCAATAAGCCTTTAAGAGTCAGGCTTCTGCTTCATGCCCCAATATAATGACGTTTGGGCTTTTAAATTACCCTTGTGTTCATAACGTATATAGCAGCACTGATGTATCTTTTTTCCCCAAGCATTCTAGCTTTGCTGAAAGAAAAAAACCAAACAAATTACAAACAGCTCTCGATGTTCAGTCTGGAGTGCTGGGTAACCTGTGTGTGCTCCAGGCGGTGCCCAGTTTTATCCCGGTCATTAGGGAGCCAGTGCACATCACAATGTGTGAGCTGTCCCTTCCCCAGCCCCAGTTACACCTTGCTTAGCAGTTCCCCTTGCTGGGGAGTTGCTCCTGTAGTTTCCAGTTACATAAGCCGTCGCATTTTGTGAATATGTGAATTTAACAGCTGTTGGTGTCAGCATTGGTTGTGGGGGGTGTTTTTTTTTTTTTGTTTTTTGGCAGGCTGGCATTACTCATCAGTCTCATGGCAGTTTTGTTTGAAAAATGCTTGTGTTAGAAAAAGTGGATTTATCAGCTCAGCACTGTATGGTGCTAGCACGCAGCACAACAAAAGACAAGTGCTCATTTCAGTAACGCTTGCAGCATTTCACGGGGCCCCCAAATAGGCTGAACAAGGCTTCTCTGGCAGCTAACCCCAAGTACAGTGGGAAACTGTTAAAGTGGCAGCATCACTGCCTGGAAAAGGGATTCGGTTTTCTCCCATCACTTATTTCTACTTTTGTTGTTGTTGTTGTTAAAAATTGAAGGCCATGAATATGAATTTCACTGAATATTGGAGAAAAAAGAAGCCTAACTGAAAATGTTGTGCTCTTATAAGTGATTTTTTCTCTCGTGGTTTCTCGGAGCGTAGACCGCTGTCAGTCTGTCCTTCCCAAAGTGGGTCTGTTTGGTAGAGAAAATTAAGATACTTGTGGATTTTTCAAATAATACTACAAAGTCAGTCGTGTTGCAGCCTTTCAGGGAGGACTCGTTCTCTGTTTAAACCAGTTTGTCTTCAGAATATTTTGCTGCACTTATGCTTTCTCTTGTAACTGTTCTTCCAGAATGCAAATACAACCTGGAGAGTTGTCTGTATTTAATTGAATGTGTCAGGTGTTTAAAATGATGTTTTAAAAATGTTATTACATACAGCAAATATCTCAAAGCTCTTGTTAACATACACATATATAAACCAAATGCATTTCCCAGTATTTATTTATTTATTCTCTCTGTTTACACTCCATACAGATGGTGAAGATAAACCAATGAAATTAAGTTTTGCTGATCAATCGTTTTTTATGTTTCCAGGTTCTCACATACTGGCATGATGCTACAGCCCCCACATAACAAAGATCAGAGAGAAATACTTATTTGAAGAAATCTTTGTCATTAGCTGTATTGTAATTTTTATAAAAGGTTCAATTTTATAAGAGGCAAATTCTGGGCTTGTTGTTCCTCTGAAAGCCTTTGCAATCTCTGTAGCTGTGTAGTGAATCTACTACCCACCTCTACTCAGGTATCCCACAGAAGTCAAGGCCAGGTAAAACATGTCTTCAGAGATCAGGACAGAAGTCTGTGGTTACCGGTACCACCCCAGACCTCACACAATGTGCAGCCCCTCCAGCCCCCATACCCCTGCCCACAGTGTCCTGCAGCATCCCGTGCGACATGGCCTCTGGATACCAAGAGCTCACTGGGATTAACCCTTCAGGATTCAAACCTGTCTGAAGACAACGCTGCTGTAGCTGGTAAGATGTTTGTGTTCAGCTCGGTCCCGGAAAGCTGGGAATTCTGTAGAGTGTTTCTGAAGCAGTGTGCACAAACTGAAGACCCTTGGTCCTTTGTCAGGCCAGACACAGATAAGACACTAAAATGATGCTTCAGCGAAGCAGGGAAGATGTTCTGGAGTTCTTTCTCCCTTGACTCAAGTAAACTTGAAATCTATGGAGAGGCACCAAAAATGGGCTGGGGAACCAGGCTTTGAAGGTGTGCAAACTGTAGAAGATCTTCCATCACTGATGCTCCAGTGCCCTCTATTTTGTTCCCACCCAGGGCAAAGCTGTGCAGACGCTGCTCACTGCCCCCCAGGACTGGTAGTAAATGGTATTTCCTTCCTTACCCTCACATTGGTAGCTCATCCACTGGCACCTGGCAGAGCACTCAGGGCCAGGTACAAGACCCTGGTGTAAGAATGTAACTGAGAAATGCAGTTGGAAATGTCAGTAAAAGATTGTATCAAAACATTCCTCCCACACCTACGGCAGCAAAGTTGTGGTTGTTGGCTTGAGTGACAGGGGAATGGAAGACTGGGATGTCTGAGCCCAAACTCCTTTAAGCCTTGGCTTGAGGGGTGAGATCCTGAACATAGCCAGAGCCTGGGACATTAAAGGCTTTATAAAAGCAACAGTGCCAGTTTAAAATCCACCTCCCACATCACCAGCAGCCCCAGCAGGTGTAATGTGATCTGGGCAGCCCAAGCCAGCAAGTAAATAAACTGCTTCTTTCTGAAGGAGTTGCACCAGATAAACTCTTCTAACTGGGAATTACAGTGGATATTTGTACCAAGTGAGCCGTGCTGTTATTGAAAGATGTATGGAAAGGGACAGGCTCCTGTGACTGTTAATTCTCCTTATTCCACACAGGTTTTTCTCTCTACACCCAAAACAAGGTAGGGGAAAATTGTAGGGGAAAATTTCCCTAATAAGACTCTAAAGTTTAGTGGGATTTGGCCTGATTTCTCTCCTTGAACTTCAGCGGAGCCTGTTGCTGGGTTTCCCTAAGCCAGAGAAAACAATCCTACTGCTTCAAAACTGCCAAGCCAGTCAGTGGCATTTCATATTGTGCCCAAGCAAGTTGCTTCCCTGTTCTTCCATTGAGTTCCCAGTCACATCTCCAGTGAGCAATGTTAACTCAAGGGCTTCTTACTTGGCTACAACATTGGTCACTTTTCCCCTAGACCACCTGTACCCTTTTGTCCGGCTGAACAGAGGTTGGCAACACCATTTTACATGATTTCGGTGTTACTGCCCAGCTCCTCAGGTGGGAGAACGGCATAATAGTAAAAAAAGTGCATCTGTAGGAACAGAGTCTGGACCTTGGTAAGTGTGATGGGCTTGATACACTGGAAGACTCCCTTGGGGGCCCTTGGATAGTGCAGTCTGTGGGCACACAACACCAGGTACCAGCAGTCTGGCTTTGCTCCAGTGTTTCTGCTGCCCAGCCTGGGTCCTGCTCTAGAGCCTCTCCCCGCTCCCCATGCCCATGCTCTGGTTACTCGTGAGTTATGATAATATGTAAGCAGCTTAGAGAATTCTTATCAGAATAAGTTGAACACAATGCAACATTTAACTCTTAATGACAGCCACCTCTGACTGTGAGTGACATGTTATAAATTATGTTTGAACTGGATGTTTTTTTCAGAGGCAGATATTCCCCCTGCCACCCAGTCAGCCCTGTAATGTTGCACTTGTGGCCTTAATCCCACTTGGATGTGTGCCCTGCTGCCTCCACTTTCCGTCACTTGGGTACTTTAGTATTCTTGAACAAATGAACAATCTTTGTTTCTGTACCTTATTAGGCCAAAGACCATAGCAGCTAGCGATGGCATCAGCAGGCCCTGCAGGCAGGATTCTCTGCAGACACAGCCAACCTCCAACAAACCCCTTTTTATCCTCCTGTTTCTAGGAAGAATTATGATGGTGGTGCCCTGCTGTTGATCAGTCAAATCTGTGGTAGGCCTAGAGATAAGTCCTGTAAGTGTGGTGTACTGTAAAACAGCAGCTCCCATTCATTAGTAGCTTGTGTGTAATAAACCACCCAAAGGAGCCGGGGGGAGGGAGAGGGACGAGCAGCTGCAGTATGCAGGGACAAACAACACAACTCATTCTTGGGAGCCAAAACTTTCTAATTTGCTGCTGGGCTGCTGGGAGCACTCAAATTCTTTCTGATAATGTGCTCGTGCCCTCAGTGTCTCTCCCTGTGTTTCGCCGAGTCCTGCTCTCTTGAGGTCCCTGAGTGTGGGATAGTTTCACTTTGAACCCAAAACACAGAGTGTAGTTGAATGGGGAGGAGGGGAACACATTGGCTGAGCAGTGTTTGCAGACTCCAGCATAAGAAAACGGTGGGCTCGGAGACAAGTCGTTCTGCCTGGGAATGGCTGTTGCACGTATCTGCTTGTGCAGTGAGTAAACACAGCATCACATGGGCTGCAGAGCAAGCACGAGAGCGCAGCAAACCCGTGCGTATCTGAGGAACGCGGGAGGAACCGACTATCTCTAATGTTGTTACTGATTTAGAGCCTAGTGGGATATTTAGACACTTGTATCTCCCAAGAGGCAAAAAGCTCCAAGCAAAGCTCAAATCATTAGTAGCTGAAAAATAATTTGGCTTAATTCTACTGTTTTTTCTCATAAGCTCCTGTAAATATTTATATGAGTATAACATTTCCACATTGAAACTGCTTATAGACACGTGAATTTAAATGGAATCTGCTAGGTATAATGTAAGATGCTCCACGTGTCGAGATGTCTGTAGTTCCTAATACTAGCATAGCTGTGAATGCATTGGTGCTTTAGGATCTCAGCCTTGGACCCTCTAACTGCCTGTAGAACATTTTAGACCAGGAACTGAAATTATTGTGTGTTGCACAACTGGTCTCGTAGAGCAGACCTTTTCACTAACTTTTGTTTCGTCACAGGAAAATTGAATTATTTTCAGATAGCTGCTGCTCTGGAGGACCGCTGGACCCTTGCAGGAGATGACAGTGGCTGCTTTTTCACAGTGATGTGCCAGGCTGTGATGGTGTTTGGACTGTTTCCTAACATTTGTATAGACAAGGGCAAATTCAGGCTTGAACCAAACTGCAAGTACTTTGTATGTAGACAAGGCAAAATTGCAGATTTGAGGTTTTTCACTTCCCTGCAGGAGATCCACCTTTCTTTCTCCTCTCTGGGAGGAGCTGTGCTGTGAGTTGCCAGAGTCTCAAGCTCTGAAATGAGAGGTGCTTCTGCCAGATTGCTCCTTGGTACAGTCACCCAGTGGGCTGGTGTAAAAATGTCCCAAAGAGTCCTTGTGTGCACCCACAAAATGGTGTTAACTAAACCTGGGCACAAAATTATTTCCTCATCTTCTGAAAGCTTAGGTAGTACAGCTTAGGTAGCCTGCTGCTTTGAGTTCCAATTGTGGTATTTTGGCATTTTTGACAAAGTCAACATAATTAGGCATTTTGATTTTCTTTCCTCAAACTTAGGTAGCTAGGTAAATACCTTTATAATCAAAATTCTCTGGTCAGTGCCCATTTCCAGCACGGAGCCTGATTTCACTATGCTGTTTCCAGGATTTCCAGCTAGAATTGCAACGAGGAGGATTTTATGGGAGTCTTTCCATGATTTTTCAAAGAAAACTGCACAGGTAACACTTCTGGTAATTGCTGCTTTTCTTCACTGTGTAAGCAGATGTGTCCATGGCAGAGAACAATCAACTGGAAAACTCCAATGCTGGTCAGATCGACCTGCTCCCCTGACAGAAGGCAGCGCACGACAGTTCCCGAACCATGATCACATTGTCAGCAGAAGGTTTGAAGTTCTAGATGAGACCAGCAAACTGAGTGAATGTGCTGGGTAGGTATGAAATTGGGGGAGGGATTTTTTCTGAGGGTTGGAGCCCCATCTCCAGCAGAAGCAAAGCCGTGTAATCCTTGCCTTTGCAATTAGAGCTGCAAAATAACCCCCGGGCCAGATTAGACAAGCTAGACAGTGGGAAAAGCTAAAAATAGTAAATAATCTGCCTCCACAAAAATACCTTAAATCATTAGAAAAGGGCATTTTATGAATTTCCTGGGAATCAGTTACTGCTTTTATATGTTCATAGTTTTCTGCCAGAGGGGCTATATTCTAACTCTTGTTTGACAGAGGTAAACAGGAGTCACCAGACTCTCTTTTTACACTTCAGACATTGAAAAAAGCTGAGTAAGTCCTGAGATTTTTGTATCTAACCAACTAAAACTGGGAGAAATTAAGTAGTTCGTACTGAATTGAGGCAGAATATGCCTTAGTACTCTTTTAAGAAAAGCAGTCTAATAATTTGGGGGTAAAAATGACTTATTGTGGGTTATTTAGTGACTCAACCCAGCTTTCTTTAAAAAAATAGTATGAATCAATGATATTCATCTATTAGCTGAATCCAAACCATTATAAAATCTCTCATTTTAGAAAGTATATTATTTGTGAAAGGATGACAACTGCTGACTTATTTTGCAGCACTCCTGAGATGGATGAAATGTAAGAAGGAAAAAGCTAATCAGAGCAGAATATTTTTAGTGCTTCGCAGGGAACTATATATGATGCTATTTAATTAAGAATGACACTTAAAGGATGATTTGACTGTTTCTGATTAAGTTTCTGATGCAATTTTTTAAATGTAAAAAACCTCAGACCTGAGGCTTGCAGGAAAAAAACCGTGTTCAGAATTAGCTCTTTACTAATACATGTGAAAAAGAGATTAGAGGTTGCTATATATTTATTTTTTCTGGTAACTTGTATAATACTGTATGAAAAATATTGTGAACAGTAAATTACATTCTGTTCTGTTTATCTACAGGAGATAATTCAAGAGGAAAAGACTGTATAAAATTAAACAGCACACTGTGCGTACCCGTATGCACATGCCTGCGTGCCTGCATGTCCTGTGGCTGGTGTGCTCGTTTTCAAGGGGAGGTTTTGGTGATGGATGACTTAACACAAACTTCCAGTGCACAACACGCTGTTCTTGCGTGCTGCCTGCTGCTTATTTCACGAGCTGCTCTTTCCCACCCCAAGCAAGCTTAACGTGTTGCAGCACTGTCAGCACCCCAGCAGCCTCGTGACGGGGATGTGATATTGAAATTCCAGGAGCTCTTTTCCCACTGTTGACTTGGAGCAGAAGCGACTTTGGTGGCGAAGGGGCTGCGCTGGGGCTGGCGGGCTCTCCCGAGGCAACGGTGGCCCTGGAGCTGCTGCAGGTGTTGAACATCCGCGGGGGCTCTGGCAGAGCTGCAGCCACGTGTGTCGTGAACATCTGGGTGCGTGAGCACAGGGGGTGTTTGCTCACCCAGCTGCCGGACACCTGGTGACTGGGCTGGCGTTGCTCTGGGTGCCGGAGCTGCCGAGACCGACCCCATCCCCACGGCTCTGCACAGTCCCCTGGCCTGTGTGAAACTGTGCACAAAGTTTCTGCCGAACATGAATTTAATAGGCTTTCTGACTTGACAACCTAATTTTAAATGAAAACGTCTATGTTGAGCAAAAGGCACGTTTGCCTCTCCAAATAAATGGAATTATGGTTCCAAGATCTGACTTAATCCTGAAGCTCTTACACTGTTCAGTAAGTAGAAAAGAAAGAGGATTGCTCGGAGAAGCAGGGGTTAGCAAGATCAGCCTCCATTTTATACCGTCTTGCTCATTTTCCTTCTGAATTTTAATACACCTTTTCCAGAACTCCCACTGGCTTGTTATAACAAAGTTGAAGTAACTTCACATCTGCTACTTAATGGCAAACAAACTAATAATTGAAAAGAATGAGGAATGGTATATAGAGTGCCCATCCAACTTCCCTGCTAGGAAAATTTGAGAATTATTTAATGAACCAAAAATGCCATTCTTACAGAGGTATTTTTTTTTCGTAAAGTCATGTCCTTTTAAAATTTAATTCAGGACTTTTCTCCAATACATTGTAACTATTTGTTCTTTCTCTACATTGTTTTGTTTGTGAAACTGTATTTAAAATCTGTTCTGACATTTCAGAGGTTTTGAGAGAAGATATTTACAGAATAATGATGCCATTTGTATTTGTTGTATTTCTAAAACTGGAATTTCTGATCAGATAACATTAAAAATAATTATATTATTTTTTGTGTGTTTTCATGACATTTATTTATTTCTAGTTACGAATTGGTACCTCGTCTTGTATTTTAAGGCTAATGAAGGAAATTGGGATCAAAATTGTCTTTGTTCTTACGTGTCAATCTGTTCTATGGCCTCACTGCTGCTCTCCGCACTCTCTGAACTCAATGATTTGCCTTTCAACTTTTTTTCTGCTAAAGCCCTGAGTTACCTGTATTCCAGTCAGCAGGCTGGATGTTCAGGATAGCTAAAGCTGAAAGAAGCCTGGGCAAGAGAAGTAGGTTGTTTACGGGATTCATTCAAATGAGCCTCCAGCAAAGACCAAAATGAAGATGGAATTAAATTTATTGTGGCAAAATTCTCTTCATGACCTGCAAGAACAATGTACAGAGAATTTGGACAAAGAAAGTTTTGCAAGCTTCATTTCAAAGCTGAACCGTGTTGCATGGAAAAAAAGAAAAATAGCCCTGAAAGATGACTTAGTTTTGTCTGTGCAAAGAGGATACCTGGC
Organism: Columba livia; assembly: GCF_036013475.1. NCBI lineage: Eukaryota > Metazoa > Chordata > Aves > Columbiformes > Columbidae > Columba > Columba livia. The sequence goes on along the minus strand of NC_088610.1, from coordinate 9,531,289 downwards.
CTGTACTTCATCCACTGCTCTATTGTGATCCTGTAAGGGGGTTTTGTACATAGACAAAAACTGGGCGCAGCAAACGATCAGGAGTGGTCAGTGTTGGGGGCCAAGTGAGGCTTTGTTTCTTCTCTTCCTGCCTGGGCTGAGCTTTCACGGGAGCCCAACGTGATGTGACGGGGGTTTCCGCGGTCCCGATCTCCTGCCTGCACCTCCCTGCCCCTCACCCCTCCTCGCACCTTCCCGTCCCTCCGTCCATCCAACAGAACAAGGGAACAACCTTCTGCTGGTTCAGCCTGCACACCTGGCTCAGTGCGGGGCTGGAGCGGTGGGGACCTGGCTGGGCTGACACCTGCCGAAGCCCCATGGGGACCCCAGGGCACCCCGTTTGGGCATCCTGGGGCTGGTGAAGTCCCTCACTGTCACTGAGATTGGGCAGATGGTGGTGGATCACACCAGCCCATGTCCCATCTGAACCATCCTGCCTGCACGTGTGGGGCGGTCTTGGGCAAACCGCTTTCTTGGAACATGTGTATGGGCTGTGGTGCCTGGGTTTTGTGCTCACGGCCAAACCAAGTGAGGAGTACAGGGGATTTCCAAGCCATGTCTCCACCCCATTGCAGGGTCTGGCTTTCACTGCAGTAATTCTGGAGAGAAATGAACAGATTGTGGTAAGAAAATAAAATAGCGTTTTAACCTTTTGCTTCTGAAAACGAGCAAAAGTAACATTTAGATTTGAAAGAAACGTTTTTCTTTTTTCCTGACAGACCTGTTGCAAGAAACATTTTAGCCAATTCCAGATTGAAACCAGCTCACTTTTTCTTTTTAGATTCAAATTTCAACTAGTTTCTATTCAAAGTTTTTAAAGAGACATACATAACATCATTCTTCAGCATGACATCTGAGTCTCACCCCCTACCAGGAAGGATACCTTAACCTCACTGTTGCTGAAAAGACTAGAGAGAAAAATAGCTTGTTTTTTTACATCGCTTCACATGGTCGCTTCGTACTACTTGGAGTAAAGTGAGTTCATTGTAACTCCTCTGCTTTGTGTTTCACCTTTCAGTTCGGGTGGGACTTTCAGTGGCTGTACAGAGACGGACGGAGGAAAAAATGAGAAAGCAAGCAAAAGCCTGCTCCCAGAAAAATCACCATGGTATTTATATGGGCTACATGGGCAAGAGGCAGATGGGCAATGTGAAAAGAAGATGGTTTTGTAGATGATTCTGGTGATCATAAGGTTATCGATGCCTCCCTGGAAAAAAATATGATCAAGCTAAACCATCCCTACACAGCAGTGTAACTGTACTACAAACCGATTTTGCAGAAACTGCTTTAATCATAGCTGTGAAATAAATGTGGACAAATCTGTGAATATTTTTCTCTTAAGTTTTTTTAAAGTAGAAATCAAGGAAGTGTCTTTTTGTGCGTGTGTGGGTTTTTTTCTTCTTTTATGACAGGGGAACAGACCACAGTAATGCAGAACAAAGATGTTATTAAAATATTCCTACCATATCTCCCTGTCTTTCTCAAGCCACTCCAACCAAAAGCTTTTGTAAGCATGTGGGGGCAGCACTGACCTTTTAATTCTGTTTATATGATGAGTAGAAAAAATACATCCCTGGTCGAGGAGGACCTGGACTTGTAGGAGTTGCCCCAGGCATTTTAAGCAACTACAGCTTGGGGTGTTTCTGCAGGCAGGCAGCCCTGCTCCTGCACTGCGGGATGGCAGCAGGTGCCTGCAGGGGTGTCTCTGGTTTGAGGGAGACACAAGGGCACAAACACTTGTCCCATAAGCCTAAGAGGTGGACACTGCTGAGGTCCCACACCTGGGAGCACTTACATAGCTCAATATATTCCCAGGTGCAGTTTTGCTTGTGGTGGCCAGAGTCCAGTGCTAAGGCTGGTGGTTGAGCTGTGGCTCTGGGTTGCTCTTTGCAGTAAGCTCAGGTGCTTGGTGGGTGCTCCCCGGGTCCAGAGCAACCTGTGGGGCTGCTCCACGCCTACAGCAGGTCCTGCCCCACAGTGTGACTCAAGGCTGGCAGCATGGAGGTTTGCAGGCTGTCTGTTTCAGAAGCATCATCCATCACACCAGCTGCCCTCCCTGCTGCCAGCCAACTCCCTGCCACACTGCGCAGTGAACGGGACCCAGAGAAGAAGCCATGCATGCAGGGTGAGTGTTCCACCACCGGCAGGGACGCGCTCAGTGACCCGGAGCTGAGCACAGCCCTGCAAAGGCAATGGGGGGGATGTCCAATGGTGTGTCTGCAGCACATCTTGTCCCAAGCTTCCCTCTCTCTGGGATGACTGCTCACGCAGCCCCACAACTCACATTGTGTTTTGAGTTCACTTTCAGCTGGTTTTGCTCCCCAACACAGATTCTGTGGGAGCATCTCCTTGCAAGAGACAGCTGTGTTGCAAAACTACATGCATAAGGGGTGTGAGGGTGGGTGAAGATGCAGAATTAATGCACAGCAACAAAAGAAGAGAGTGGAAATAAAACATTGCACCTGTGAGACAAGGGATCACAAGGCAGCCCATGGATAGGCAGAAACGAGGTTTGTTAGTCTCTGTCCCTAGGAGTCAAACACCAGCTTTCAGCATGTACATCCTTTTTCTTCCCCAGTTTTGTTTTGTTTTGCCAGTTGCTCCTACACCATTGCACGAAGCTACAGAGAGGCACAACCAGTGCAGAACTGAGGCGGCTGCCCAGGGCTGCCATCCTGTGTGGTGCTGAGCCCCCGCACCGAGCCAGCAGCGCCCGCTGCCGCCAGCAGCGCCGGCGGAATTAAGGGCATTTCACAGCTTTCAGGCACAGGAACAAATTGTAAACTGTAGTGTTGCATCCATGTGTGAACACACACACACACACACACACACACACACACGCACACACAAAGCCGTCAGCAGCTGATGCTTCACACTAATCACTCTTATAAATGACTCTAATTAGACTTATAAATATCTCTGACTTTCCTACAGGGAACAAAATGCCCAGAAGGCCTAATGTAAACTCAGGGGAAAAAAAGAGTTAAAAAGATGGGTAAGAGCTATTTTTAAACCTGGCAAGTCCTACACCAGCGCTCTTGAAAATTCAACCAGTAGTACAGAAATCCTAAATTGCAGTGCCCTGCACCCCCCCGGAGCCCTTCAGGCTGCTGGAGGGGAGGCGCAGCATGGGCAGATTGGGGGTGAGCAGCCGGGGGAGGGGCTGCAGCCCTCAGCCTTTGTAGCTGGAGGGCGAAACACTGGGATCCTGCAGAGAGGGAACACAGAAACCCTCAAGGCAGAGGGAAATAGGCCTAGACAAAAGCCCGTTACATGGTTGCAAATCACCCCACTGCTGTTATTTTATTTACCGCTGTCCGCAGGAGGATTGTTTTCTCTTGCAAAATTTTAAGCTTTTTTTTTTTTTTCCTCTCTCTCCTCCTTGCTGCACAACAGTGGTCACTTATACCACAGTGCCACATACAGACTGAACTCACCTCTGCTCTCGGGCAGGGAGGGGATGCTGCTGGCGGAGGCCTCCCCAGCATCCACAGCCACTGCCCGGCATGCTGTTTTGATTAAAAAGATAAACCTTTTTTATCCAAGGAAACAGCCCATGGGCAGGTTATTTCGATGTCTGGGTGAGCAGCGCAGCTCAGCCGAGCCACCCTGGGTGTCTGCTGGTGCACAGGCACTCACACAACCCCCCTGACCTTCCCTGCTCCGCCAGTAAAAGTTTCCAGTGATTATCATTAAAGCTTTTTTAATGAAAAAATCTTTTTCAAAGGATCTCTACATTATTTTTCTATGGTGTAAGAGAGAAGGACAAAGGCTTCTGGGGCATCACATTCATTCATTGGATGTTTGTTTGGGAAATAAATTTCCCTTTCGGTGTCTCTGCAGTGCCGTGGAGTCACGTGCATCTTCCCTATCCTATTCAGGCAGGGGAAGTTTAGCACTGCTAGATTTTAACCATCATGTTGAACACGAGTACTCTGTAAAAGCAACCCGTAGACTTCTGCAGTTTGAACGAGGTGCTGATATGGACTGGGATTTGCTGGCAGTTCCCCCACCTTCAGCCTTTGTGCCTGTAAAACGCCTTTTGGACATTACCCACCACGCGCATGAAACCATCAGCAGCGTGGGAAGGAAGGAAAGAAGGAGAAAAGACAGAAGCTGTGTTTCTGTGGAGAAGAAAAGACTCTTGCACTTGCTGTAAACATTTTTTTCACAGTGGTGGCCTGGCCATGGGGAGCACAGGAGGGTGCAGTGTGGGGGGAACCCCGGTGAGGTCTGGCTGCCCCAGCCCCAGCCAGCCCCCTGCAGCTGGGAGGTGAGCTCTCCCTCCTCTGACAGGTATTACAAGGTGTTTGAACAGGTAATTAGCCCCCAAACCAGGCTGCAGGAAACTCTTCTGGTCATCCCAGCACCGGCAGTGAGCTGGAGGGCTGATTTTCGACGGCTGATTTACCCCAAACAAAGGCCCCAAACAGCACTGAGCGCCCGACTTAGGGATGGTAACTTTAGAGGCAATGGGCCCCTTTCCCATCAGTTTAAAACAGTGTTATTTTTTCCAAGCTGATAACATTTTAAACATGTTGCAAGATGGAGTTTTCTTAGGAGGCAGGGAAGCCTGTGAATTTGCTATAAAAGAAACTTCTGTGACTAAGGAAACCCGTTCTGTGAATTCACCTGCTGCCAGCCAAGGAGAAATGTTTGGTGTTTTATTTCAATCAAAAATTTGCCGCGTATCTGATGCTTTATCTAACCCCACTCTTTGGAAGACTTGAGATCACACTTGGCAGAGCTCTCAGGTCTGAGCTGCTTTATTATGCTGCGCTCTACTAGTTTTAATGTTTTAGACTGGTGGTATGGCAGTAATACAAATATAGCCCGAAATCCTCACAGAATGGGCAATGTGCATTTGATGTGGCCCAAATGAATATCGTTTTCTTTTATCAGGAGTTTATAAAAGCACTTGATGTTGTTGAAAAAAAACAAAACACCAACACATCTTCTTTTCCCTCTTTCCTCTGAGCAACGTCTCAGAAATGCACAGCGTATCTCTGGCTGCCAAGAGATCTGTTTTGGCCTTGGCCTGCACATCCTCCTCTGCAGGTGAGGGAACCCAACAAACCCTGTGTTATTGTCTACCAGCTGAGGAAATTTGCCATGGTGCTACTAATACGAATCTTTGCTGTATCCTCAGTGTTTTCTTAAACTCTGTAAACTCCATGCAGCTACCCTGAAGTTTGAACAATTCAACTTAAGTGGAAGCACAAGGGCAGAGGGTGCCAGGCAGAGACATTCGCTGCACAGAAGGGTGTTTGTGCCTCACACCCCCATTTTTATCAAGCTTTGTCTGCTAGCCTTTATTTTTTGACATTATACAAGGCAGAACTGCCCTGTAGCAGCAGATTTGATGGGTGGTCTCAGCTTCTGAGTATCTATATAATCCCATTGTCTACGTGGACCAACATCTGCAGTCTTGAGCACTTTGTTTAGCCTGCTGCATTTAAGGGGGTGACTCTGATATGGGGTGGGTGCTGAAATGTGTGCACATGCTCTGACCATTCTTGGCCATATTTCATCCAAATCTGCTTTTCATAGATGTGGGGTGTTTGAACTGCAGCATCTGCCCTTTGTCTCAGGTGGTGGCAGCTCCCAACAAAGGTGCAACATCAGCTGGCTGGGGACACAACGTCTGATGTTATCACAGCTGGAGCCTCTCAAGCCGTGTCTGTCATAGCACTGAGATTGCGCATATACAAAATGAATTTAGGATTACTGCAATTCACTGGCCAACGCTGGGCACGGTCCTGTTACAACCTCTAATTATGGGTAGTAACATCTCGGGTGCAAGTGGTAGGATTTTGTTCTTACAGTGTTAAATGTTGGGGTCTCACTGTTTGGTGCATCAGCCAAGGCTGCAAATAGCAAACATTTTGCTGCAGTGAAGACCCTACTTAACCTAACTCAATAGGTCCCAGCTGTGGTTTTTTATTAGTAGAAAATTCAGGCCACCTGCCTGCTTGCAGTCTTTCAGTGTGGGTCTAGTTGGTGCCCAACAGTTGTTGCTTCCTCTCCAGGTAAGGGTTTTACTTTTATTGCTATTTGTATGGTTTTTTTTTCTTATAATTTATAAGGTATGTTGTTGTTTTTCTGGAGGACAGGAAAAAACAATCTCTTCTCTAGCAGAATGATGGGTGTATACCAAGTTCTGTTGTGTGAGAGGTGGTTTGTTTGTTTAAGATTGTTGTAAGCATACTGTGTGCATAACCTGCAAGTGTACTTAAATCTGGCAGTGTTTTTCTTGAAAAAAATGAGTTTGATACATAAGTTTATGCTGAAGCTGAAAATAGTTAATGCATTTAGTTTTTAAATGGCTACAAAGTTAATTCTGTGCTCAGAAAACATGTATTCTTCATCTGGGATAGGAGTGCTGTGTTATAACTCTAAGTGGACTAAACCAAATCTTGCTGCTTTCATAATAAATCTATCTTCAACCACCACACAGTGTCTTGCTGAGTACGGAGAAGTGGCCTGTGTTAGCACTGAAATGGTGGGTGATTTTAGGAGTTCCAGGGATATTCTGAAAGATACCAGGAGGAGTAAGTTAATCTTGTAAAAATGAGGAATAGTGTGGAGAGCTGTGGTCTGATTCTCTGTAGGCGGTGAAGCCCCTTAATGCTAAATACTGGGAAGGTGTGTGGTAAGAAATGGTCATGCTGTCTGGGATATACACAGAAAATGTTAATGTGTTAATAAGCCTTGGCTTGTTTATTTACTAGTTTACGTATTTAGGGAATGTTTTCCAGCTTTGTCATTCTGTTTGGGGTTGGAAACATGCTGTTTGTTTATTTGTACCTTAGAAACATTTGTAACTGCAGGGATGGGGTTTTTAAAGCCCACCCCAAATGCCTGTGAGTTTCCTGGCAGCACCTGGGGGTCCTGCTCCGAGTGGCAGAAGGAACCCCTGTGGTGTGGGGCTCAGCAGGGACGTGCAATGGGGCTCAGCAGTGGGAGCCGCAGCGCGGGCTCCTCCAGAGCTGTGTCCTTCCCAGCAGCCGGGCTGGAGCCCAGGTCCTGGCTGGGCTTCAGCAGAGACACTGGGAATGTGGGGAACAGCTTATCAGAGAGTACAGTCCCATTGATACTTCCAAAGGGGGTTGATGGGGCTGGGTGGGTGAAGGCAGCTTTTTCTGGTTTTCCCATAGAAGTGCTTTTTTACATCGTTCACAGGATGGAGATCAGGAAGTCCTGTAACTCTGTGAGTCCCCTGCACACCCTCCCACCACATCTGCAAACACTTCCCAATGGAGGATGAGGGGACATGATGCTTCTTGGTGACTGACTGGGGTCACAGCGCTGCTCTGATCTGCAGTGCTCAGTTGCCAGAGCTTTAGTCTTGGGGTTCCCATGTAGAAGGCGGTGGTATCTGAGTGAACAGTTAAACATTACCTGTTGTCTTTAAGCCAGGTACAGGGAGGACATGTGTTTTTTTTTTTGTTTGTTTTTTTTTTTTTTTTAGTTGGGACTGTATGAAATGCAGTTATTATTCTTTTCCAGCAACAAAGAAGAAACTAAAGAAAAAAGAGTCAGCATAAATTCTGTGTACAAATAGCTTTTGAGTTTTCATCTGTGTGGAACTTCTCCTTATTAATTTCTGAAATGACTTTAGTAATGACTAATGATATGCTACAACAAAACATAGTTATTACTGGGCTAAGAGTTCAGGAAAGAAATTAGAAAAAAACATTTAACTCACAGGAAGGTTTTAAATATCTTATTGAAAGCTGCTGGACCCGGGCTCCCAGATCTCACTCTGCAGAGCACACTTTGGATGTACCTTTAAAGACTTTAAACAGCTTGAGACTTGTAGTTTGCCACAGGAGCTTAGAGCAAATTCATGTTTCTAGGTTTTAAACCCTGAGCTAGAGTACAAGAGCCCTGCTCAGGAAGGTAAGGAAAGGTGTAACAAGGTCATTTTGAACCACATACATTCAGGTTGTACTTTTAAAGTAAATGCTAAATTTAATTGAAAGCTGAGGGCAAGGGAGGCAGGGTAGCAGCAATGTGCTGATTTATTTTGAAGCATGTGAGTAGCTGTGCTCTTGAGTGCTTGATGAGCTGCAATCTTAATAAAATGGCCTGGGCAAGTCGGTAGGAAGAGGGATGGGCTGAGATGAAGGACGAGTTTGGGGACTGTGCACGTCTGTACAGCCTCTCCCTGGAGTCTGGTGCTCTCTCAAGTTGATGGCAGCATGTCAGAGTGTAAAACGTGGCGATGAAGCCATGTGTTTAACCAAAACCTCCAACAGAAGTTTTGCAGGGGTTATATTGCATTGGTGAAGTGCTGGATGAACAGAACCAACCAGATACAGATGTTTGAAAATGGAACTGCAAAAGGCAATAACTTCACTGAACTTGTGCTCAGTTTGAGTATTAACACTTCATTTCCCCTTCCATTTCTGAGGTGTTCAGTAGATTCACTGGTAAAGGGGGTGACAATATTTCACCCTCTTTATGGAAGGAGATGCTGAAGCATTGGGGGATATGGCACCTTGTGCTGTGTCTGCTAGCAGGTAGAGGGGCAGCCTGGAAAAGTCCTTCTGCTTGGGACTTGATGAGTCTAATCTTGCTTTACCAATAATTACTGATGCTGCTCTGGCAGAAGAGCACTTGCTAAGAGAATAAAGACTCTTGGTGATATTAGCAGATTTTTCCTTTGTTTTGTTATACCAGAATTATAACCTCTTTTTAAAGCTCACCCCACTTTTCCAAAGGAACTGCTCACAGAGATGCTTGTGTGAACTTTCCAGCCAGGTCCCCTCAGACTGATCTCCTGAAGCCTTCTCCAACCAGCTGTGATGCATGAGGTCCTCTGGCCCAGGTCCATGCAGTGCCACCCTCAAGGGAGAACTGTAATTAGCACAAGCTTTTCTTTTTCTCTGTAGCTGCATTTTCCACCTTAGCCTCACTCCTTGAATAAGGAAAATGATGTTACTACTGGTGGCTTTACTGGCTGTCAAAAATTTGTATCACTTTGCTGTAGAAAGAAAGGTGAATATTATGGTTTTCTCTGCCTGAATTTACTGTTGCTTCTACTATCTTGCTGGGCTGATTTGTGACTGGTCAGTTGACTGCAATGGTAATGGCAAAGCGTTGCTCTCCTGGAGTCTGAAACGGGAATTACGTAGAAATTCAGTGAGTGTGGTGCTAGACCCTGAGGAGGAACATATCTTACTGTACCTGGCTGTCTCGTTAAGCTGTTGATTTTTATAGCTGTCAGCTGTTACATTTACTAAGTTCCCTGAAGGCTGAAAAAGTCGCATACTCAGGATGGTGACAACAGCGATGTAAATGTTTTTACTGTAATTTTGCCAGCAAGTATCTGTTCTCTCTGCTTTTTAAAAATGAGAAATAAATACAGAGTCCACACAGGATGTTTTCTAAGTGCTAAGATAGGTATTTGTAATCTGTACATCACATATATGCAATTACTTCCCATTTGAGTGGTCTTTGCTTTTCTATTTTAGAAATAACCTGTAAGGAATTAAACAGCAGCCACCACCCCTCCCAATTCTTACCAGGTCTTATGAAAGCAGGTTGCAGTTGTCTCCTCTAGACTAAAGTTTCTGAAAATTGCTTCCTAGGTCAAATTTGGTCTCCTTCATCTCATTGTTTATGGAGGCTAATTTTAGTCTTTCCACCTGCATAACATATTAATTCCTTAGTCTATTAAAGACAAGGCATTGTCAATTATGAACATTCAATGAGTCTGATTCTGAACTTTCTGAATATATTCCTGTGAAATTCTTCTTTGGCCTAAATGAAGTATATTGTTATTCTGAAAACAGAGCTTACTGTTACCCTTCTCATGAAGATAAGTATTTCAATGCAGGTAAGGATGTTTTAGAAAAACTGAAGAGAACTTAGACTATGAATTATCTCATAGACCATGGATTATTACACCAAGATGAGCCTTTTAATACCTCTTTCCTGATTTCTCCTTAAGGCAGTTTTTTTTGTCACTTTGGGGCAGAGCTGTCATGGGAAGTCCCTTGCTCTTCATCTTACTAATATATATATACTTAATCATCCATATTTGAAGTTCAACACACAAATTAAGAGAATATTTAAACTGTGTTGAATAAGTGCAGTTAGTGGTGCCACTGGTGTAACAATTTGTCTCTACAGTTCCTGTTCTCTTCCTGTGATCCAATATTGCTTAAATCGCAACAACTGTATTTGTTATAATGACTTTATTAATATGTTTTTCAGAGGTATGATTGACCAAATATGTAATTCTCCAGGATCCTTGTAACATACCCAGTCAAAAGTTTGTTTCTTCCTCTTGAGGTAGCACCTATAAGATTATAAACCCCACCACTTAAAGAAAGCAGTCTTGCATGTTTGTTAGAAAAATATCTTCAATAAATAAGTTTTGGCTATGATCTTGCAAATTGTCAAGCATGCGCTTAGTGTTATAGTGCTGCTTCAGCTAGATAATAGTTGGACTGTGCAGAGGATCAAAGGAGCTGGGAACTAAATTCCCATTGCTTAATGGGAATGAACTTCCAAATCTTGCTTTTTTTTTTGTGTTGGTGTGAATGCTAAAAGAGGGTGGGAACCACATTCCATTATTTTCCAAAACACTTGAAACCCATAAATGAGGTAGCCCCAGATTCGTGTAGATTTCTGTAGTTCAGGTGAAGTCAGATCCAGGCTGATGATTTGACTCTGGCCAGCTAACACAGGTGAAACATTTTTTCTGAAGGAAAACTATTTTCATTCCTGTGGGTGTTATAATGTGATAAAAGATGACAGTTGCATTTTGCTGTGGTGCACTGCAAGTTGTGTGGAGCAGGGAAAGCTGCTCTGCCCACAGAGAGCTGGACCCAGAGAAGAACATGTATATGGGCCTTGATGTTTTACAGTAACCTACAGTCAAATTTTAATGTTTTGAGCTTTATGTTACCAGGATTCCGTGCTTCACCTGAACCAGGGGGAGGGGAAATCTGAAACCTGAACTGATTTCTTTCACTTTTTTGATATTATGTTAGTCTCCCCTGTGTCATCTTAGTTTATTCCATCCGGTGAAGTGATCCAACAACTAGGAATTGAGAACTTAATAAAATCAAAGCTGTGACAGGGATCAATAACTGCTTCATGCAAACTTTCCTCATCTGACGAAGTATCATGAATAATTTCTCCATTTGAAAAATGGACCAATTAAATTTATTCTACAAGTAACATTTTTGGATTTGCCAGTTAATAAAGTGCTACCAATTAAACTTATACCAGACATCTAGAGTTAGCTATGATTTATACAGCATGTCTATCTCTGTTACTTGTGGGGTTTTCTTGGTAGTAAGTGTTGCCATCTTTCCTTTGGTTTTCTTGTCTCTGATATTCCTAAGCTAATTAATATTTGTAGTTGTCTTTATCTATGAAATGGGGTTGCAACCATAAGCACATTCTTAAACCTCTTAGTACTGAAAGGAAGACCTAAATAACTTTTAAATCTGTGAGACAATGTCAAGAAATGTACTTGCTTAAATTTAATCCATCACTCTGTGCCAGCAACACATATAGCTAAAAGGTCAGAGAATCACTGAGTGGGAGAAAAACAATTAATTTGGTATCAAAAAGGTAATAGGATAAGGCCTCACCAACCCTCTCCCATTGTTCTGCAGCATTAACTTCAGCAGGTCAGATGCCACTGGTTGTTGACCTCAGGCTAAACAGGGTCAGCCTGGGCTGATTACAAAAGAGATGTGTTTGCACTTACCCAAGTGTGCCTTAAAAAAACTGATCCCACATCTGTGTTGTTCCTGGGGAGGAACACACAAAGGGTAAACATTTTTCAATGCAAATATGACTTACAGAATCTTTTGCATGAAGAACAGTGTCTCCCACCGTGGCACAGACCCTACATGAGCATCCTTCCCACCACCGTGATGCATTGTAGCCCCAGACATGCCAGTAGGTGCAGTTGAAGAATTGATGATGAACTGGGAAAACCTGCTGTGAAGGGAACTGGGGGAAAACACATGTGTTTTTTTCCTAACTTTGCTGCCACATATAATTTCAGTTGGATGCCTGCTCCCGGAGAAGATGCTAATGTTATTAAACCAGAAGATACCAGTGAGTTAGATAACTTTCTCTTGGAGGGGGTGAAAAAAGTCCCAAAACTTTCTATACCTACACTTCTGTTTTTATGCCAAATCTTCAGTAAAGCTCATCCCAGTGTAGAGGGCAAGATCTGGCCTTGCTATGTCTTTTAAATTCACCTCTCCAAAGCCTTGGGATTTGCTTTGTGCTTCTACTGGAGTCAGTGGTGCTCCCCTCCTGGGGACAAGTAATCCCACTGCTTTTAGATGCTTAAGGGGGAGAAATAGCTCTATGTCAATGTTGGATTTGCTTCATTGATGCCATGGTGCTCTGCTGCATTGAACCACAGGTTGGTTATCCAGTGTAGCTGTGTTCAGTTAAGGTCCAGGTGAAGATTCTGTCTGTGTACCTCTCTCTCTGCCCCCTGCTCCCATCTTTCAACAAATTCTGATGCTTTTGGTTGATTTCAGCCAAACCTCACCAACTGGTAAAGAGCTACAAGTTTCTACAAGACTTGTGACAGCAGACTACAAGTAGGGCAGAGAGACTCTGGAAGTCTCCTGATCAGAGACAGTGAAAAATCTGTAGTGTCAGCTCACTTTTAATAGTGAAGGGAACCATGAAGGGGAGAAACTGTGGCTTAGCCACAGAAATGGTTATAGACAAGACGATAAAAATGAAATGCAAATTTTGGGAAACCTGGCTTCTCTAGCTCTTCGGCTTTCCCAAGTTAACTTAGACCCTGACTGGATGCAAGTGTCTTATTTACATGCTTTATGCTCAGCTGCCCATCGAAGCCATCCAACTTGCAGCTCTGGAGTTCAGACAATTTTAATAATTACAAAGCTGTAAATATTCCAGCTGACAGATGTGAACTGGAGTATCACTGCATTATAAAAACATTTGAAACTCTACCTCCAGGCTGGAGACAGTTAGCTAATTGAAAAACAAAAGAAAACTCGTCATTTCATATGCCATCTACCTGCTTAAATTTTAATAAGATTTCTCCCCTAAAGATACTCATTTATTCTATGGATGAGACCTTTTGGAATCAGCTGAATTCTTGTTACCTTTATTGTTGGGCACGATTCCATGAACTGCTGGGCCTTCTCCACATCTGCTGTGGAACAGGGGTAAAAGGTTTGATTTTAAGCACCAGTGTTTTGTATACACATAGCAAAGACTCCTATTTGTACAACTGTTTTTCTAGGAAAGGAACAAGTTGAAATATGGCTATGATAATTGCTAGTAAATACATACTGCACAGTAGAGATTGAGTGGGATGGGGGGAGCAATGATAATCCATTGAAGTCTGAAAAGTAGGAACCATTTGCGTCATTGAAATAACTGCAGCAATGCTCTTTTGCTTGGGATCATGCTGATTAAAAGCATTAGTTGTGAAGATTTCTTCTGTGCTCTTAAGTGTCACTAGTCTCTGTTTTGTGTTGACCAGCAGCTTTCTGTGCAGCTTCCTCATTTGAAGTCTTCCCTCATGTAGCGCTCCCACATTTGAGCGTTCACTGGTCATGAAGATAATGTTGTAATTGTCCCAATGGCTGTGCCAGCAGTGATGGGCTGCTGTGCTGGAGGTAGCCAGGTGTAGGTATTTCTTCATTAGGAAAGAGCAAAACACACGTGCATGCATGCACTCTTACTCAGATGGCTCAAAAAACAAGGCAAAAGGTTGAAAATTCAAGTGCTGAATGAAAAATAAGTTAGATAAGTGGAAAAGTGAGGATGATTTTGCCAAGCTGAGACTGTCCTGTGGTGTCTGTCACTTAGAAACCCAATTGCACGGTCAACTGCAATGGCATGAAAGCCCATCAGCCCAGTAATCTCCAGCTTGTAATTGATTCTGTTTCTACAAATGTTAGCTAAAGCAAAAATCTGCATTAAGGTAAGTGCTAAACATCCATCAGTCTGACTGATTAGTCAAAGTAGGAATTGCTGGAGAAATGCAAGTTATTTGTCATCAGATTAAGTGTGAAGTTTTGCTTTCACAGTCAGAAAGCTAATAAATTGCTTGTGATGGGATCAGTTTGGTTTTCAGCTCCGCTTGCTGTACAAACCTCAGTGTTTGAGGGCACACCTCCTCAGATCGGGAGGCAGATAGACAAAATAAAAATATTTTTTGATTAAATAGATATCAAAAGATGCTGTAAAAAAAAAAAAAAAGCTTGAATTGCAAAGATTGAACAACTAAACTAGATAATAAACAAGGCAGACTCTTAGTATAAAAACCAAACTGAATTGATCCATGTATTGTCTAAATGTTTGATATTTCTTCTTTTGTATTATATTTGTTTTTTCTTTGTAATTTGTCAATGTAACTGTGCTTTTGTGAGCTGGTCAACTATATTCCATATCCAAGAATGCACACAGGGTATATATGGTTTTTATGCTCTAATAAATATATTGACTTAGTGGAGAGATAATACTGAATTTGAAGAACATTTTTTTTTTTTTTTTGGAAACTACCTGTAATGGTTTTGTGTATCCATACTAAAATTATTCCTGGTCCAACCAAAATCTGTCGTTGGCTGGTGCTGAGCAATTACGTGGCATATGGTATTGTTTTCCATTCTAGTTATGCAACTCTGAGACACATAATGAGTTATGAGCTTTATAATAATCCTACTGATAATTTTATTGAACTACTATTATTGAAACTTAAGATTCACTTATAAAAATGTTCTCTAGTAACCATAGGACACTAAAGCTTAATGAAAATGAATGCAAAGGGGTTATAAAGAGGTTAAAACTTGGTTTACTTTGTATTCAAGCAAGTACTTGTGAATATTTTTTTTCCTCTATTTGCTTATCTTTGGGGTGAGTAACTTTCATGTACCTCACCAAGAAATTTAGTGAGTACAGAGCAACTCAGCAGCCTGTCCCTTGGCAAAGTGCTCAGGGATTGTTTGGTGACCACTGGTGGTCAGGTGTCTACTTTTACCAGTAACAGTGATCACCTCTGGCCATGTGTCCTGGGCTGATAGTTTTGATGTCAACAGAGCGTGCTTACCTGAATCAGTGTTTTGACGTTCCTTCCTCAAAACACCTAATACATAATCACCTTGAAAAGACCTCTCATACCCAAAAGACTCTCGTGTGGACCTGTCCATCCTGGTGGGACTCCTTGGGGGGCCCTGAGCTCTGCTGAAATGCTTCTTACAAGCAGGGTGAGTTGTGAGGTTTCTCCCCCATACATGTGCTGCAGCTTGTGTTCATGCTGCAGCCTTGTATCAGAGCTGGCTGTTCCCCAGAAACCTGTAAGGCTGCTATTTCCAAAGATCTTTTTCAAATGTAGGTGAAACTGCTCCTCAGGCTCAAAAAGAGCAGCTTACAATGGAAAAGCCTGGGCTGGGTTCCTCATGCTTATTTGTGACATCTTACACAACTAGCTGTGGTGTTACTTCTCAGGCTTGCAAACAAAATCTCTCCCCAAGGACTTTCCTTTCCCTTGTGTGTAATTTGGAGTTTACAAGTGTGTGGCTGGGTAAGCTAAGAAGCAGCAAGAAAATTCAGTGGCAGAAACTGTGCTTGTGATATTTCTGTCTGCAGTAGAAGGGGGAAGAGCTGCAGCCTCTGTGAGGTACCTTTTGGTGAGACTTTCAGCTGACTTTCCTGTCCCCAAAAGAGTTGATGAGACTTTGTGTAAGTACCTAAACATTTAGATACGTGTGAACTAAATAAAACCACCAGCCCATGTGCAGTTTATCTGAGGTTACAATAGCTTAATTTCTTATTCATCCTTGTTAAAAAATGAGCAACAATTCAGCCTTTAATACAATGTCGAGCTGTGATTCATAGTTGGTGGTAGGAGAAAGCAGTGAACTAATTGCTCGGATCTGGTCAGCAGACAGTGAAGCAGCTCCCTTGTCCGTGATACTGTGCCCCTTCCCTTTCTGATTATTTGCCAGAAAACATCCTACGGTCCCATTCATAAAGTCCAGTAATGACACAAATGTCAGGAGTATCTGCTGAAAGAGTGGGAGGCTGACAGAGCAGCACATTGTGAGCCTGCAAGAGCAGCTCTGCCTTTGGGGTTGTTTTCAGTTCTTTTGTCAGCTGATTACATGGTCTTTTATAATTTCTAATCTACAGAATAGAGCTATTTGCTTGTGGATTATGTGAAAGTCTCAGGCTTATGCAAAAGAAAAACAAAATAATCTGAAAGTGGATTCTGTTGGCAAAAGTTAAACTTCATTTAGGCGGTTTTTATCTAAAAGGGAGTTTAATCTAGGGGTGTGAAGGAACAGAAGCAAAACTTCTGTCAAGTCTTGGAGATTTCAGCCTTGTGGTGTTAATTCACAAGTGCCCCCATCTATGTGACTTAAATTACTTGTCTCTATTCAGCAAAATGTATTTAAGACTGTGCTTAAAGTTAAATGTTGGTTTTATGTTTTTGTTTTTTTTTTTTTTTTTTTGTTTTTTTTTTTTTTTTTTTTTTTTGGTGAATAGGGATGGTGTCAAATGTCAAAGAACTTTGTCCATTTGATGCCTGGACACATTAAATACTACAAACAAGCTTACTACATTTACTGCCTCTTGTATTGTTAATAAAAATAGCACATACCTATCCTGATGCTTTTTATGTTAGTCTGTGGCAGTGGGTGCTGAGTCTCTGCAGAAAGAAGGAATTGTGAGACTGGGAATGGGATATAAGCAAAATTAGCTGTGAGATGTTTATATTCGTCCCCAAATGTCGCTGAATATATCAGGATGTCTGTGTGCGTATATAAATATATAATAAGAAGGAAGAGGTCAAATAAGTTGTAAATTGTGCTAGGGAGCAGTGTAGTTTCTTGTGGGTCTCAAGATCAAAGACGGGTCTTGAGATGGGACCTGGTGGAAATGGGGGAGGTTCATGGCAGGTGTAAAAGCTGAATTAGCGAGAGGAATCTGAAATTTCTGCATGGATGGAGGAGGGAAGAGTTTGCTCAGCTGCATGTAAAACTTCCCTCAGCTCCTTGCAAGGCCTCCGTATGACTTGCAGATGTGACTAGGTGTGTGTGGAAGGCTGGTGTGATATGCTTACAATTTATCAATATGAACTTTGGTAGCTGGCTGAAACTCCTCTCCTTAGCACCTGCAGCAGGCCCTCTGCTATCTGCTGTGCAAAATAGACAGATGTATATCGAAGAGACATACTTTACTTTTCTTGGGTCAACATTTCACACGGAGACCTAGCAGGGTAGTTTTGTTTGGTTTTCATCAAGCCCCTTATTCGTGTACATCTGTTGGGGGGGTGAATAATAATACCAGAATAATATAATAACATCTGCAGCAGAGCGTGGTGTGCGGATATCACTGAGTTTGGCCTCCCAAAAAACTGCTTTTCTGCTTGTGCAAGTGCATTGTTAGAACAGAAATAACCTACCAAGCAAAAAAAGCAGAGTGAGTGTGATATGCCAGTGCAGAGGCAAATGGTCTTGGGGATCAAATTTGGCTACATAACTAAAAATGAACAGACTTCAACCCCAAATAGAAATCTTTTGATATCTTGTTTTGCTATGAAACCTCTAAAATTTAGTCTCATTGACCTGGATAACTATTAATGAAGTGTACCAAGAAATGTCTCAGTGCTTGTTGGACTCATGTATTTAGAGGCATTAAAAACTTTCTGTATGGCAAACCTTAATTTGAGGAAAAGATGATTGCTTTTGTACAGCAAAGCTTGGTTTGAGAGATTCTTGCTTCTGGTTTAAGATTTTCTGGCTTGAATAGGAATTTACTTAGGTTGTTTCTGCTTCCTATTACAAAAACAAATACTGTCTGCTTGTAGATTACTATTTTTGTTGTCTGCAGATCATGCAGAATGAATTATTTTGTGTCACTAAAAGATGAATTGGATGGTTTTCTGAATAGTTCTGTTCATCTGGGAATGGGGGGTTTGACCAAGCCACCTATACGCCCAGCCTATGTGTACATTAATCCAGCACTCCAATGAGAATGTGATCCGACATAAAGAACCATTTACCTCACAGAAACATAATGTAAAACATCTTGCTTCATGACTGCACTTGAGAAAAAGTTAAAAGGAGCTGCTTGTTTGGGGATGCATGTAACTTCTTTCACTGAGTCAGAATGAGCTGTTTAGCTTATAAAGGCACAAAAAAAGTCATCTATGGTATGTGTTCTGCTTGCGATTTATTTTAAATGCTTCCCTCAGAGTTTACTACTTATATTTAACAGGAGTTTTTTTCGTCAAGATTACAAAGTGATTTACAGACTGTTTATGTAGGGGTTACTTTATGTATCTCTTAGCTGCCTCTCAGAATTTGACAACTGTGTCCACAGTAATGCATGATTATTTTGGTTAAAAAATAATCTGCCCTATGAAGATCTAGTTCACAAATCCAGACATACCCACATTGTTTACGTGAAGACATATATCTGGGTAAGAGTTTAAACTCAACCCTGGAACAGAGAGCCCAATGCGTGTCTTATCCCAAAAGCAAACTATTAATTAAACTGTGGGTTTTCTTTCCCCCCGCTTCTTTTCTCTTAGTTTTCTCTATCTATGCCCCTCCCAGCCCCCAAGTGGGTTTGAACAGGGTGTACCTTCATAAGGCCAAATGCGGTCTGGACTCTGGCAGATATTTTGAGCCTGAACCCTCCTAATTGCTCTCTGGATTCTGACAAGCGGCCAGAAGCATGGTTGGGAAATGTGCTGTCCAGGAGACTCAGCAGCTTTTGTTGCTGTTCACTGTGCAATGTGGACAGTCTTTGCATTCGTCTAGCTGTAGGATAGGAAAAGTGCATTTAATTCTTGTTTTAAGAACAGATCTGAAGTAACAGAGAACACCTTTGCCACCAAACTTGGAAATCTGGAAACAAGTTGAAAAGTAGGAGAGACTTCGGATCTTGTTGTGCCCATGACCTCATAGGCTTTGCATCTGGCTGTGGTCCCAAACTCTGTGGCTCACATCTTGATTTCTGTACGGAACTAAACTAAATCCTCAGGATGGCCAATTGTTTTGCTGTGCCAGAAGCTCCAGAGAATTAAAGATTTACTTCATTGTTCCTCGAGGTGTTTGTATTTTCATGTCTTATTGCCTTTATACTGACTTATTGTGGTGAGGAAAAGCACCAGACAGGGCTTTGATGCCAAGTCAATTCAATTAAAAAGTCTTACAGCTGCAAAATATCAGTGCATTTACATACAGATACTTACAACTGTGTGTAGTGCTTTGTTTTTTGCCTTTAGTCATAAGACTAGGTGTCTTTTTTCCTCTTTTTCGGTACCCAAAGCTAGTAGTCATTTTCCCAGACACTGTGCCTGTACAGCCCTTGTTCTCTGTCCTGCCAGGCAGCACTGTCTTCTCTCTGGTAACAACTGTGAGAGTCCATTTTGTTCCTACCAAAGGTCTCCATCGTTATCGAGAGAGGAAGAGTTTGCCCTGCCCAGCAGAAACTGCTGTGCCCCCTGCTTTCATTTGGACTCACCCTCTAAATCCAAGGGACATCAAAGGTTTCCCCCATGTGATGGAGGCTTCCTGGCCTGTTCCAAAGCAAAACAATGCCTTCCCTATATTCTGGGAACTTTGCTCAAAATGCGCCTGTCTGCCCGGCTAATGGGGCTCAGATAGTTTCTGCTATAAAGGACTGGTTGTCTTCTGTGTAACAGCCTTTGAGACATACTCTGGGTGGGTACACCCTAACGCATGGTGTAAGGAAAGAGGGTGTCAATCGTAGCTATAAATGCTTTGTTTATGAGATAAAAATTGCACACGGTGTTTGGGGGAAAACAACCAAACCAAACCCAAGCAACCAAAACCCACAAAACCAATGAACAAACAAAACCCAAAAGAAACAAACAAAACAAAACCAGACAAAATAAACCAAAACCCAAACCCACCCCAACCCTGTGAAATAGGAATGAACTATATTGTGACAGTAGTGGTACAGATAATGTTTTGTAAATTGCTCAAGTGTGATGCATAGGTGTGAGTGTATATTTATACTGCTTGTCAAGCCAGATTTATCTAGAGCTGGTAGCAAAAGCATTGAAGAACAGTGTTTTGGGTTTGTTGTTGTGTTTTTGTTTGTTTGTTTGTTTTTTGTTAGTTGTTTTGTGGTTTTGTTTTTCCAAAAGTGAGTTGTTGACCTAAATGAAGTCAGTGGTCCCAGGTGGGCTTGAAACATGTAGCTTTAAAACTTTGAGTAAGCAGGGATGCTGCAGCTTCATTGCTCTTTGCACTTGGAATGTATAGAGGAAGCCTGTTTGCAGGTATCCTGCTGGCCCAGTTCTCTACCCCATTTTTAGAGATTGTGCAAGTCCTATTTTTAAAAAGAAAACCTACATTCAAAAATCTAATTCTGTATCGCTGGAGTTCGATAGATTGTGCTGATGAAAAATTTTGATGCAAACATATCCATCTGATCACTGCTCAGTGTCACGTATTACTGCTGTTTGACTTCCACCTCTTGAGTACAAACGTGTGATCTTCAGAAATGTG
Organism: Columba livia; assembly: GCF_036013475.1. Taxonomy (NCBI): domain Eukaryota; kingdom Metazoa; phylum Chordata; class Aves; order Columbiformes; family Columbidae; genus Columba; species Columba livia. The sequence goes on along the minus strand of NC_088610.1, from coordinate 9,510,731 downwards.
GGGATCACTTGAAGGGGAAATGCAAAAAACGCAAAGGTGTCTTCGGCTTTCTTTATTTTAATGACATTTGAAAGTTTTTTCAAAATACTTGGAGTTTTGCAGAAAGGGAGTTTGTGGGGAATTCTGGGTTCAGAGGTTAATTTTGCAGAGAAAATTAATTTGTTTTCCACCTGAAAATAATTTGGCTGAAACAAAATAAAGCTGAATCTGAGGGGAAAAAATAAGATAATAAAACTGGGAGAGGAAGTAATATCTTGTACTGTTTGAGAAAAAGCTTTAACAATGAGAGTGTCTTGTGCATGTTCCATCAAAAGGGACATCAATGGCTGAGACTAGTGCCTGATGAGAGAAGGGCTTGCATCAAATTTTGATGTCTGATGTTAGATCACTAAATATCCTCTCTTGCGCTATGTTGTGTGTGTGGTGTGTATTTTTTTTTGTTTAACCGCATCTGTGTGTGAGGACTTCTATTAAACTGCAAAGTCATTGTTTCCTCTGTAGCTTGGATTCCTTCCTGTAAACAGAGCTGTGCTGACTGCAGAGCTCTCGTGCGGCCATGGCCGTGTAAGCTGGGAAGACAATAGCTCACATCATCACATAGGTCACAAGCCAGAACATTCCTGCTGGGCTAACGCTGGTTTTGACAACCATTGTTCTTTTTGTGTGTGCAGTATAGCATCACAGGCAAATAAGGAAAAATTAGTTTTTATTAATAACTGTATGAATTGGAATGAAATAATGTCCTAATCTATCTCAGTCAACCTGAAAAGAAAATCCCTCCTGTCAGGATATTGACCACACACTCAACTAATGAAATACAAGATGCGAGGGTTGTGGCACAAGAACATTCCTTATCAGCTTAATACACCTCATGGCAAGTTGGAGATACATAGCTACTTTTAGGAGCTCATTGACTTTCTGGTTGTGTCCTTTAGGCTATTACATGCTGGAAAAATATTTGTTTCCTATCATTCAACTTTGTTTTCAGATCACTTTCTAATGACAGTACTTGTTTGCTGAATCCAGGTCTACCTACAAAGGTTCATATAGCTCCCACTGGATGTGGTGGAGGTGTCTCCATCCACCTATTGATATCTCGCATGGGGGGGAACTACGTGAAGTTATTCCAGGTTATTGTCATAACTCGCAAGAGAAATGTGTGCTAGCTCTGGGGCGTACTGCTTGAGCAGATGTGGGAATCACCTGGGCAAAAATGCTTGTGGGAGGAACGTGATTTTACTGTACCTCTTACTGTTTTGATTGCTGCTTTTTGAATGCAATGATGGCAGCTATTCTGGAGAATTAAGTTTGAATGACAAAAATCGATGAAGGTACCCCCCTTTCCCAGGTTAAAAATAGTTTCTCTCTCAAACATTTCTGAGGTATTTGGTAGTGCTTCCTTGTTTCTTCTGTGGGTTTTCAATCAAATCACAACCTTGTTGCAGAGCAGTTCTCGCTTCATTTTGTTTGCTTGTCACTGCCAGTCAGAAAGGAATAGCAATAATTTATTGATGTGGTACAGAAGTGGTTGATTGTTGCTCTAGGGAACTGGCCTATTCTTAGAGCTCAGGATAAATGCTCTGAACAGGTCTGTAGTCCTGCCTGGGTCTAGTAAGCAACATTAACACCCTTGTGCTATATTGCAAGTCACCAGTGCTTAGTTGCCTTCATGGTCTAGCAGTCACAAGAGGTAGAAGCATTATGGACCATTGCCATCTAAACCATATTATAGTCTGTGGCTGATGTCCAAGGGATACATTCAATGAGTCAATTTTAGATGTCTAAGTCTAACCTTCCCTCTTAAAATGCCTTATAAAAAAGGAAAGGTAGAGGAAGACAATCACCCCCAAACAGAGCAGATTAGGGCAACGTAAAGGATTAGGATTTGGGATGATGTGCTATCAGAGCGTAAAACAGATGCCCTCTTCTCCCTGTGATGTTTGATAGCAACCTTGAATATCTGACTTGAAGTTTGCCAGTTAAGTATTCTCATTTCTCTGAGACCATATACTGGTGCACTTGACTCAGGTAACTGGAGAAAGCTTATAGCTCCCTTCAGTTTAGCCACCCAAAAATTAGGCATCCAGTTTCAGGGAGCTGAGTGTGCTCACCTGCCAGCTGGTGATCAGGGTTGACCTTCTCTACAGGTTGCCTTGTCCCACCCTGCAGCAGCTGGGTGCAGCAGCCAGGTGAGCCCCTTTCTGATCCTTCCTTTCTCCAGAGGTTGTCTCCTCCATTACTGTCTTGGTTCTGCTTGTTGCTTTGGGGGTAGGAAATGGCCAAGGGCATGCTTATAGACTAAGTGTAGGCAAAAGCCAAACTGAAACTGAGCCGTGGAGAGAGTTTATCTAGGCATTTTGTTATTTCTTTACTTTTGTGGGAACAGTCTTAGGCTAACATTTTTAGCATTTGAAAAAACAAGTTCTGACCTGAGCTTTTATCATCTGCTAGTGCAAAAGTCTGTAGTCCTAAAGAGTGTTCCAATAAGAGTTTCAGCTTCTCTGAATTGTTTCTTTTACCGCTTGTCTCTTCTTCTGTCCTCATCCTTTGTCCCCTTTAGCTCTGGCATTAGCACTTGTCTTTGAATCACCTCACCACAGGGCCAGAACTCAGCTGGCAGGAAACCAGCTCACCCCAAAAAGGTACAGGGAGGGCTGTGTGGGCAGCTTTGGGAATGTTGTGGGGTTTGAGAACAGAATCCTTGTCTGCATGACTTCAAACACAAGCAAAAAGCCCTGAGGGGTGGATCGTTGGGATCTGCAAAGGTTTAGTTGTCAGTACAAGTGCTTCTGTTGTAAGAGGCAAAAATTTGCTTGCTGCCTGCCTGGACAAAGGAATTCTTCAGGTGATGTTAACAGGTGTCAGCAACGACCTGCACAGTGGTCACCAGCTACCTTGGTCTAATGTCCTGTGTTGCTCAGTCTCTGATATCAAAATGAAAGCAGAACAAAATGGCCATGCTGACTTTTGCATCCTTGTTTTCTGATGTAGGGAAGTGGAGAGTTTACACAGGTAATGCTTGTTCCTTTGTTAATTAACCAGTAAGATGTGTTCATAGACACATCTTTCTTTCACTGCTTGACTCTATCAGGGCGTTGGAGTGATTCTTGTAGTCAATGCCGAGGGGTAAGAAGGATGTGGGATGGAGATATAACCCCTTATTTGCACTGGTCACTTACTGCCTGGTGCATGCCGGCCTGCAGGCCTCCTTAAATACAAACTTATTTATGGAAGTCTGGTGGAGCCTTTGTGGACTAGTCTAGCTGGGAGGTATTTCGTCCCAAGGGGCAGGGAGCAAAATGCATCTGCAAAGTCTGCAGGAACTGTTATGGAGGCCTCAACTTCGGATCTGCCTATACCTGTCACAGGGTAAACAAAGCGCCCTGGGAGGACTCGGGGTTAGCTGAACACCTTGGTCACACACTAAGCAAACTATCCCCCAGGTGTGCTTGCAGAACAGACTCTCCATCAGCGTCCTGTCATGCACAAAATGTTTATCCAATTTGTCAAGATAATCTTTCTTCAAATAAGCTCAGGTCCTAGGCCTCAGAACAGCCCAATTTCAAGCAGTATAAAGTAACTATTTTTTTTTTCTCCTTTGCTTGCCCTCCCCCACTCCTTTTAATCACTGTGTCAACTTTTCCTTGGCTTTAAGCAAACTGAAAGTAATTATATCATTCTCAAGTGAGCTATCTTTTGACTGAGTTAGCTGATTTGTAAGTTACTTCAAAATACTCCCCAGGTTGTGGCATCCCTTTCCAAACACACATTCTCAGATGCTTCGTGAAGTTGATCTCATCAATGACCCAACAATTTGTTTATACAGGCACATATAATACCTAACTAATGATAGCTAATTTAGGTCATTTGTAAAAGAATAGAATTTAGAGAGATATATATATATATATTTTTAACCTTAATGGTAGCTTTACCTATAGTTCTGGATTTCCCTTAGGCATTTAAAAGAACCTGTACATTGTCATTTTCTGCTTGAAGCTGTCAATACATTTTAAGTCTATTCTGAAGTATGGATTAATAATAGATCAGGTTTTACTGCCTAAGACAATGTTCACTCTTATTTTTGACAGACAATAGTTTCTTAGTTTTATTGCATACAGAATATTACTTCTGTGATCACTCACAACTGTCAGCTTGAAAGTCATTTGTACATTTTTTTCCGCCCTCCAACTCTCCCAAAGAACTGGGTGTATATCCAAAAATAGAAACATAAATTACCTTTTTTTCCCCTTCTCCCCCCGATATGTTTCATTCATTGATTTCCTTCCACATTACACCCCAAATAATACTACAGAATCTGTCATTTCCTTTTCACTTAAATTAAGGTGGGACCAAACTTCATGTATTCACTTTCAGTTCTTTGCGGTTAGGATCCCTAATGTAAAAGGACTGCTGTACTTGCTGTTTGATTTTTAAACTTGGCAGGTAAAATCCTGCTTAATTGGAGACCACTGATAGGTTCGTGTGGGGCTGTATGGGCCCGAGGTGGTCGGTGCGTTAATGGGGAAACTTGCAGAAGGAGCTGAGTAGGAGCCTATATGTTCTTACGTTGCCTCCATCAGCTTAATGGTCAGGTCACACACAACAGCTATTTTTGAGCTTTGCATTAGAAAGCCTGTGTTTATCACCTGATTTTTAAAGGGTATTAAGCATCACCAATCGTTATGTTAACGATGCTCATTGTTTTGCGAAGAATTGCTATGCTAAAGTAGACTGGTGATATCCTATTTATTGTTTGTGAGGGGTAAATGGTAAAACTTGCCTCTGTGGTAGATTATGAATTGGAAAAATAACACTGATTCTTAAAAACAACCCTATCCATTTGTTCTCTTTGTGTGGATTTCAGCTGGATTTAATTGGTCAAACTTTTAGGAGTGGTAGCCCTCCTACATACCTCTGGGCTATGATGGGTGAACAGATGTGGGGTTTTGATTACTATGTACTCTTGCTTTTCCATCAGTCAGCTCTATATGTTAATAAAAATAAATCTTTGGACTACAATATGGCAAAAAAATATTGAAATGATTAAAAAAGTAAAGGATTAAAAATGCTTAGAGCAGCTATAAAGATAATGATCGGTATATTTACACAAGTTATGTATGTGATAGCCAATAAATAAACTTAATTAATAAAGATTACCATTATGCAGCTAAGGACCTTGAAGCGCTTAACAACTAATTAATCCTCACAACCCTTCTGCATTATTGGTAAGTGTTGTTATGACTATATACCTATTCTACAATAGTAAATGGAGACCCTGTGTGCTTAAGTGGATCTTTTTCCTCAAGGTCACATAATGACTTGACAATAGAATTCAGTAGTCTTCACATCACCACCTGAGACTGGTCCTTAGAAAATACATTTCTGGCATGGGGTGGGGAAAGTGTATTAATGCTGGTGTCAATACAGCTGTTCTGTCAGGGCAACAATTGTCTTTGGTTCTTATGGAGTACATGTTATGCGTGCTGTTCAGGGTGATGTTTTTTTTTTTTTAATAGTGAATTAATCTTTCATATTGCATTGCCAGTCAACTAATTGCTGTCTGTGCAGCCTCACAACTGCTCTAAGTTTGTCCTGTATCACTTTATTTCTGTTCATGCTCTCTCGTGCTTTTGTTTGTGTAACTTGGTTCGCACATTATACAGCAGTTGTCAGAGTCGTTTGCAAGGAAATAACTGAAGAATTGTGCTGCATAATATTTTAAGTGAGAAGAAGGTAGTCTTCATCTGGTTGATTTGTTAGTCCCAGGAATCACTTCGCTAGTTGCCAGAGAGTAAAACATGGCCTGTAAATGGGTGTTAACAGGCACATGCTCAGTCGCAAAAGAGAAAATGAAAGACCAGCATGTCAAAACTAAATTTGGATTTTGCTGAGGTAAGTTTTATGTTGCCTGATCCATCAAAGGTAGCAGGAACCTATTGCTTTTGGGTAGAGCAGAGGTAGCACCCTCCTTCACAGGTACCTCTAAAGCTATAGATAAAAGGTTTGGCAAGATTCTTGCTACTCTCTGGCAGACTCCTTTGCTGGCTTCATGCAAAGAACGAAGTGCCCCGTGAAAATAATGATCAAGTAGTCCCAGAAATCGTTAGCCATCAAGGATTTCTGGCAAAAGAGATGTTCCTTGAGCCTGTGCTCAGGCAGAAAAATGGTAAAATACACATGGCAAATCCCAAATGTTTATTATTCAGTGAGCCAGATCTTTCAAAGCAGTGAAAATTGATTAAAAATATTACTTGGCCCACATCAGTGAGGGTTGGAAATATGTCCCGTGTAAATAAAATAGAATCTGAAATAAAGATAAAATTCTAGGAATTGGAGTCCTTATGAAAGTCTTGCTGTTTTCCATCAGGCTATCACAAATCCTGTAATATTATAAAATGTTATGTTTTGGCGAGAGTAATGTTGCTTTAAGTTTTCAGTCTGATCAAGTATCTTTAGTTTATGTGTGTGTTTTTTTTTTTTTTAAAAAAAAGAGCAAACCTTTCCTGATTTTGCAGTAGATCAAATTGTGCTGTTTTGCCATGTGGAAAAAACAGGGTTTTTAAAAAATATATTTTCATGTTATGATTATTGGAAAGGTTTGGTTTTAATTTCCCATAGTGCTGGAACCACAAGGGTACCTTCATATTATTTTTCATGTGTATTTGTTTCCAGTCTGGGTATAATGTGTTGCTGTTGACCTGTACTAGTTAAGGCTTCATGTCCAGCCTAGGCACTCACAATTTTAGTGTCAGGGGAAAAAAAAAAAGGCTCAAATCTGCCATACCCGAGCAAGCCATACACTTGCCATTTGTGCTAAGGAAAATCTCTGGTGGCTCTACAAGGGAATCAACAGTTGTTAATCTTACTCTAACAGTATATGGCCAAGTTGTTACTACTCATTGGACTGCTCTGGACACAATACTGAAGTAAAAACATAGAGCGTTGATTCTCAGCCTCATATGCATACATGTAAAATTAAACTAAAGCAGCTGTGGTTTCTAGGAAGCATTATGGCAGGAAAGTGGCCAGATTTTCCACTGGTGTGTGTGTTCTCTAGGGGTTGTGAACTTCTGTCATTTAAGTCTGAACTCTGCTGAAACTGAAAGTAGTTATCAATACGTCGCTGTTAGAATATAAGAAAATGCACATGCATTTCAGTCCTGTTTTTCTCCTGATTTATTAGTTGAATGTGGTTTTCTTAT